>NC_136270.1:78793664-78891164 GCF_964187855.1 Myxine glutinosa
GTGTGGTGCTGACCGGGCCGCCGTGGTGCTGACTGGGCAAACGTGGTGTGGTGCTGACTGGGCTGACGTGGTGTGGTGCTGACCGGGCTGACGTGGTGTGGTGCTGACCAGGCTGACGTGGTGTGGTGCTGACCGGGCCGCCGTGGTGTGGTGCTGACCGGGCCGCCGTGGTGTGGTGCTGACCGGGCCGCCGTGGTGTGGTGCTGACCGGGCCGACGTGGTGTGGTGCTGAGCGGGCCGCCGTGGTGTGGTGCTGACCGGGCCGCCGTGGTGTGGTGCTGACCGGGCTGACGTGGTGTGGTGCTGACCGGACCGCCGTAGCGTGGTGCTGACGGGGCTCCCACAGCCGTGATGCCCCCCCCCCCCCCGTGATGCGAGAAGCTCCCACAGCCGTGATGCCGCCCCCCCCCCCCAAACCCCCCCAGAATTTCCATGTTTTAAACGTTCCCCAGTGTGTACCCTGGATTAGAATAGGTACACCGTATCCCTGCGTGTCGTAAGAGACGACTAAGAGGGTTGGCGTCAGGAAGGGCATCCGACCATAAAAACATTGCCTCAAAAAGAGAACCATGACAATTACAACTACATATGGGCAGGGTACAGCCTGAAGTGGAGATCGGTTTCTGAGGTTTGGGACATGGAATGTAGGGACAATGACAGGGAGATCAGGAGAAGTGGTGGAAGTATTGGTCAGAAGAAGAGTGGACATATGTTGTGTGCAAGAGACGAGATGGAGGGGAAGTGGTGTGAGAATGGTGAAGGGTAGGCAGGGACAGAAATACAAGTTTGTGTGGCAAGGGTGCCTGGAGGGCGTGAATGGTGTTGGTGTCCTGTTTTCTGAGGAGTTTGTAGACAGTGTGGTGAGTGTGACTAGAGTGAGTGATAGGTTGATGATGGTGAAAATGATGATTGGAAAGCTCTTGGTGAACGTCATCTCGGGATATGCTCCGCAGGTTGGTCGGAGCGATGAAGAGAAGGACAAGTTCTGGTGTGCGATAGAGAAGCTGATGGAAAACGTGAAAGATGAGGAAGTTGTTGTGGTAGGAGGAGACCTAAATGGGCATTTGGGAAGGAGTATGGATGGTTTTGAGGGAGTTCATGGGGGTTACGGATATGGTGTGAGAAATGGAGAAGGTGAAAGGATTTTGGAGTTTGCTGATTTGTTGATTTGTAATACTCAGTTCCAGAAAGAGGATAATAAGCTTGTTACATACACGTCAGGTGGGTCGACGACAACCGTTGACGACCTGATGGTGCGTAGGCGAGATAGGGGGCACCTCCGGGACACAAAGGTGATCCCGGGGGAGGAGGCTGTTTCACAGCACCACTTGGTTGTCTGCGACATAAGGGTGAAAGGTGCGAGGAGAGCTCGGCGGGTGAAGTACCAACCGAGAATGAAGGTGTGGAGGTTGAAAGAGGTGACAGTAAGGGAGGCATTAAAAGAGAGGCTGAGTAGGGTAGAGGATGATATGGTTGAGCTTGAAAGTGGTTGGATGTCAATGAAAGCTAGTCTGTTGGGAGCCGTTGGTGAGGTATGTGGATGGACAAAAGGACCACCAAGGCACTCGGAAACATGGTGGTGGCATGATGAAGTTGGAAAGAGGATTGACGAGAAGAGGAAGAAGTTCAAGGAGTGGCAGAAGGCGAAGGGTACGGGAGCAGAAACAGCAGAGCATGAAAGTTATAAGGCAGCCAAGAAGGCTGCAAAGAAAGAGGTAGCAAAGGCGCAGGAGGCATGTAGGAAAATGTTCGGGGAACGCTTGGATTCGGAAGAGGGTCAGAGAGCAGTATTCAGGATTGCAAAGCAGATCGCGAAAGAGAGGTGTGATGTGATGGGGGTGAGTTGCTTGAAGGATGAAGTGGGACAAATCGTTGTGAACCCAGATGGAATTAAAGGAAGATGGAAAAGATATATGGAAATGCTGTTGAATACAGAGAATGAATTGGATGGCAACATAGAGAGTAACCCAGTTTTAGGACCGGCAGAGAAGATAACTGAGAAGGAAGTTGAGGAAGCGATAAAAGCAATGAAGAATAGAAAAGCGGGAGGGCCGACGGGAGTTGTGGGAGATATGTTGAAGGCAGCAGGAAGTTGGGATGTGAAGAGAATGACAGAGATCTGTAATCTGGTGGTGAAAGAAGGCCACATTCCAGTGGTTTGGGAACTGAGTACCCTCGTCCCTCTATACAAGGGGAAAGGTGACCCTCTAGAGTGTGGCTCGTACCGAGCGATAAAGTTATTGGAGCATGGAATGAAGGTATTGGAAAGGGTGTTGGAGAGGAGGATAAGGAACAAAGTGAAGATCGACGAAATGCAGTTTGGATTTATGCCAGGAAGAGGAACGACAGACGCACTTTTTATTGTGAGGCAGTTGCAGGAGAAGTACATGGAGAAGAGGAAGAAGTTGTTTCTTGGGTTTGTTGATCTGGAGAAAGCATTCGATAGGGTTCCACGCAAAGTATTGGCATGGGCAATGAGGAAGTTAGGAGTGGAGGAATGGTTGATCAGAGTCATGATGGAAATGTACAAAAGAGCGCGCACAGCTGTAAAGATGAAGGACAGGAACAGTGGTGAGTTTGAGGTGAAGGTGGGAGTGCATCAGGGGTCGGTACTAAGTCCACTACTATTTGTAGCTGTGATGGAGGTGCTGGCTCAGAACGTAAAGGAGGGTTTACCGTGGGAGTTGTTGTCTGCAGATGATCTGGTGTTGATTGCGGAAAGTATGGATGGACTGAAGGAAAAGATGAAGAAGTGGAAGGAATGTATGGAGACAAAAGGTCTGAAGGTGAATATCGGAAAGACAAAGGTGATGGCAAGTGGTAAAGCATGTGGTGAGGTGGAAAGAACTGGGAAGTGGCCCTGTGCTGTGTGCAGGAAGGGTGTCGGAGTGAACTCCATTCAATGTACAATGTGCGCTGAGTGGGTTCATCAAAAATGTAGTGGTCTGAGAGGGTCATTAACCAGTGTGGCAGCTACATTCAAATGTAAGGTGTGCACAGAGGGAGCTGCAGATGGAGGAAATGTTGAGTTGAATCTTGGAGACGGCGTGAAGCTGGAAGGTGTGAAAACATTTTGCTACCTCGGAGACATGCTGAATGGAGAAGGTGGATCAGACTCGGCAACGGTTGCTAGAGTGAGATGTGCATGGAAGAAGTTTCGGGAACTGAGTGGCGTGCTGATGAGGAGGGGAGTGTCGTTGAAGCTGAAGGGAAAGGTGTATGCTGCATGTGTGAGAAGTGTTATGATTTATGGGAGCGAGACATGGGTAATGAACATAGAGCAGCAACGAAGGTTGGAAAGGGTGGAAATGCGAATGGTTCGATGGATGTACGGAGTATCGTTGAGAGAGAGGAAGACAAATGATGAATTGCGAAAAATGATGGGAATAGAGCCTGTGATTGATGCTGTGAAGAGGAACAGGTTGAGATGGTTTGGTCATGTGTTGAGGAAGGATGAAAGTGACTGGTTGAGAAGAGTGATGGAAATGAATGTAGAAGGAAGTAGAGGACGGGGAAGACCGAGAAAGACTTGGCTAAAGATGGTGGAAGAAGAAATGCGGGCAATGGGGTTAACAAGGAGAGATGTAGAAAATAGGGCAAAATGGAGAAGATTGTCATGGGGACCGCAAGGCTAACCCCCGCTCGAGCAGGGAAAATGGCCTTTAAAATGCATGTTGTATATACATATATATAAATAAACATAATCACTAGAAAGAAATGAGTCAATTCATCTTACAAAAGTTTTAGTTCAAAAAAAAGAAATCTGAAAAGGCAAGCAATTCATTTGTACATTAAGTATTTGCCAACATAAATCACACAGCAGTTTGACAATGGATGAAACCAAACAATAATTACTACTTTTCTGTTAAAAAAACATAAAAATCACAAGCAAAAGTGTAATGACTGCTGTGCTTGTTGTTTTCACGCAGTTTCTGGTTACTTTTGATAGATGAGACTGGAAGGTCCCAACACACAGGGGTGGAACTGGGTAAAGCACCCCATGTCAAGCACTTTATGTATCTTTTGACGTAAAGCATCCTGCATTGCTAAAACTACATTTCAGGGAACATGGACAAAAACAAGTGACTGGAAAACAAACAAACAAAAGAATACAGAAAACAAATATTTGAAACCATTGCCCACAAATGACCTTAATACCTTATCTCTACTAGCAAGGAGTTCCATGGTCTCTGGAAATAAAAACGAACAAACAAAAGTATTCTTTGGGTGTTCCCTTAACATCCTTGGGCGATGCTGCAATCCAAAATAGCAAAACTGTGGCTTTATAACTTTTTGAGTGTCCTCATGGGTTGGTGGTCAGTCCTATTGAGGAACATCATCACATTTGACACAACATTCAGTTCATAATCAACCAAATGTGGAACAAGCACTCATAAATAATCAAATATTTTTACAAGGAAAAAGCCAGTGCAGATGCCAAGCATAATTGTGCTAAGTGCTCATGTCGCATTAAAAGCCCCCAAAGGGCGCATCTTGCTGGTAGAGAGGTATTTGTAAACGTGTCATAAGGACAATATGTCGATATTTCATCCTCTTGAATATTTATTGACAATCTTCTTTTTAAATCAGCATGAAAAAGTTAAACATGAGGGAGTGGAGTGGGGGAGGCGGGTGTCAAAAGCTTTTCCCTTTTTAAAAAGAGGTTGCAGAGCCCAAAACACGATTTCTAACATCTACTCCACTGGCATCAGGAAACGATCAGCCATTTCTGGGAAACATGTGTGACACTGGTTGCAAACTACTCAGAAAAGGGACCAAAATCTGTGCCAAGTTTCATGTGTCACAGTTGAGGGGAAATTGCTTTCACTTCCCCCTCATACTTTAGACTTTAGAGGAACACCCCAAGGAAGATGAAGAGGAAACAATATCAGAAGGGAGCAAAAGACATACAAAGACTAAATGCAGTGAAGGTGCAGAACGGTACGTGGAAATAAAAATAGCTCTTTTAAAAGTTAACCACAAGGAGAATTGCAGATGTAAGGACGACATGGTAAAATTCTCCTTGTGAAATGCTTCCTCAAGCTGGCATTCTTCATAACTTCTCACTGGAAAATAAAAGTAAGTCATTGGTCAATTTAACATACTCAAGCATTTGGGGGTTGCAAATACCCATGACAGGCTGCCCCCAGATGTAATCACACTCCAAAAATAAACCACACTTTGGAATCACAGGACCATCATAGGCTCTGATACCATATTGTTAGGAATAGGCCGATTAACTAATAATTGCTCGTAAAACAGAACTCGTGCCACAACACAATTCTGGAAATGAGAAACATTCAAAAGAGCAAAAAAATGTTCCAGGTCAGAGGTCAGAGGTCAAAGGTCACAAGAGCTTCTGTGATTTGAAATCAACCAGCATTGGATTGTCACAGACAAAAGACTGCAGTGGTGGAAATATGTTCTTTCTAACCCATTTTACATTCTGGACAACTTGTAATAAAAAAAAAATGTATGGAGTCAAAGCTTGTGAAAGGGATAGAACACGGAACGTATCAGGATGCAACAGAAGAGAGAGGGGAGAAACACCAAAAGCAAGGCTGAAGGACAAATTAGGAGGAGACTTGGACAAATATGGGTTGTGGGGAGGAATGTGGGAGGAGGCCAACTTTGAAATGTGGTTTGCCCAAGAAAGATGATGTCTGATAGTAAGACCCAGGAGTTTGAATGACAACTTCCTCAAGAGGATTGTTAAGAAAGTAGCTAGGAAGGTTTGCCAGATGGTCCTGGTGAGATTTGTGAGTGTGTGATTTGCTAGGATTGAAATACATATTTCCAAGTGTTCAACCAGTTTGTGATTTTGTCAAGGACTGAAGAAAGGGAAGAGGCTGCAGCCTGCCTGTCTGAAAGACGAGGGATGTGACGGCAGAGGGTGGAGTCATCTGCAACTAGATAAACGGGATTTTTCAGGGTCAGAGAGATCATGAATGAAGATTAGGAAGTAGGCCTGTGCATATCTGTGTATTTTGCTGAACGTGTACACGGACCGTTCGTTGATCATGTGCACGGCTAAACGTTTAAATGGCCAAGTCACTACAAAACATATTCAGTCCAATGTAATTTAAAGCTTTCTCTAAGAGTAATTATGTTGCTTTTAACACCAATAAGCGGTAAATGTAGTAATTACGTTCCATTTATTTTGCAGCTTTAAGTGATGAATTAATCTGTTATGAGAGAGTAAAGATGAACACATAAAAATTAAAACAACGTATTTTTTTAAAGCGGCATAGCAGATGTGCGCTCATTAGGTTAATTTTCTGAAATATTCGGAACTTTAGAGTGGGTCCCGGTGTCGGGTCGTACATTAAAATTTGACCAAAATAATCTCACGAATTACCTGACAGATATGGACCAAATTTAGTACGATGCATCAGGACAGTAAGGTCTCATGGGGTTGTGTTCCCCATCTGGATGCACCAATATATTTTGGTGGGTTAAAGGGGGGTTTGCCGAAAATATTGGTATTTCATTCAAAAATCTTCTTCTCAGAAACCGACAACGGGATCCAGACCAACCTGGCCATGCAGCATCGTGACCATGCCCTAACCTTAAGTTGTGCTCTCCATGGCCGCATCTCCCCTGGGAAGGGGGCCAATCCCTCATATTCACTCTCTCTCATCTCCCTCCCTCCCTCCCATAATTTCTCATATTCACTAAAACACATTTTCCTCACAAACTACATGACTGATATGGCCAAAATTTGGTACGATACATCAGAACAGTAAGGTATCATGGGGTTGTGGTCTCTCTGGCCTTGAAAGAGGAGATGAAAGGATTCTGCTGAGGCTACAAGAGTAGAAGAAGTCAAGTTGGTTGGCTCCAAGAGTGGAGTTGGCCTTTAATGCCATAGGCAGATAGTTTGGAGAGTAAGGCAGGATGCCAAACAGTCTGACATTGAGGGAATTCATCCATTGTTGGAAGAGAAGCAGCATGTCCAGGGTGAAGTGACCTGATCTGAAACGAAATTGGTGATCCGAGATGAGGGCATTGGAGAAAAAGAAGGATTTCAATCAACTGCGATGATGGGATTTGATGGCTTGGCTGATGATTGGAAGTAAGCTGATAGGTCTGAAGTTAAGGGATCAGTTTTTGCACATTTTAAAAATGTAATACAGTGATGTTGGCTGATATCCAAGCAGATGGAAGATGCCCTCGGGCAAACAATACGGTGAAAAGAACAGAGAGAGAGGAAGTGAAAGAGCAGCAGAGCAGGTTTTTAGGATTGTCTCATTGCCAAATCAGAGTCGAGGGTTGCAAAAAACCTCTCCACCTTCTGAGGTGCAAAATACACAAAGTCCAGGAGCAGTTGGGTGTGACTTTATAGGGTGGACACAGAAAGAGAAAGAGGGGTTAGGGACACAATATTTGGATGCAAACACAGAATTCAGGCATTCAGTCTTCTTTCGAGCAGAGTCGGCTGTGGTGACATGAAGTGAGGGAAGGGATGGAAGGGGAGTATATACCAGGTGACACCAGGTTTTAGAGGAGGAAGACTTTTTTCCTAATTTTTCCATTATTGCTTTCAGCATTATACCCCGTTTTCTTTTGGCGTTTTTGCATTTTCATTGGCGTTCAAATATCTTATTTTACTTTTTCTGTACTTTCTAATACATGTTCTGGATCATTTGGCATTCTGGATCATTTTTCTCCCTCTATTTTATTGCTCATTTCATCTAATTTTCGAGACCACTTATAATCATTTTCTCAATTTTTTTCCGAGTTTACCCCAGTTTTTTTTTCTACGTTTTCCTATAATAACGATTCCTTTTGTATCATCAGGCGCTTGGCCGAAGCATGGCAGTTTCATTCGCTAGGGAATGCAATCCTGGGCAGGTCGTCACTTCAACGCAGGATATTCTAATGGCTCATTTTTACGGTGTAGCCCGTAGGGCAAAGCAGTCTAGAACAGTGTTTGTCTGTCCATATGTATGTACCTCACAAACGTACACCAATCATAGCTGAGGATCTGGTCACATGACAGGAGTGATGTGATGTGATTACGTCTGTGATGTCATTATGGCGTACTACTGCTGACTCAACACACCGCCATTTTGATAAATATGCCGTTCAGGATGAACATATCGTGGAACCTGTCATATATCACAATCTCCATGCTCGACCTTTCTGTTTTTCATTCAGTGTGAAACACAAACAAACCGATTATTAAAATGACCATCAAATATCGAAAGCATAGGTGTTACAGGTCTTCGATCGACACAGTACGTATAGGCCTTAGGCTTCATGCCTTACCTTTAGGCCACTTCAGACAAATTAGGCCAGGTTTCTTAATACAGAGGTATCGTATTCGTAATAATAATAATAATAACTTTAATAATAATATTTAAAAAAATTATATCGTAAATACATGCTGTCCTATAAATCTGGAACCATACAGCAAAATAAGTGATTCATGATTTTTGGTTCACGAGTTATCAAGTGACCACTATATTCGTCATGGGTGTGCGTCTGTCTGTCTGTCTGTCCGCAGCATAACTACCCGATGATATCATCCGATCTTGACTAAACTTGGGTGGGAGGTTGATATCATGATCTAGTTGTGTCCTGCCTAGAGTGGGCATATTGCGCCCATTGTGGGCGGAGCCATGCCCGAAAAAGATGTCTTTTTAGGGGGTAATCAAGTTCAAGCTACATCTTCTCCGAGGGAGTTGGTGAAATCTGACAGGGGTTTCGGTATTTGGTTAGGCCAATGTCATGTGTCTAGCCCCACAGAGGTCGATTTTTCATTTTCGCCCCAAGGTCAAGGTCACGAAATTTAGAAAAGTCGATTTTTGATGGTTTTATTACATTATTCGCTTCCTGATAGGTTGAAATGTCATACATGATCTTATATTATCACATACATCATGAAATACAAGTTTTCCAACAAATTTCAGAATCTTCGACCTTCGACCTAGGAAGGTCACAAAGGTCAAATTTTCAAATTTGTCGGAATTGAACCGAGTTTTCGGTATTGTGTAGCTAACTAACCTCATAACATTGCTCATTGAGCAGTCATTGAATACCGCTCGCTCGTGAACCATCGTTGTCTCCTGACTTGTTTCATTTAAGAAATATTTTTTCATGATTGTTTTGGTTTTTGCAGATGTCCATGATGTTCCTTACCCAGCGACATCATGGGCACCTGCAAGAAATGAAAAAAAGTCATGAAAAAAAAAATCACTCTCAAAAGAAAAAATTTATAAAGCATTTATTTTGCCCTATGGTTCCAGACTTATGGAACACCCTGTATAATCGTAACACTGTAATGCCTTTGTCGTGACTGCAAAGTTACAGGATTGAAGCGGTGTATGGCTCTTGGATGACTCAAAACAAATGGAATAAACCAGTGTCGCAAAGCAATCTCTTCACTTCCATGGGGACAGACAGCTTAGAGACTTACAGTACTTCAAAATAATTTAATACTTACATTATTTGCTAACTGGTATCCCCACCCAGGTCATACTATCCTTTTCAACGAAAGTATCAAACAAGCCCGGCTACGCCGCTGTTAAACTTTCGGTCTTGTTTTTCCCAGATTTGTTTCTCATTTTGTCGACCTCGGAAGGCTGAGTCCATCTGGTGTGATTTATGACACAACAGATTTATTGAACTCATTAACTTAATATCTTAAGCCAGCCATATTAACCATAAAGCCACCACCAGGTCTATGTTTTCCTATCCTTTCCTAAAAATTCTACTTCATCCAATTTTCTCAATATTTCATCAACTATGAAACGCCAAAAAAATCCCCTTTTTAAAATTATTTAAATGTAGATGAACACGATAATTTCAAAAGTGCCACTTTATGAGAAAAACAACAACTATTTAACCAGATATCTAAAGCAATAAAGAAAACTGCGGCAGTGTTATGTCAAATTCCTCTTCTCTATCATTTATCCTGTTACCAAGAAAATTATTCTCTGGAATTTTAAAAACGAACAGACTTCTGTTGTTGTCAAGGTCAGAGGAAAATAATCTTGTTTTTTTATAGCCAGGATTAGTATTTTGAGCAGTCTAACGATGTGACCAATGAGACATCTTTAAAAACAGAGAAAAATGTATCAGAACAATTGATTTGATACCTGAGACAAAATTTACATTCGAGTGAATTTAGATGAATTCATTACGAGTAAACTGTGCAACCCTGGTCATAAAAGATAGGCCCTTTAATTTGCAAACATGTGCCTGCACAAACGCACCTGTCAAGCCGACTGATGACTTGCCGGATGGTGGGCAACAGGCCCACATGTTCCCCAGGGCTGCTCAGAATGATATTGTGGAGCTTGCTCATGTAAGAGTCGATCGTCTCAGGGGTCGGAGTCTCCCCTGTACCTGCATCAGGCCACAGATATCATGGAAAGAGGTCAAAGTAATCATTTTTGAAACTCTAAATATTTTTTTTTTCCCGTTTTATCCTTAGCAACTTTAGGTCTAATCACATAATTAACTTACCGAAAGTTCACTTCACAATTTAAAGACGATTCAAAATTACTGTAATCATAAACTCACATATTGAACTAGATGTCTGCCAAGGGTAAAATATTACGACCGGGGGAGGCTTACCCTTGTCCCTTGGCGATCGCCCACGACTTACCCTTGGCCCGTGATCCAATGATGTCCATATTTTGTTCGGACCACCATATGACCTTGACCTTCAATATTTAGGGATAGAGCGTACAAGAAGAAAATGTGTCCGAATCTACAGTCTACCCATAAAACTCACATCATGAAAATCGGAGTATAATTATTTAGGTTATGATCAAAAATGTGTTTTTTGTTAATTAGGTCACAATCCGAAAAAAGTAGATCAAGGACATGAATCAAATATCAGGTGCACAACTTCACTGCATGTCCACTATTATGATGCAAAAACATATTGGAAGGCCAAGCGGCGGTCTTTGATATTCCACTTTGTCAGAATTGAGTGAGACCAATAAAAACGTGTTTTTTTTCATACCGTCATTTGACCTTGACCTTCAACCCGGAGTGGTATGATATAAATTGAGAGTAAATGTGACTTGCTATAGGCTATCTAGAGGGCAATTTAGTTCTAATTGGACAAACCTTAGGCGAGTTGTGGTGAAAAATGTTGTGGTGAAAAATGTCTATAATTGGGTCGTAACCTTGAAAATTAGGTCAAGGTCAAAAAGGCCAACCCGGCATACCTTTATTGCCATCATTGATGCAAAATTTCATTCCAAAAGTCCCAGCCGGCTCTAAGATACAGCTCGGACATTGCCAGAAAAAAAGGGAGAAAAACCTAAAGGTTGGTTTAGTACTCCTAGGGGTGTAAGACCTTCACCTTTAATCTGGAGGGTTATGATGTAAATTAAGTTTAAACATGGCTTGCTTTAGGCTATCTTGAGAGGGCAATTTAGTTCCAATTGGATAAACCTTAGTTGAGTTATGGTGAAAAATGTTTAAATGACCAATTACATGACCTTAAAATTAGGTCAAGGTCAAAAATAGGTCAACCAATGTACGTTCTATTCACATTATTGATGCAAAATTTCATTCCGAAAGTCCCAGCAGGTTCAGAGATAACAGCTCTGGAATTGATAAAGTTTGGAAATTTTGAGAATTGAGAGTGCATAAAGAAAAAAAATATTCTAAATGGTGGTTTATTACTCCTGGGAGGAGGGGTCGAAGAAACTCGTGATACCATTCAAAATTGAAGGTGCCAACTACAGATACAAACCCTACCATAGCAATAAGCCTTCCCCTATACTAAAGGATGGAGGCTTAAATACTATAACAATGTCGAGATTTGCCATAAATATGAGAAATGTATAACTGATACATTCAGTTCATGCAGGCAGGCAGGCAGCTCAAACCTTCAGCCCTTTGTTTTACAAACATCCTAACAGCATACGTTATAATTATATACTTTTAGTACCACAAATATGATGAGTACTCTACACTAACGGTCAAAAGTTTTAGAACACCTCAATTTTTCCAGTTTTTATTGAAATTTACGCAGTTGAATGTCTCAATGTATTCTGAAATTAAGCATAGAACAAATAAACATTTGGAGATAAAAAAAGAAATCATAGAATCATTTTGTTTAACAAAATTTAATTAAAATTTTTGACTCAGCAAAGTAGCCACCTTTTGCAGATATAACCGCCGAACACACTCGTGGCATTCTTTCTACAATGGAAATCAAATATTGTTCGGGAAGTTCTTCCCAACACTGTTGCAGAAGTTCCCACAAATGTGTTGCACTTGTAGGTTGCTTTGCTTTCACCCTTCTGTCCAGTTCATCCCAAACCAGCTCGATGGGGTTTAAGTCGGGAGACTGCGTTGGCCATTCCATGATTTGAAGCCTACCGTCTTGTTCTTTTCCTCGAAGGTAGTTTTAACATAGCCTGGGGTGTGTTTAGGGCCATTATGTTGCTGTAGGATGAACCCCTGACCAACAAGGCATATACCAGAGGGTATTGCATGGCGCTGCAAAATGCTGTGGTAGCCCTTTTGGTTCAGGGTGCTCGTCACTCTGTGCAAGTCGCCAACTCTGGATCCAGCAAAAGAGCCCCAGACCATCACGCTTCCTCCTCCATGTTTGGCAGTTGGGGTCACACACTGAGGAACCATCGTTTCGCCTACTCGATGGCATAGAAAAATCCTGCATGATGAACCAAAGATTTCAAATTTTGATTAATCGATCCTGAAGACCTTCTTACAGTCTTCAGTAGTCCACTGGCGGTGCTTCATGGCCCAGGCAAGCCTCTTTTTCTTATTTTGCCATCTTAGCAATGGCTTTCTTACTGCCACTCGACCTGTCAAACCTGCAGCTCAAAGTATTCGCTTCACAGTTGAAACTGAGACTTGCTTACTTCGACCAGTGTTAAGCTGTGCTTGAAGCTGTTGTCCTGTGAGCCGCCCATCACGCAAGCTGTTGACTCTCAGAAACTTATCTTCTGATTCTGTTGTGGCTTTGGGTTTGCCAGACCTCTTCCTGTCAAAGTTTCCTCCAGTTTCCAATATACTACTTCCTGCAGTGCAATATTGTCCAAATAATGCTTCAGAGGGTGTAATAACAGTCTGTTCCAATAGTGCTTTTATACAGACAGGGGGTTTGTAATCAAGTAATCAGCAGAGGTTGGGACACCTGCAGGAATAGTTTGCATCACCTTTCAAGGCTTAATTTACTTACATTGCTGCAGAACAGCTGTAAGTTACAGCTGTGGTAGCCCTTTGGTTACAGCTGCTGTTACAGCTGGTAAGTTACAGTTACAGCTGGTAAGTTTGGTAAGTTACAGCTGTGGTAGCCCTTTGTAACCCATTACTTGTTCCCATTAGCCCTTTGTAACCCATTACTTCAAAAGTTGTTAACCCATTACTTGTTCCCTGAAGAAGGCCTTTTTTAACAATATAACTGTGCAATTTACATTATTTTCCCGTTTTTGCAAGCCTAATTTTTTTTTTTTTACCTCGAGCAGTTTACTGATTACCTTTGTACCATTTCAGGTTATTCACTGGACATTAAACTGCATAAATTTCAATAAAAACTGGAAAAATTGAGGTGTTCTAAAACTTTTGACCGGTAGTGTATGAACATGGTATATAAAAGGCAGGTCAATAGATGCAGGGCACCGAGAAGAATAGATGAACCAATCTAAAAATTTAGACAACTCTCTTTCCCTAGCACCCATCCACAAAATAGGGGTAGCTTAATCGCCGGTGTTTAAAGTTATAAGAAGTATTTATTTACAACTTGTCTGGCCGATCATTCAAAAAATGGTGGCAAACTCATTTTTAAACTAGAACGGCACTCAGTGGAGAGCATACCTCCGCCTGGTTGGCCATATCACTAGATGGTGAAAAATCACTTAAGAAATTAAATAATTATCATATCCGAATCGATATTGAGATCTTCACCAATATCAAATCGATTCTTCATTGTCACACACTCGACCTGTCCACAAAGTGTCGTCCAAATCCATCCATAACTTTTTGAGATATTCTGCTATGTATAGTTTTTGGCCCTATTTCCCAATGGTGAAGAATCACTTAAAAGATAAAATAATTATCATATCCGAATCCATATTCAGATCTTCACCAAAATCTAATCATTTTGCCCTTGCGAAAATATGCTACATCTCTGCCAAATTTCGTCTGAATCCGTCCACAACTTTTTGAGATATTTTGTTCACAAACAAACAGACAGACAGACAGACAGGGGTGAAAATATAACCCCCATCCACCTTTGGTGGCGCAGGTAATAAGAGTTAACCATAGAATGGGGTAACTGCAATGTCAGCATCAGTCATCTTCAAATAACACCACAAGACTTTATCAATTTTGGTTCAGTCAATGAAAAGTTATGGATGGATAAGCAAAATGTTTATACAGAATGGAAGGCTGCATAAAAGCAGATAAGTGACAGGTGAAATATATTAAAAAACAAGTACAGACAAGTCAGGAGACGACGATGGTTCACGAGCGAGGTTGTCATTCAATGACAAAGGACGGACTATAATCGAAACAGGCCCGGACTGGGGGGGATCGGGGGCCCACGTGACAGGTGTCGGCTCCCGACATGCGGTGTACATGCCTATTTACAAAGGGCCCCAATGCGCTGCGTGCGCAGGCCTTTAAGAGCCAGCTGTACGTAATAGTGTGTGGTGCTGGCCCGGGAAATGTCAAAACAAAGGTTACTGACCTTGAAATGAGATAGAAAATAATGTATAATCAGTTATGAGGTTAGATAGCTGCACAATACCCAAAATTCGGTTCGATTCCGACAACGTTGAAAATTTGACCTTTGTAACCTTCAAAGGTCAAAGGTTGAAGATTCTGAAATTTGGTGGAAAACTTGTATTTCATGATGTATGTGATAATATAAGATCATGTACGACATTTCACCCTATCAGGAAGCGAAGAATGTGATAAAACCATAAAAAATCGACTTTTCTAAATTTCGTGAACTTGTGACCTTGACCTTGGGGCGAAAATGAAAAATCGAGCTCCGTGGGGCTAGACACATGACATTGGCCTAAACAAATACTGAAACCCCTGTCAGATTCCACCAAACCCCTCGGAGAAGAGGTAGCTTGAACTCGATTACCCCCTAAAAAGACATCTTTTTCAGGCGTGGCTCCGCCCACAATGGGCGCAATACGCCCACTCTAGGCAGGACACAACTAGATCATGATATCAACCTCCCACCCAAGTTTCATCAAGATCAGATGATATCATCGGGTAGTTATGCTGCGGACAGACAGACACACAGACACACACCCATGGCGAATATAGTGGTCACTCTGTTTGCTAACTCGTGAACCAATACATTCAAAGTACCAACCACGCCAAATAAATAAATATCCTCCAGTGCGGTATTGCCAAAAAATTGATTGCCAATGCCAATAAATAAATTGCCAGACGCCAGGCAACACATAGAGAGGGTATTGGGAGGGAAGGAGAGGTGTACAATAATTGATTGATTAACTGCGTAATTAAAATAAATAAATAACAATTGTAAAATAATTTCTTAATCAATTGGCTAATAGCATACCTGAACCACCAGTGTTTCATCCGAAGTTGTAACTTTAAAAAAACTAATTCAATCAATTAATCAATAATTAATTAATTAATCAATAAATCAACAAAATACTTTAGAGCCACATCACTTGGTCATTGTCATGTCCAAATATCAGGTTCCTAGCTCAAAAGGTGCCCGAGATATTGTCCAGATGAGAAAGAAAAGAAATATGCGATTAATGAAAATCAACAAATAATAATGGTTAAATAATTAAATTATTAATCAATTGGCTACTAGAAAACCTAAACCACCACCGTTTCATCCGAATCTGTAATTTAATTTTTTTAAAATTAACTCAGTCATTAATCGAAAAAGTTAAATAATTAATTGATCAATAAATAAATAAATAATTCATCGATTAATTGATTAATCATTATATCAAAAATATCCCTTATAGCCACATCACTTGATAACTGTTGCGTCCAAATATCAGCTTCTTAGCTCAAAAGGTGCCTGAGATATTTCCCAGATGAGAAAGAAAATAAATAAATTATTAATAATGAAAATAAATTAATAATAATCATGAAATAATTAAATAATTCATCAATTGGCTAATAGAATACCTAAACCACCACAGTTTCATCCGAATCTGTAACTTAAAAAAAAAAAAATTAATGAAGTCATAATCGAATAATTAAATAATTAATTGATTCATCAATAAATCAAAATTAGCCTTTACAGCCAAATCACTTGGTCATTGTCTTGTCCAAATATCAGCTTCCTAGCTCAAAAGATGCCTGAGATAATGCCCAGAGGAGAAAGGACATAAACAAGTACAGATACATTCAAAGTACACCACCCCCCATTCCAAATAATTAAATATCCTCCAGCACGGCATTGCCAGGGCGCCTTCGGCACCCGGCAATACCGCCGTGAAGCTCATATAGACTGTATTGGGTGAGAGAGGTGTACAATAATTGTTTGGTTAATTGCATAATTAAAATCAATAAAAGATGATCATAAAATATTTTCTTAATCAATTGGTTAATAGCATACCTAAACCACAAGTGCAGGGGTGGCTAACCAGTCCAGCATAAAGAGCCAAAAAAAACCTTCACACCATTGCAAAGAGCCGCACAACACCTGCATGCTCACATGACAACAGCAACTTGTAGGCCTACTGACATAATTAATAATTATATGTATTATGGTTATGTCACAATTATAATACATAGCTTAACAGTTTTCATAGGTCGTTTATTACCTCAGTGGGACACCTGGCAGTCTTTGTTTTCCACAATCATTTTCAGGTCTGGCTTGTACTCAGTTGTGGCCACTCGGAGCAGCTCTTTCACATGTGTGTCCGTAAGAACAGAGCGATGTCTTGACTTCACTTGTTTCAGTGTAGAAAAAACTGATTCACAGACGTAAGTTGATCCAAACATTGACATTAGCTTGAGTGCAGCCTGTTTGACACTGGGGTATCTGTCTGTGGGCACAATTTTCCAAACCTCTGTGCCTGTGGTTCCTTCTCTCAAGATACATTTAAGTCTGTCATCCTCAGAAAGTTCAATCATCTCCAACTGGGATGCTGCTTCATCTGCCACTAAGGGGGCTTTTAAACAATCTGATTCAGCAGTGAAAGGGTTGATGAGGAATGTGATCTGTGGCCGTTGTTTCTTCAGGTTGCAGAATCTGTCCTCAAAACTCTGCTGCAGATTTTCAACCAGTGTTGCATAGCATGCAATGCTCCTTTTTGTGACCTCAGCTGCTTCTCCATTTGCCTTCAACAAGGAGGGAAAATGTGTGAGCTCTCCCTTTTGAAGATGGGTCTGGAAGAGCGTGAGTTTGTTCACAAATGTGAAAACACTTTGCACCAGGTCAGGCAG
Organism: Myxine glutinosa; assembly: GCF_964187855.1. Lineage (NCBI taxonomy): Eukaryota > Metazoa > Chordata > Myxini > Myxiniformes > Myxinidae > Myxine > Myxine glutinosa. The sequence goes on from NC_136270.1 coordinate 78,811,059, forward strand.
CATTTTTAACTTCCCTTGCAGATCTAGATTCAGTTTGTTCAGATGATGCAGCATGTCGACCAGAAACCCCAAGTCTGACATCCACTGGGGGTCATGTAGCTCAGGATAGTCCTTATGTTTCTCTGCCAGAAACAGCTTCACTGGGTCCAAAAGTTCAAAAAAACGGGAAAGCATGTTACCTCTTGAAAGCCATCTCACAGTGCAGTGGAGAAGCAGATCATTGGGAAGGTCTTGGTCCAGTTCAGCTATGAGGTTTTTGAACTGTATGTGCTTGAGAGCATGAGTGCGAATAAAATTCACAATTTCTAGCACAGGTTTCATGACATGGTCCAAGTTCAGCTTCCTAGACACAAGGTTCTCTTGATGGATAATGCAATGAAATGTCCAAAAATCAGGGAAACGGTCGTCAGCCTTACACAGCCCTACAAGGCCATTTGCCGACCCAACATACCTGGTGCACCGTCTGTGGCTATTGCTGTTAGTTTTGGTAATTGCAAATTTGCCTTCTCAACAACAGTCGTGAGTGTCTCTTTCAGGTCGATGCCGCGGGTCCTGTCTTTTAACGGCACAATGTCCAGCAGCTCTTCCTTAATTGTGCAGACTTCTGACACAGACCGTACAAATATTGCCAATTGTGGCTTATCTTGAATGTCGCAAGACTCATCCAAAGCAATGCTGAAATACCGACATTTTTCAAGATCCGTATGCAACTGTGTTTCAATGGAGTTGTTAATATGTGATATTCTCTGTTCAATGGTGTGCCGTGACAGCTGCAGGTCTGACACAGAACGCTTCAAACTGTCATTTTTAGGAGTGAGGATGGCAACAACATCTCTGAGACACGTTTTCACGAATTCTCCTTCACTGTATGGCTTTTTAGCTCGAGCAATGTTCCATGCCAACTGATATGATGCTAATGTGACCGTCTCTGAGTGCTTCGTTAATTTCCGAAAAAACTGAGTCTGCTTCTCTGACTGACGTTTCAATGCATTTACCTTGTGCTTGCGAAGTTCACTGCCTTTGGGAAAATCCCGGGCCACGTTATCATGGAGTGAGGTGAAATGGCGCTCCAGGTTTGAAGCTTTAAAATGCGACAGTGCAGTCTGGCAAATCAAGCACAAGGGTTTCCCATTTCGCTCGTAAAAAAATACAATTCCTCCCATTCAGGCAAAAATGCCCTGTGCACCTCTTCATATTTGCGCTTAGCTTTACGTTTTCCTGACTCTGCCATGGCGATTCGGTCACTGCCGCTGGGCTAGTGCTAGCCTAGCTAACAAACTTCCGGGTCTGCACGCGCAAGTGTTTCTACACGCAAAAGTGTCTTTCATTTTATTTTAAAAATATTGGCAGATGTATTGGCAGTATAGTCAAATATTCAAATGCATTTTGATTTTATAATAGAAATACATTTTAAAATGTAAAAACATGCACCGATACAGCAGCCCTTCGCAAGCCACACAAGAGCTGGCTAAGAGCCGCATGCGGCTCGCGAGCCGCGGGTTCGCCACCCCGGCACTAGTGCTTCATCCGAAGCTTCAACTTTTTGAAAATTAAATAAGGCATTAATCAAAAAATTTAAATAATTAATTAATCAATAAATAAAATTAATCGAAGAATTGATTAATCAATAAATCAAAAATATCCTTGATAGCCACATCACTTGGTAACTGTCATGTCCAAATATTAGCTTCCTAGCTCAAAAGGTGCCTGAGATATTGCCCAGATGAGAAAGAAAATAAAGAAATAATTAATAATGAAAATAAATAAATAATAATAATTAAAAAATTAAATTATTAATCAATTCGGTCATAGAACACATAAACTACCACCATTCCATCAGAATCTGTAACTTAAAAAAAAAAAATTTTTTTTAGTCATTAATCGAATAATCAAATAATTAATCGATTAATTGATTAATTGATTAATTAATAAATCAAAAATAGCCTTTGCAGCCAAATCACCTGGTCATTGGCATGTCCAAATATCAGCTTCCTAACTCAAAAGGTGCCTGAGTTAATGGTCAGAAGAGAAAGGAAATATAATTAATTAAATAAGTACTTAATGAATCGCCAATAATTAAATAACTCCTCAATTAATTAATTAATCAAAAAACAAAAAATACGGTTTTCGACAAAGGACTTACTCACCATTGTGCCGAAATTTCAGCTTCCTAGCTCAAAGGATGGCTGAGATATCGCCCGGACAAACAAACAAGAAAGCAAGACAAGTACACATACATTCAAAGTACACCGCCCCCATGCCAAATAATTAAATATCCTACAGCGCAGCATTGCCGTCAAGCCTCCGGCGCCCGGCAATACCGCAGTGCAGCTCATAGAGACTGTATTTGGAGAGAGAGGTGCACAATAATTGATTGATTAATTGTATAATTAAAATCAATAAAAGATTATCACAAAATATTTTCTTAATCAATTGGCTAATAGCATAACTAAACCACAAGTGCTTCATCCGAAGATGTATCTTTTAGAAATGTAATTAAAGAAGTCATTAATAAAAAATTAAATAATTAATTGATTCATCAATAAATAATTAATCGATTAATAAATAAATAATTAATCGATTAAATGATTAATCAATAAATCAAAAATATCCTTGATAGCCACATCACTTGGTCACTGTCATGTCCAAATATTACCTTCCTAACTCAAAAGGTGCCTGAGTTAATGGTCAGAAGAGAAAGGAAATTTGATTAATTAAATAAGTACTTAATTAATCGCTAATAATTAAATAACTCCTCAATTAATTGATTAATCAAAAAACAAAAAATACTGTTTTTGACAAAGCACTTGCTCACTATTGTGCCGAAATTTCAGCTTCCTAGCTCAAAGGATGGCTGAGATATCGCCTGGAAAAACAAGAAAACAAGTACAGATACATTCAAAGTACACCGCCCCCATGCCAAATAATTAAATATCCTACAGCGCGGCATTGCCGGGGCGCCTCCGGCACCCAGCAATACCGCAGTGCAGCTCATAGAGGCTGCATTGGGAGGGAGAGGTGTACACTAATTGATTGATTAATTGTATAATTAAAATCAATAAAAGATTATCACAAAATATTTTCTTAATCAATTGGCTAATAGCATAACTAAACCACTAGTGCTTCATCCAAAGATGTATCTTTTAGAAATTTAATTAAATAAGTCATTAATAAAAAATTAAATAATTAATTGATTAATCAATAAATAATTAATCGATTAATCAATAAATAATTAATCGATTAAATGATGAATCAATAAATCAAAAATAAACCACCACCATTTCATCAGAATCTGTAACTGTTTTTTTAATTTTATTTATAATTAATCGATTAATTGATTAATCAATAAATCAAAAATATCCTTGATAGCCACATCACTTGGTCACTGTCATGTCCAAATATTAGCTTCCCAGCTCAAAAGGTGACTGAGATATTGGCCAAATGAGAAAGAAAATAAAAAAATGATTAATAATGAAAATAAATAAATAATAATCATTAAAAAATTAAATTATGAATCAATTCGGTCACAGAACACATAAACCACCACCATTTCATCAGGATATGTAACAAAAAAAATAACTTTTTTTTAGTCATTAATCAAATAATTAAATAATTAATCGATTAATTGATTAATTGATAAATTAATAAATCAAAAATAGCCTTTGCAGCCAAATCACCTGGTCATTGGCATGTCCAAATATCAGCTTCCTAACTCAAAAGGTGCCTGAGTTAATGGTCAGAAGAGAAGGGAAATTTGATTTATTAAATAAGAACTTAATTAAAAAAAAAAAAAAAAAAACCACCTTTGGAGGCCATTTTTCCCTGCAAAGCGGGGGTTGGCCTTTTTCGGGAACCGTGGTTGTTGTTGTTTTTTCGGTCCCCTTTTTGAAGCAATGTTTTACGGCCGGATGCCCTTCCTGACGCCAACCCTTTTTTTGCCGCCTTTAACGACAAACAGGGAATTACCAGTGAACTAGTACTCAATTAGCCGACCTCGGAAGGACGACAGGCTGAGTCAACCCCCCCGGCGTTAATTCAGCGATCAGACCGGGATTCGAACCCAGGATCCTAGGATCCTAAGCCGGCACCCGAGCCGCTAGCCCAACAACACCAGGGTAAATAAGTACTTAATTAATCGCTAATAATTAAATAACTCCTCAATTAATTGATTAATCAAAAAACAAAAAATACAGTTTTTGAGAAAGGACTTGCTCACTATTGTGCCGAAATTTCAGCTTCCTAGCTCAAAGGATGGCTGAGATATCGCCCGGACAAACAAACAAACAAGAAAACAAGTACAGATACATTCAAAGTACACCGCCCCCATGCCAAATAATTAAATATCCTATAGCGCGGCATTTCCGGGGCGCCTCGGGCGCCCGGCAATACCGCAGTGCAGCTCCTAGAGGCTGCATTGGGAGGGGGAGAGGTGTACACTAATTGATTGATTAATCGTATAATTAAAATCAATAAAAGATTATCACAAAATATTTTCTTAATCAATTGGCTAATAGCATAACTAAACCACTAGTTCTTCATCCGAACATGTATCTTTTAGAAATTTAATTAAATGAGTCATTAGTAGTGTAATAATGTTGCTTCTGGGACACCTCAAATCTCCATTCACTTACATGTTAATTTTACTCTCACCCTCATTACCCATTAACACCTCTATTTCTCCCGCCCTAATCTTTATGAACCTTTTGTCAATAGCACCTATCCTTAATGTTGTTCATTAGACCACTCAAACACTACAAATATTTGTTTCCCCTTATGAACCTATGATCCTTCTGGTCTTATAGACCTATAAATCCTTCTTCTACATATCATCTGGCAGATTATCTTTGACCCACTCAAACATCGACCCATTCACTTACACGTTAATTTTCCTCTCACCTCTATTTCTGCCACCCTGATCTTTACGAACCTTTTGGCTATGGCACCTATCCTTAATGTTGTTCATTAGACCACTCAAACAATGATCCCCTCCTAACACCCCCCCTAGGTCTTATGGGCCTTTTACTGTTACTATCAATGATCCCAAGTGGACCACTCAAACATCGATCCTACAAATATTTGTTTATGCGTAGGAAATAATTTAATTATCTTACCACTACCATCACCATCTAATACATTAACAAAAAAGATGTTTCAGTTTGGTTCTTTGTCAAGATATTTTAACTGAGCTAAGATAAAATGATAAACCTCCCTTAATGTTCTTGTCTGAGCACCTCCTGTGCCACACACTTTTTGGTAGGCTCTGCCCACTTTTTGTTAAGCCCCGCCCACTTTTTGTTAAGCCACACCCATTTTTTACTAAGCCCCACCCACTTTTGTTATGCTCCACCCACTTTTTGCTAAGCCCCACCCACTTTATAAACTCTGCCATTGTATCATTTTCAGTTAAGACATTACATCATTTTCAGGGAATTCCCATCACATCATTTTCAGTTAAGACATGCCCAGGGAATTTCCACAGGAAATGACACACCCAGTCCTTCTTATAAAAGGCACCGACCACACAGGCTTTTTCAAACACACTTTCTGCTTCACTTGAGAATGGACTACTATGCTGAAATGGAATGGGATAACTTTGCTATTCCTTGGAGTCCTACTACCTGTGTAGAACTCAACCTTCAGATTGATGAACTGGACTCGAACCTCTTATCAATGGAGGTAAGTTTGTTTATTTATTTATTTATTTATTTATTTAATATATATATATATTTTTTTAGATGAGACTCATGTAAGAGTTAACAAAGTTTATTTTAATATTCATAGAGCTTGATTTATACAAATAAAAATATTGTATTAAATTAATACATTGTTATTTTCTTTCACAGAAAATTGTATCTGAGATACGAAATGAAAATTCTGCTTTTAACACAACTTGGGATGAAGTTATTTTGTTTGAAGACATTTTGAACAACCAAGACCCACAGAACGAGTTCTACCTTGATGACCCAGCCAAAGAGTTATACCTTGGAGATCCACAAAATCCTGAAAAAGAGTTCTACCATGATGATACTTATTGTGAGTTCTCAAAACAAAACCCACTGAACAAGTTCTACCTTGATGAGCCAGAATACAAGTCATACATTGGAGACCCACAAATTTCTGAAAATTGGGAAAGGGGAGTTCTCCCTGATGGTCCGCAGTTATACTATGTGAGACACATCATAGAAACCCTAAAAAATTGGGAAACGGGAATTCTCCCTGATGGTCCGCAGTTATACTATGTGAGACACATCACAGAAACCCTAAAAAATTGGGCAAGGAGAGTTCTCCCTGATGGTCCGCAGTTATACTATGTGAGACACATCATAGAAACCCTAAAAAATTGGGAAACGGGAATTCTCCCTGATGGTCCGCAGTTATACTATGTGAGACTTATCACGGAAACACCCAATATTTCTGAAAATTGTGGTTCTACCTTGGAGACTTGGAAAGATGGTTATATTTTTGGAGACTCGGAATGGGGGTTTTGTTTTGATGACTCAGAATGTGATACCTATCTTGGAGGCTCAACAGGAATGTGGTTATACCTTGGGAACTTGGAAAGTTGGTTTTATTTTGGAGACTCGACCTGTGGGGTTCATCTTGGAGACTCTTTGGATTCTAAAGTAATGAACAATGTTCTTTGTTTAATGACGCTTGATTTAAGCAATATCAAGAAAGTTCGAGGAAGAAAATGCTGGAAAATTCTTTCTTCCCATTTTTACTTCTTCAAACTTGAAAGCCTTGAAAGACAGAATTGGTAGAAGAGGAAAAAAAAAAAATGAAATACGTATTTTAAAAAAAGAAGAAAAAAAAAGATTATGTTAGGGTTAAGGTGGGATTTTGAATGTGAGGGTTAGGGATGGGGTTGGGTTAGGGATGGAGTCGGGTTAGGGTGGGATTTTGAATGTGAGGGTTAGGGTTGGGGTTGGGTTAGGGATGGGGTTGGGATTTTGAATGTGAGGGTTAGGGATGGGTTGGGTTAGGGATGGGGTTGGGGATGGGTTTGGGTTAGGGATGGGGTTGGGTTAGGGATGGGGTTGGGTTAGGGATGGGGTTGGGTTAGGGATGGGGTTGGGTTAGGGATGGGGTTGGGTTAGGGATGGGGTTGGGTTAGGGATGGGGTTGGGTTAGGGTTTGTATATTATTATGACTCACTCACACATACACACACACAAAAGTTAAGCCCCAACTGAAAAGTTGAGGGATTCTGTGTTTGGGGTTCACAGATCTCAAGAACGTATCCCCATTGTACACACAAAAGTTAAGCCTCAACTGAAAAGTTGAGGGATTCTGTGTTTGGGGTTCACAGATCTCAAGAACGTATCCCCATTGTACACACAAAAGTTAAGCCCCAACTGAAAAGTTGAGGGATTCTGTGTTTGGGGTTCACAGATCTCAAGAACGTATCCCCATTGTACACACACACAAAAGTTAAGTCCCAACTGAAAAGTTGAGGGATTCTGTGTTTGGGGTTCACAGATCTCAAGAACGTATCCCCATTACATTTTATTTATTTATTTATTATTTTCAAGGGTATTATATGCTTACTTGTGTTTTTTGTAATTCTTGTGAGTAAAATGAACCCAAGATTTCTTCCCCATTCATATCATATAATTTGTAAGTCCAAGGGACTGTATCCATTACATCAACAATTTTAAATAATTCATTAGTCCATCTCTTTGTATAACCTTTCTCAAAATGGCTTTTCCATCTGTATATTCTTACAATATCACCAACTTTGAACTTGGGCTTTCTCAAATTAATCTCCTTTTCATATTCTAATTTTGTAAATGATTCTGACGGTTTTGATTTTGTTGATGAATGAACGGTATTATTGTAATTATCTACAATATCCTGAATTAAATATACCCATTGTTGAGAACCGAGTTGTGTGAATTTTTAATATAATTTCTCTTTCAAAGTACGATTAAAACGCTCAATAACAACTGCTTTTCCTTCATTAAAGGTGCTGTATAATTTAATACCCTCCCCCTTAAGAAATTTCATAAATATTTTGTTATAGAACTCTGTTCCCTCATCAGTCCATAACTTCTTTGGTTTCCTTTTATCCCTATCAAATATTAGCTTAAAGGCTAACATTAAAGTATTACCTCTCTTGTTTTTCAAAGGAACAACCCAGGCAAATCTACTCCTCAAATCAATAACAGTTAAAGCATACCTGTATCCCTTATCATTATTTAGTTCGATTAAATCAGCGGACCATATGTGGTCGGTGTATTTAGAATAAACTTTCCTTCTTTTAAACTTTGTGATTATAGGTTTATGTAATTCATTAGCCAAAAGCTCCTCAGTCTTGATAACATCATTGGAGTTTAATAGTTTTTTGGGGAATAACCAAGACCAAGTTTCAATTTAGCACTTATCATTTTTTTCACAATAAACCTATCAACTTTCTCTCTCAATGTAGGATTTCATATCAAGGACAAATGATACAACATTTCTCTGTCTGCTTCATGTTTTTCATCCAATGTAGTGGTATTCCCATAAGCAATATCATGCTTCATACACACTTCATCAACCCTATTTAGAGGCTTGGACCAATGTTTAGGATTGTCAGCCTCATCTAATCTTTTATCCAGGTTTGTTCCAGGACCACAGAAAGAATATCCAGGTAGATGTAGTTCCCCAGGAATTCCAGTTGTTGTAAATTTACTTCCTGACAGAAACTTTTGTATGTCTCCTCCACTTTTAGGAGAGATGAATTGGCACTTTTTAGAGCCACACACTTGACATATTCCTTTTTGATAAACTCTATTATTTTTAGCTTTAACATAAGACATATTTTTAGATTTCGTTTTCTTTTTACATTTGAGACAATAACTCATATTTATTTATCAGAAAAATTCCGACAGAGAATCAAAACCTTTTTGGTTTTCAACATATACATTTCTATCTTAATTTTTAAAACATAAAGAATCCTTAGGAATGCCTTCACTCTCTCCTCCATTTATTTACAAATAAAAACTAACTAAAGTTAATAACACCAACATCATCAACTATATGACCTTTGTATTCTTCATGTAAATCTCCTCGCTGAACTCATCTCAACCATTTTTAAAATCATTATCTTAGTAAGAGTCGTTAATTCTTTATTTTCCTCTTCGGTGCGTTGAGATTGATTTATTTGCTGTAATACACTCAATCTTTTATGAATCTTACTGATTTCCATCTTTTTATATTTTTCCTCCCTCTCTCTTTGCTCCCTTTCCTCCCTCTCCTCCTTCTCCTTTTTCTCCCTCTCCTCATTCTCCTTTTTCTCTCTTTCCTCCTTCTCCCTTTTCTCCCTCTCCTTTTTCTCCCTTTCCTCCTTCTCCTTTTTCTCTCTTTCCTCCTTCTCTTCTTCAACTCCTTTGTCATCCCTTGCTACCCTTGAGTTTGAGCCCCAAAGAATATTATACATATACTCATCTGGATTTTGAGATATTCTTGTATCTATAATTATTTTTCTCATAATAGGATACCAATAAGATTTGTTGATGATTTCTAAAAGAGTTTTATATTTCATAACTTTGAGAAGTTCATTTTTATTTAATATTTTAAACAAGTCCCTATTTGTGGGTTTAGCAATATCAGTATAAGGCCAGTTTTTTATGACAAAATTCCCATGTATATGCTCCAAATCATAAGGTATGTAATACCGAGCACCCTTTTCTTGTAGGTATCCTTGAATACAAAAATTATAATTCTCTTGTAGTCTTCTTCCTGCCATTTATGTATCAGAAATATATGTGAGATTAATATTATGACAGGTAATACCACCCCATCTTCCCACTACCAAATCGGTTTGTATTCCTCGGCTTTCTATCCTTATCTCATTACCTTCCTTCTTTGTCATGCTAACCATCGCTATACTATCATATATTTTTCTTTTCTTAAAATCATGTATTTGTTGTTTACTAATTGTACTTCCACATAAATCCTTATCCCCACCAAGCAGATAATATTCTTCTTTACGAGACTGATTAAAATCATGTAGGTCTTCTAAGTTTATTGAAAAAAACCAATTATGCCCTAAATCAGACATATCATACCCCCATTTATTAATTCGCATATTAACTATATGTCCTTCTTTATCTATCTATAATTCCAGTAATCTCTGTTTGTACGTCTGTACGTTTGTACGTCTGTTTGTCTGTGACCGCTGTTTCTCGACAACCACGGGTCCGATATACTTTTAACTTGCCAGGTATATTGCTGGGGACCCGAGGATGTGCCTTTTCAAGGTTTCATATTAATCGGACAATTACTTACCGAGCTATGTCCAAAAAACGATTCAACCAATCAGAGAGCAGCGAACGATCGCGTGTGCCGAACGTGGAGGACACACTCTGCCTCGGATGGCACATTTGAGAGCGTATTCATTTATTTCACGTTTGCAAACTATGTTGGCGTTAAACTATGTTTTAAAACTAATAAAACCGAATTTGCGATTCATTCGCTTTCCTGTGCGTTTGTGCACGCGATGGCGATTTCTTTACCAAACTCCGGAAGCCGTTCGCTTTGGACCAAACCATTGCATGTAAATAGAGGGGGGGGGGGGGATTGTCACCGTACTCGCAAGCCGTTCGCTTTGGACCAAACCATTTCATGTAAATAGAGGGGGGGGATATAATTTTAGATATAGATATAGTACGGGCAATGCCCTAGTAAAATTCAATTGTAAGCAGATAGTTAAATTGAATGAGGAAAGGTGTATGGTCAGTATAACCAGGTGTTGTGGTTGTAAATTTTACTTGTTTAACAAAACGTGCTGTTTTATTTAAAGATATATATTGTGATAAACCACTGAATCTAATCAAGTCATTCACATCTGTAGGGTTTGGATAATTGATTAATTTATACGTATTCTTCATATTAATATTTTTACTTATACTATATTTTTGTCGTACAGCCTGTGCCTTTGTATAATAATTTGATAAATCAATATCCTGAGAGGATTCTCCAAAGATAGAACCATCTTTTCCAACATGTCATTTATATTAGATTAAAAATGACATCATAAAAATTTTCATTATTGTTGAGTTGAAATAATACATAGAAACATAATTGACCACAACATTTAGAATTAATTTCTTGAACTTGAAATGTTTGATAAACACCATTCTGTAAGAATTGTATTACTTCAACAGGCGGTGGCATACCATAACTATCAAAATAATATTTATCCTGACTATTATAATAATTATGAATACAAACCAAATGAGAACAATTCTGTGTGTCTAAATTCATAATAATATTCTTTGTATTCTTGGACAACTTTGTTAATTCATCTCTCATACAGATTACCACATTATCAATTTTTAGTTTTTTACAATACTTAGCAAGTTCAATATTTGACATTGTATTCTCTCCAAATTGTTCAAACCATTTATCCATTTATTTATGAGAAAGATATAACCCATTACCCCTTTTAGTTAGTTTAACACCTGCTTGAGCGATAGAGGAAAGCATATCTCCAACCAACAATCTAGCTTTATCAGGTAGGCTTTCAAGCTTTTCAGCAAAATCTACAATTACACCACTTCCACTAATTTGTTTCTCCAACTCCTTGTTATGTCTTTCCAATTCTTTTTGAACTTTTAGTTGTGCCTTCCTTTCGTTAGCAGTTTTTATCGCTGCTGAAATACCACCAGTCAATGCTCCCGCCGCACTTAAACCAGCAAATAAAGGAATTAGAAACGGGAGAAATCCTCCCTCTTGTATTGAATATTTCTTTAACATAGGTTTTGTCATTTTAATTTTAAGTGATCCAGCATCATTTAGTGTTTTTACCTGCTCTCTTGTGAGTAAAACATCAATTCTTACTGCTCCTTTTCTTTGAATTGTATTAACATTAATAATACAAGGCTTTTGATTTTGAATACAAGATGTTAATTTATTAAGATTGATTTGATTAACATATACCGGTTCTTTCCTACTCATTTATTTATGAGAAAAAATCTATGTGATATTAATCACAACACCATTATATGTATTAATCTGTAATTCTGTTTCCTCCAAAAGCAAACAATAAGCATCAACTTCTTCATTCCTTCCTCTTTCAATGTATAGAGAAGTATCCACTCTATTAGACTTTATAGTTTCCTTTTGAGAACTCAGGTCATTTGCGTAGATTGTATAAAGTTTTTGAAACGCAACCATATCCAAAATAGGATCATTATTACCGTTGCTTTCACACACCTTTTGGTAAGACTTTTAGGCTTCCGCATAATCATTTTTTTCCCAATCAATTTCCAATCTATCTCGCGGATAAAATGTACCATCAAGAGAAACCCGAAGTTGTTTCACCTTAGCATTATCACTCAGCACATTATTCTTATCAGTACCTTCATCTCCATCTGGTTTCTTAAAAATGAGCCATAGGTATCGTGGCTTTCCTTGAAGAACACCTAAATTCCAAGTGTAGGTAGTGTGTTCCAGTTTAACGTGTTGACATCTTCTTTTAAGGTATGATACATTTAGTGGTTTCTTTGAGTTAAGTCTTCTATTTAACATCTCTTCCGTTTTAAGATTAGGAGTATATTCACTAATATACCAACACAAATCATTAATAACAAATTTATTATTATCACCAAAAGCATTTTGAGCCCCCAAAAGCAATCTATTTACATTATCATTCCTTTGTAGTTGAAATCTAATTTTAAGCCCATACAAAACTTTATCATAATCACAAAATCCAAATATACCTTTAAGAGGTACTGCTACGGTAAAACTATTCTCTGCTTTTGTTTCATCATTATACATTGCCTTCCTTTGACTATAACCAGGGTCAGCATTTGTTCCCGTTGACATATCAGGGATAAAACCTTCAACAGCTCCCTTACCCATTCTATCACTAAATGAATATAGTGTAAATTTCATCATTTCAGATGTAGCAGAGACATAATCAACCGCTTCAACCTCTTGTGTTCCAATATACAGGTGAACACTATCAAACATTTTCCAGAAGAAATCATTTACGAGTGTAGCATTAGTATTATTCGCAGCCTTAGTGAATTTAAATTTACACAGCAAGAAACTATCAGCTATATTCAAGTAAGTTTGTTGATTATTTATTTCAAAACTTTTTGTACCGTTTGAATTCCAGTCTGTTCCTGTTATAGCATTTACCTTAAAATAGTCTTCCTTTGTAGTGGAGTTTGAAATGATAACCACATCATCCAAATCATAGATACTATCAATCGCTTCCATACTTGTATTTATATCGTATTAAAATCGTTGAAACCCTGACCCAAGTATTTTAATGATTTTTTGTCATTCTTGTGAAGATAGTTGAGTTTTACCTTTTTCTATTTCTTTGATTGCTTGTAATTTATGAGACTCCTTTTGAGCATCTTTTATACTCTTTATAGCACCCGCAACTGAGCCCACGGCAGAAGCAGTTGAACCAATTAGGTCTTTATGTTTAAGAATGGTTGAACCAATACCCATTAGAGTATCAATTATCCCATCTCCTTTATTTCTGAATTGATGTCCCACACCCCGTTGTCTCTTTGGTTTATAGTATCCTCGACCAAGAAACATACCTTCACCCTTATTGTGGTGAAAGGAACATCCCATCCCCTGTAATTACTTTATATTTTCCCAACTCGTGTTTTCTCACAATAACCATTATTTATTTATTGAAAAACTTCACGTAGGTGAATTCTGATGGATATAATTTCTTCATTAAAGGAGATCATACGATTATCTTGATCGGTTTTCCTAAAATTTACTCTGTATATGGTTTTTCCTGACACAGGTAAATAGACAAGATTTTTTGGTTCCATATTAAATTTATAACCAATCGGTGTTGAGTATGCGCTGAATGAAAATATTGTATTTGTTCTTATTCCATCGTTATAAGCACCATCAATCAAATCACAATGAATTAATACCGAATTTATACCGGAGGATATTTGAATAACATTATCACTGTAAAACGTCCCATTAGTTTCAATCTTTTTTGAAGAGAAACCCAATAGCTCTCTGAACGAATTTTCAATCGTGAAATCAACTTTATAATTATTTTTAAGTTTAATCGTTGATTTTGAAGTGTGTTTTTGAATATCTATTACCATATTTTTTGGTTCATCACCTTGTTCTTTCATAAGGCGAGAGACTTCAGAAGATATTTGAGAAATCTTGTAAGCTCCGGGTGAAACTGTTATAGTTTTGTATCCACTTCCTGGATTATAACTAAACTTGTTGTTTTTCTCTGTGATATTAAACAAGGTATTATAAGTTTCCATCGACAATAAAGATGCCTCATATTCTTTTGTGGGGTCAAGTTGTAGTGGGTAAGGGAATGATGCTGTGTAATCACTCGTTGTGAAATTAAAACTAAGAATTGTGCTTCTCATCTTATTTAATATTTAATAAAATATCTTTGTATTGACATTTATTAATTATTTTCATGTTCATCAACCGATCTAAAATGGCTGAGGCTTCATTAAAACAATTGCTGTTTCCAGCCTTCTTGCTACCTAACAACAATAATAGCCTATTAACTAATTGTGATGGGTCATTTGGAAGAAAGCTAACACCTGAACCAAGCTTACTTAAAGCATCAATAATATGTTTCTCCTTCTCATTCTTCTTACTTTTACCAGCAACAGAAACTCCATAATCAAGTGCATTTAGCAACTCAATATACTCTCTATCTTCCTCTCTTTCCATATCAAGTGGTTCCTCAAAATATTTTGAACCGCTGAATCCGGAGTTTGTTAGAAGAAACATTAATCTTGGAGTTAATTCAACATTTGGTTGAGTAGAACTTAAGAACACCAATTTATCATTAAATATCAATAACTTTTCTTTCACAAGATGGAACTGTGCTGGTTCTTCTGTTGGAATGAGACCTGCTCTGGTTTTTGAACCCGCCGAATATTCATTGTTTTGAAGAGCTTCCACAACATAATTAGGGGGTTGATTTACCTCAAGTTTCCGAAATAATCCTTCATCATCATATTCTAATTCTCCAAGTTCTTGCTCTGTCATTTGACTAAAATCTTTGAGCATTTGAAGTTTTTTCGGAGTAAATTCTAACATGGGAACTGTAGGTGAAATAGTTTGTTGAGTTTTTAAAGTGGTTTAAAAAATTTCTCTTGTTTTCTTTCAAAGGCTTCTTCACCAGTTAGTTTCTGTCTCCGTTTCTTCTTTATCTCTTCCTGTTGCTTTACAACTTTTGAAACCAACTCTTGATGTTCTTTAAACTTTCTTCGGTATTCATTTTCTGTATTTATTTATTGAAAAATATCATTTAATGAATTGTAAAGGTCAATGGGAAAATTTTCCTTTTCTTCATCATTATAGTAAATGTGTTGAAATAAATCCTTTTCTTTAAATATTTCATCAAATTCTTTATTGGTATTAATACGAGTTGTTATTTCTTCTTCACTAATACTTGTATCTCTGCTTTTCATACGTTTGCGTTGAGTCTCCTCATCGATATCAAAACCGAATGATAAAATCTTAACTCCATCACCACACAAATGTTTAATAATTTGTCTCATTCCTTCAGGATTAGTTTCTAAAATCCCAAGACCATTAGATTTTACTTTATTTAACTCACTCTTACAATGTGAATATTTTGTAGAACCAAGAGAGACCTCCTCAAATATTTGACCTTCGTTCCTCAATCGCATATGTTCCTCCATTGAAATGTAGTAATAATCTTTCCCTTCTACTTCTCCTGGTCGCTTTGCTCTGGTTGTAGTACCTACAAAACGAATCATAAGGTGTTTAAAAAAAAAAACTTACAATCTTTTCATTTTTACTATTCAAGAATTTAGATTTATGAAAGTTCTTTCCTGAAGCAGATTTACCCACAAGATTAATAATAATTGTTGTCATTTATGTGTGTAAAATATCAGTAAGTATCTCATCTTGTTTCACAACAATATATTTATATTTTCCAATCGTGTGTTTCATATAATTTTCAAATTCCTTCTTACTACATAACGTAGAGCAATTATCTCTCCAAAAATTATTTACATCTATTGAATTTAACTTAAATAAAATAAAAGTATTGGCATTGTTTCTTATTGAGCGTCGAGGGAGTTGAAAATATGACTGACTAAGATAAATACAATTACAAGAAGAATGTCTCCCTCTTGTATAGTAGCTATCCATTACTGTTTGGTTTCTCTTATTAACATAATCATCAAAGATGACGAGGTTCTTTTTTGATTTATCTAAATCTTGAGGTGAAGGTATATCATCTGTATTATCACTGAGAATACAAGTTATGGGTTTTGGTTTCGGTTTTGATTTCTGTGTATCACAAAATAATTGTATTATATCTTCAATATTAAAATCATTTAGTTTGTTTTGAAGTTTAAATAACCCGATAATGTCTTCCTTTTTAAGACCCGCATTAAAACCTTGTGATAGTAGTTGATACTCGGGTTGAAAACTTGACTTCGTAAAAATTATTAAATTATCATAATCTAAAAAGTTGGGGGTAAGGAGCATCTCTAAAAGCAAACAGGTTTTTCCACATCCGCTTGAACCGACTATTAGACATCTTAATGAATTTGGAAGATTTTTATGGTTGTTAAATTTTATCTTGTTTTCCCAAACGGGTAAAAAATCATTCATTTATATATTTGGAAAACAAGTCATCTAAATTTTTTTGAGCTATTTTAGAAACTCTATATTTTATCCTGAGTTCAGGTTTAATTTCAAAATAATTCATTATTTTATTTATATAGTATCTTGTTTTAACATTTCCATTAAAATTATTTTGAATAATAAATATCATTAAACCCTTATACATTTCCTCAATACAAATAGTCTCTTCCCTTGTAAGAAATGGTGTATTATCATCATAATACTTAACATTCATCTCTCTTATTAATCTTGTAAAGTAATTCATTTTTGGTTCTAATTTAAAAGAGTTATATATTTTTTAATATTTTTTATTATCATTAATTAGAAGATAATCACAGAATAAACATTGTTTATATGAATTCTCATCATTAAGCCCCACTCTATCACAAGCCGGACAATTCTCTAATTTATCATATGGAGAGTCTGGAAATTCTAAATATCCTTCTATCATATTTATATAGTAAATTTTTACTTAAACTAAACGCAAGTTTATTAGCTAATAAATACAATGTTTCAAAACACAAAAGACAAATTTCAATCAATCTCTACTTTGGTACCAGCAGAAAAATATGTCAAAGATGTTAAATTGAACAAAGATAAATATGGAAATTTTTGGATTAAACCCATAATGGAGAATAACATGTGTCCTTTTATTAAATTTATGGGACAAGCTATGTTCATTAATAACTCTATTAAAGTAAATTTGACAAAAGTTTCTCCACTACTACTGGCAATTTACTCAAAGCTTGAAAAGATCATTGATAAAGAAGCTTTGAAAATGAATGATAAGACCATCAACGATTCTAGAGGAAACATTTGTATATTCTTTAATAGACCCAAAGATGTGGGTGAAATTAATAATATGAATATTAGTGGTGAACTATCATTCCGTACCCTGATTATTAGAGATTATTTGAAAATAACATTTAATGTAAAAAATATTGTGGTTATTAGTTCTAATGAAAGAAAATATATAGATATTGATGGAAGTTTAATGGTATGTAAATGAGTGATATTGACAGTCAATACTCTAAGAGTCTAGGATCTGAATATGATACTGAGAGTCTAGGATCTAAAGATAGTTATGATACCAATAGTTTGTGTTCAAATGATAGTTATGAGAGTAGTTTTATTGATGATGATAGTGAATCAATGAGTGATAGTGATAGTGATAGTGATTTTAGTGATGATAATTCAGTGTACACAAATGATACTGTGTTCTCATTGAACTTAGATGATAGTGATGATGATGATCTTAGTGTTGAATTTTGTGATTAAAAAGCGCTTTACTTTTAGTATACCTGTAAAAAGGTGTTTTACTTTAAGTATAGTTTCATATATAAAAAGCCTGTAAAAAGGCACTTTCTTCAAAGCACAGTTTCTTCTATAAGTGTTTTACTTTAAGCACAGTTTCATCTTAAAAAAGGCACTTTGTTTTAAGTATAATTTTACTATATAAATATGATCAAAGCAACGTATTGTGACATTTGTGAACAAGAATATAAACAATACAAAAGACACCTTAAAACTAACAAACACACATTTAATCTACTTCACCTACTAGCTCCTATTCAGAAGGAAACAAAACACTGTTCTGTCTGTCATAAAAAATATCCTCAAGAAAGGCTTCGAAATACATCTTAAAACAAATCTACATTTATCAAAATTTATCACAACTAAAAACTCGGATGGCGCATTCAAAGGACATATTAAAATAAGAGTCTTTAACTTCAAACCTCCTGAACCAGAGTCTATAGTTGATGCTGTAGAAATAGTTAAACCTGCTGTTCAAACGTTGATTGAAAAAACACTAAAATAAATGAAACCACTTAAATTTTATATGGGAGTAAAATTAGAAATGACAAAGGACGAAGGAGTTATAGATACACCATACATGAGAACTGAGCCATACTTTATATCTTCATATCAAGATTTTAAAACATCAGGAGTCTATGATGAACTTATTAAACAAGAGCAAGATGTGGATAATTCAATCGTAGGAAGTGGATTCAATATAGGAAAAATTATTTCCATAGACATTCATATTCTTAAATCAGATCCTCTAAAAGCTTCTTCTTACATTGATTTACCCAGTGTTATCAAAAATAGAAAAGCAGTTATCAATATCAAAAATAAGACAATAAATGTTTTCTCTGGTCTATTCTAGCACACTTACATCCTCCACATTTTCATGATGAAAGAGTATCTCATCATAAAAAATATGAGAATACATTAAATACGAAAGATCTAAAGTTTCCTATGGCTTTAAATGATATTCCTAAATTTGAAAAGTTGAATAATTTATCAGTTAATGTTTATGGTCTAACAGAAACAAACAACATTCAGGTTTTAAAGCTTTCTGACAATTGTAAACAAACTCTTATTAATCTTCTATATTTTAATTCAGAGGAAAATTCACATTATACATACATCAAAGATATTGCTAAATTAATAAAACCACAATTATGTAAAAGAACAAATAAAATATATATTTGTTTGCGTTGTCTTAACTTCTTCCATACACAAGAAAGATTAGATAAACATTCAAATTATTGTGGTTAACATAAATCAACGGTAATCAATATGCCTAAAGAAGGCTCAAAGATCACATTCAAAGATGAAAAGAAAACAATAAAACATCCATTTGTTATATATGCTGATTTTGAAAGTATTCTAGAAAAAATTGATACTGCTTCTCCAGATCCAAAAGAATCATACACAAATAAATATCAAAAACATACTCCTTGTGGTTTTTGTTATTATATCAAATCATCCGTTGGTGATGAATATAACAAGTTAGAGGTGTATAGAGGCTCAAATACCCCAGAGGAGTTTGTGAAACGACTAGAAAAAGACTGTGTTCGATTAACGAAGATAATGAGAGAAACCAATAAACCAATGACCTTGACGAGTGAGGAGAAAAGGGAATTTAGAAAAAACAATGTGTCATATTTGTGAGGAAAAATTTGGTAAAAGTTTAAAGGTTAGAGATCATTGCCATCTCACTGGTAAATATAGAGGTCCGGCTCATCAAAGTTGTAATATTAATTATAAACTCCCCTCTTTCATTCCTGTCTTTCTTCATAACAATGCTCATTATGATACGCATCTATTTATTAATGAACTTTCAAAGACATCTGGACACATTTCAGCAATTCCTAACACGGATCAGAAATACATTTCATTCACAAAAACAATTCACACATCTCCTATTACTCATATCAGATTTCTTGATACATTTCAATTCATGGCAAGGTCCATTGGCTAACTTGGTTCAAAATCTAAAAGAGTTTCCATGTCTTTCAGAGTATTTTTCAGATAAAGATTTACTAACACAAAAGGGAATTTACCCCTATGACTATATGGACTCATTTGAGAGATTCAATGAAACACAACTTCCTTTAAAAGAAAATTTATATAACAAATTAAACAACAGTCATATATCTGATAAAGTTATGTACACGCACAAAATGTTTGGGAAAAATATAACATCAAGAATCTTGGCGAGTATCACGATTTGTATCTCAAAACGGATGTGCTTTTATTGGCCGATGTATTTGAAGCCTTTAGATCTGTTTGTCGCACTGGATATGGATTGGATCCTGCTCACTACTACACAGCACCTGGATTGGCTTGGAGCGCGATGTTGAAAATGACAAAACAAGCTTTGGATTTGATAACCGATGTTGATATGCTTTTGATGATTGAAAAGGCAAAAAGAGGTGGAATTTCACAAGTCTGCTCGAGCAGATACGCAAAAGCAAATAACAAATATCTTCCAAATTATGATTCAACGAAAGAGAGTTCTTACTTGATGTACTATGACGCAAACAACTTGTATGGCTGGGCAATGTCAAGCTCTTCCTTATGGAAAACTTAGATGGGTAAAGGAAAAAGACTACAAAAAGGTTTTACAAGATGTACGTGTCTCTACACAAAAATAATTGGATGATTCAAAGGTTGGTTGTTATTTTGAGGTCAATTTAAAATATCCTGAAGAACTTCATATCAAACATAAAGATCTTCCATTTGCTTGTGAGAAAGAAAGTCCAAAGAAAGAATGGTTGAGTGATTATCAACGATCGTTTGATAGAGGTGAATCAACAGAAAAATTACTTACTACATTATATAACAAGAAAAATTATGTTCTACACCAAAGAAATTTGCGACAATATTTATCAAAAGGTCTAAGAGTAGAGAAGATCCATAGGGTTCTAAAGTTCAATCAAAGTCATTGGCTAAAGGAGTACATTGATTTTAATACACAAAGAAGAACAGAGTCAAAAACAGATTTTGAGAAAGACTTTTATAAATTGATGAATAATGCGGTTTTTGGTAAGACCATGGAGAATGTGAAGAAAAGACAAAATATCAGACTATCAACATCTTGGGAACAAGCATCAAAATTAATTAATAGACCGAGTTTTATGAGAGCCGAGGTCTTTACTGAGAACTTTTGTGCGATCCATTTGGTTAAAGAGAGTATTGAAATGGACAAACCTATTTATATTGGAACATCAATTCTTGATTTATCAAAGTCATTAATGTATGATTACTTTTATAATAACTTGAGGAAGAAATATCAAAATGATGTTAATCTACTTTATATGGACACAGATAGTTTTATTTTGAAAATTAATACTGATGATGTTTATTCAGACATGAAAAAGGACATTAATATCTATGACACTAGTAATTACAGTCCAGAGTGAGTTGTTCTCTTCTAAAAATAAAAAGGTGATTGGAAAGTTCAAGGATGAATTAGGAGGAAATGTTATGAGTGAATTTGTGGGATTGAGGTCCAAGGCTTATGCTTATAAATACATTGTGAATAACGTTGAAAAGACTGATAAGAAGTTAAAAGGTGTAAAGAAAAATGTTATAAAAGAAACAATAAACTTTAAGGATTATTATAACTGTTTAACAACAAAGAAAGAAGAGTTTAGAAAGATTAATGGAATAAGAAGTTATAAACATAAATTATATTCAGAAGAGGTGAATAAGAAAGCATTGGGGGCTTTTGATGATAAGAGGTTTATTTTAGAAAATGGAATTGATAGTCTCCCTTATGGTTATATAAGTATATAAGTGATAAGTTAAAAAGGGGGGTTAGGGATTTTAACGGGCTACCGCCGCCTTTTTTTACTGTTATATAAATGATAGAACCAAGTATCAACCAGACTAAAGAGTGGAGGTGTAATCAACCTTGGTATAAAAATGGAAAACATAATGAATGTGAAAAATATCAAATAGGTATAATTGAAAAGGCAACTGGTAAAAAAGTTCACAAAACAAATAAGAGAATTAATTTAAATACCGGTGAGTTGGGTAAAAAAGATGGAAATATTTTTGAGTGGACAGAAAACTTTGATGGTTGTCAGGAAAATATATACTTTAATTTAAAAATGGTGTGTGACACAGGAGGCGCTCAGACAAGAACATTAAGGGAGGTTTATCATTTTATCTTAGCTCAGTTAAAATAGCTTGACAAAGAACCAAACTCAAACATCTTTTTTTAATATATATTAGATGGTGATGGTAGTGGTAAGATAATTAAATTATTTCCTACGCATAAACAAATATTTGTAGGATCGATGTTTGAGTGGTCGACTCGGGATCATTGATAGTAAGAGTAAAAGGCCCATAAGACCAAGGGGGATATTTAGGGGGGGATCATTGTTTGAGTGGTCTAATTAACAACATTAAGGATAGGTGCCATAGCCAAAAGGTTCGTAAAGATCAGGGTGGCAGAAATAGAGGTGAGAGGAAAATTAACGCGTAAGTGAATGGGTCGATGTTTGAGTGGGTCAAAGATAATCTGCCAGATGATATGTAGAAGAAGGATTATAGGTCTATAAGACCAGAAGGATCATAGGTTCATAAGGGGAAACAAATATTTGTAGTGTTTGAGTGGTCTAATGAACAACATTAAGGATAGATGCTATAGACAAAAGGTTCATAAAGATTAGGGCGGGAGAAATAGAGGTGTTAATGGGTAATGAGGGTGAGAGTAAAATTAACATGCAAGTGAATGGAGATTTGAGGTGTCCCAGAAGCAACATTATTACACTACTGTCATTAATAAAAAAAAAAAATTGATTAATCAATAAATAATTAATCGATTAATCAAGAAATGATTAATCGATAAAATGATTAATCAATAAATCAAAAATATATTTGATAGCCACATCACTTGGTCACTGTCATGTCCAAATATTAGCTTCCCAGCTCAAAAGGTGCCTGAGATATTGGCCAAATGAGAAAGAAAATAAATAAATGATTAATAATGAAAATAAATAAATAATAATCATTAAAAAATTAAATTATGAATCAATTCGGTCACAGAACACATAAACCACCACCATTTCATCAGAATCTGTAACTGATTTATTTTTTATTTTTTAGTAATTAAGTGAATAATTAAATAATTAATCGATTAATTGATTAATTGATTAATCAATAAATCAAAAATATCCTTGATAGCCACATCACTTGGTCACTCATGTCCAAATATTAGCTTCCGAGCTCAAAAGGTGCCTGAGATATTGGCCAAATGAGAAAGAAAATAAATAAATGATTAATAATGAAAATAAATAAATAACAAGTACACATACATTCAAAGTACACCGCCCCCATGCCAAATAATTAAATATCCTACAGCGCGGCATTGCCGGGGCGCCTCCGGTGCCCGGCAATACCGCAGTGCAGCTCATAGAGGCTGCATTGGGAGGGAGAGATGTTCATCTAATTGATTGATTAATTGTATAATTAAAATCAATAAAAGATTATCGCAAAATATTTTCTTAATCAATTGGCTAATACCATAACAAAACCACTTGTGCTTCATCCGAAGATGTATCTTTTAGAAATTTAATCAAATAAGTCATTAATAAAAAATTAAATAATTGTTTGATTAATCAATAAGTTAATTCATCGATTAATCAATAAATAATGAATCGATGAAATGATTAATCAATTAATCAAAAATATCCTTGATAGCCACATCACTTGGTCACTGTCATGTCCAAATATTAGCTTCCCAGCTCAAAAGGTGCCTGAGATATTGGCCAAATGAGAAAGAAAATAAATAAATGATTAATAATGAAAATAAATAAATAATAATCATTAAAAAATTAAATTAATCAATCAATTCGGTCACAGAACACATAAACCACCACCATTTCATCAGAATCTGTAACTGGGGGAATTTTTTTTTTTTAGTAATTAATCGAATAATTAAATAATTAATCGATACATTGATTAATTGATTAATCAATAAATCAAAAATATCCTTGATAGCCACATCACCTGGTCACTCATGTCCAACTTTTAGCTTCTGAGCTCAAAAGGTGCCTGAGATATTGGCCAAATGAGAAAGAAGATAAATAAATGATTAATAATGAAAAGAAATAAATAATAATCATTAAAAAATTAAATTATTAATCAATTCGGTCAGAGAACACATAAACCACCACCATTTCATCAGAATCTGTAACTTAAAAAAAATAAATGTTGTAGTCATTAATTGAATAATTAAACAATTAATCGATTAATTGATTAATTAATAAATCACAATAGCCTTTGCAGCCAAATCACCTGGTCATTGGCATGTCCAAATATCAGCTTCCTAACTCAAAAGGTGCCTGAGTTAATGGTCAGAAGAGAAAGGAAATTTGATTAATTAAATATGTACTTAATTAATCGCGAATAATTAAACAACTCCTCAATTATTTGATTAATCAAAAAACAAAAAATACCATTTTTGACAAAGGACTTGCTCACTATTGTGCCAAAATTTCAGCTTCCCAGCTCAAAGGATGGCTGAGATATCGCCCGGACAAACAAACAAACAAACAAGAAAACAAGAAAGCAAGAAAACAACCAGAGTGAAAACTGAGTACTCCCTTTCAGCGTGCGTCACTGCCGAGCCCCCTTCGGTGCCCAGCAATGACGATTTGCAATGCCTGGAGATGGCATAGGAAAGGTGCAGTGCACAACAAGAAAGCAAGAAAACAACCAGAGTGAAATCTGAGTACTCCCTTTCAGCGTGCGTCACTGCCGAGCCCCCTTCGGTGCCCAGCAATGACGTTTTGCAATGCCTTGAGATGGCATAGGAAAGGTGCGGTGTACAAAAACAAACAAACAAGAAAGAAAGAAAACAAACAGAGTAAAAACTGAGTACTCCCTTTCAGCATGCGTCACTACCGAGCCCCCTTCGTTGCCCAGCAATGGCGTTTTGCAATGCCTGGAGATGGCATAGGAAAGGAGCGGTGTACAACAAGAAAACAAGAAAACACAAACAACCAGAGTGAAAACTGAGCACTCCCTTTCAGCGTGCGTCACTGCCGAGCCCCCTTCGGTGCCCGGCAATGACGTTTTGCAATGCTTGGAGATAGCATAGGAAAGGAGCTGTGTAACAACAAGAAAGCAAGAAAACAACCAGAGTGAAAACTGAGTACTCCCTTTCAGCGTGCGTCATTGCCGAGCCCCCTTCGTTGCCTGGCAATGACGTCATGCAGCGCCTGGAGATGGCATAGGAAAGGAGCGGTGTGCAACAAACAAGAAACCGGAGTGAAAACTGAGTGCTCCCTTTCAGCATGCGTCATTGCCGGGCCCCCTTTGGTGCCCGGCAATGACGTTTTGCAATGCTTCGAGATGGCATAGGAAAGGAGCTGTGTAACAACAAGAAAGCAAGAAAACAACCAGAGTGAAAACTGAGTACTCCATTTCAGCGTGCGTCATTGCCGAGCCCCCTTCGGTGCCCGGCAATGACGCCATGTAGCGCCTGGAGATGGCATCGTGAAAGGAGCGGTGTACAATTAGCTTGGTAAAGTCCCAACTGTAAAGAGACTGGCCAAAATGCCAAATATTACAATGACTGTCAAGCCAAGGCTGGTGTGATAGGTCAATGTCTGCACAATCCTTCAGATGGACGTTAAACTCAGTGTCCCGTCTGCTCGCATCATTGGTGGACATCAGCACATTGTCCTTCACAAAGTGTAGACGAGTGAGCATCTGGCACCCTGGCTAAATTCCTGTCACCTTCAGTCAAACGTCAGACCAGGCCAGCCTGTTTGTGAAAGACTTGGGTCAAAAACGTTCCACAGCCAAACCCACAAGAGGTGGAATAATGTGGGCCATTAAAGTATCAGTAGTTTGAAACAGAGGCTGGAATGTCTTTTTGGCACAGAAGCCAAGGTAGTGTGATTAAACGGCGAAAGTCCTAGGCCCACGGTACATTACGGTTTTGGCAGCTCTGATTAATTTGCACAATGGCACAGTGCAAATCCCCATGCACAGCTCACACTTGTATTGTAATCCATTTCCCTGTGGCTGCCGGCAGCTCAAATTTACATAGGTTGCAAACTTGCGTCAGACAATACAGCTCTCAAATGCACAAATCAACAAATCTTATAATTAATGTCCCTTTGCAAAGCTTACAATACGCTCTTCGTGTTTCTTAACGAGTCTTTATCCTCGCATTTATTTTTCATCCTTGTCTAATTATTTACACATGTCCACATGTGCATCCTATCTGCAGCCTCAGAATTCATAAATAAAGCAAAGTTTCTCTCAATTTGTGGTCTTTTCGACTCCGTGTCTTTTGGTGCTGTCAGGAGGTGTCATTGTTTTGTTTGTTTTCTCACCATTTACATTTCATTTTTCAAACGGTTGCACAAAGACAGGGAAGCCTCAAGCACCTTTGTTTGGAAATATGTGCAATTATTTTTATTATTTTGACGTACTGAAACCAACAGTGGTAGGGGTAAAACGGGCGTAAAATCGACAAGTTACGTCGTTAATAAACGTTTAGCACAATTGGGTGGTAGCTGTGTTAAAATGATAGGGAATGTGTCGAAATTTGTTCAGAAGCTGATAATCATGGCCCCATAATCAGTCCAAAAGGTTCCCACTCCCCCCCCCCCCCCCCCCCGCCTCCTCATTAATCCAAGGGGCACGGACAGAACAGGCAGTTCAGCGTGGACAGCACAGGGCAAGGAACTCAGTTAGTTCCGAGTTCAGCAGGGAAAGTTGGGGAGTAAGGTTAGCAGGACAGTCGAGTTGACTCCCGAGAGACCAGCAAATTGGACACGGCAGACACCAGAGAGGACTAACGACGCCTTCCAAATGCCTGTGTGCTAGAAGCTACGGAACCCGGACATGGCATTGCTAGACATGTTTTTACCTCCGCCACCAAAAGTGGATGGAGGTTATTTTTGTTTTCACCCCTGTCTGTCTGTTTGTTACTTGCAAAATGGAGGATTTTTCAAGTATATTCGTCAGTTGCATTTGTTATTCTGTCTGTGTTTGTCACTCACCTACAGATCACAATTCTAAACCGATCATCATGAAACTTCACGAAGTTGTAGAGGTTGTTACACTTGAGAAGCCTATTGATTTTGAGGTCAAAGGTCAAGATCAACTGGAGGTCAAATTTCAAAAATCGCCATTTTTCATCCGAGTGACTTGAAAATTGAACAGCATTTGTATATTGAGTCAATTGGAAAACAAACTATTTTGAGGTCAAAAGGTCAACTCAAGGTCAAACTTCCAAAATCATCAATTTTCATCCGATTGACTTGAAATTTAACAGCATTTGCACATAGTCACTAAATTGGGAAACCAAATATTTTGAGGTCAAAAGGTCAACTCAAGGTCAAACTTCCAAAATCATCAATTTTCATCCAATTGACTTCAATATTTAACAGCATTTGCATAGTACCTCACTAAATTGGTAAACCAACTATTTTGAGGTCAAAAGGTCAACTCTAGGTCAAACTTCTAAAGTCAATTTTCATCTGAAAAATCGGCACTTTTCATCCTATTGACCCGAGCTATGATCAAGATCGCCAATATTAATCTTGATGAAATGGACAATTTGCTGGATCAATGGCAACCTTTTTTCGGGGGAGGTGGGGGGTGGGGGGTGGGGGGGGGGGGTGGGAGATGAGCGGTGGATTTCGCAAGTATTGTGCTCTGCATGATGTCTTCTTGTTTGTTACTTGCAAAATCAAAGACCCTCTACCCTCTCCCTGCCCTTCCACCATCCTCCCGGCATCTACGAGGCGCACGTGGTCGACCAGCAACCCCCTTCTAGTAAAAGTCCAAAAATCCAGAATCACTGCTCACCTTCACCAATTGGAGAATGTTGCGTTTGTTATTCTGTCTGTCTGTCACTCGCCTACACGTCACAATTCCAAACCAAACATCATGAAACTTCACCAAGCTGTAGAGGTCGTCACAAATAAGAAGCCTATTGATTTTGAGGTCAAATGTCATCTGGAGGTCACATTTCTAAAACCGTCAATTTTCATCTGATTGAATTGAAAATTGAACAGCATTTGCACATTGAGACAGTAAATGGGGAAACCAACTATTTTTTGAGGTCAAAAGGTCAACTCTAGGTCAAAATTCTAAAATCATCAATATTCATCTGAAAAATAGTCACTTTTCCTGATATTTACCCCAGTTTTGTTCAAGATCGTCAATTTTAATCTTGATGAAATGGACAATTTCATGTCAATGGAAACCTTTTTGGGGGTGGGGCGGATGTTGCAAGTATTGTGCTCTGCATGACGTATTCTTGTATGTTTGTTTGTCTGTTTGTGAACAAGATATTTCAAAAAGTTGACGACGGATTCGGACTAAATTTGGCAGAGAGTTAGTGTATGTGACAAGGAAGAATTGATTCGATTTTGGTGAAGATCCAGATTCGGATCCAGCTCGTAGAATTTTAAAAGTGATTCTTCACCATTGGGAGATAGGGCCAAAAACAATATATGGCAGGATATCTCAAAAAGTTATGGATGGATTTGGACAAAACTTGGTGGACAGGCTGTCTGTGTGACAAGGACTAATCGATTCGATTTTGGTGAAGATCTGAATATGGATTCAAATACGAGAACTATTTAATTTTAAAGTGATTCTTCACCATTGTGTGATAGTGCTAAACCGATAAATAGCATGATATCTCAAAACCTTATGGACAGATTTGGATGAAACTTTGTGGACCGGTTGGGTGTGTGACAAGACCGACTGGATTCGATTTTGGTGAAGATCTGAATATGGATTTGGATGCGAGAACTATTTAATTTCTAAGTGATTCTTCACCATTGAGAGACCGGGCGAAAAGCAATATATAGCATGATATTTAAAAGAGTTGTGGACGACTTATGACAAAACGTGGTGGATGAGTTGGATTAGTGAAAAGAACAAGCCGATTAGATTTTTGTTCAGGTCTGGATCCAGATCTGGCCTATCAGTGGGATACAAAACATAAACTGTTCAGCAGGGCAGAGGTATGCTCTCTACCAAATGTCATTCTAGTTATTGTTGTTATTGCTTTTGTTATTAGAAGCAGGTTGGAAAACACCACAGTAAGCTATTTATACACCTTAACACATCATTTATCCAAGATGGAAAAACCCCTTGGGGAGAGGGGATATTATTAGTACAGTATTAATATTGTTTTATAATAACATTAATATAAGGCTATTAATCATAGTGTTATTACTTTTGTTATATAGAAGTTATATGTTATATAGAAGCCTTGGAAAAATGTCACAATTAGCTATCATAACACGGATATACACATTAAAATGGATTTCATCCAAAACAGAAAACCCCCTTGGGGAGGGGAGAAATAAAGCCATTACAACCTCTATCGTGTTACCCTCAGCGCTCCTGTCAAGTTTAGTTGAAATTGGATAAGTTACGACCGAATGTATCACGGTCAGACACCAAATGGTGTATATTAGTATGATGATAGAAAGCTATCTGTGTGTTTGCTTTCTTGTTCTCCCTACAGTCCCTACAATCGCTGGTTCCTTTTCCTTATTACAATAAACCTGTTTCATACCCTCTAGTGTGTAAGCCTGGTGCGCAGTTTGGAAATTGAGAATTATAACTGCGGCGAGAGTCAAACTCACGGTTATTGGGAATTTGGTGCCAAACATCATTATGAGGTTTGAAAACCGGTCGTTTATTCTCTCGGCATCTATCATTTCAGACGGACGAAGCAAATTTAGGCAACATATTGTTACGGATCTCAACGTCGGCCCCTTTTCCCCTTACCAAGGGGGGATTAATCCCCTTGTCCGCGACTGACCGACGTGGGTCCCGGGGGTCCCAACGCTCCTTCCGGTCGGGAGCAGCCAGGGTATTTGGTCGACGAAAAGTCCCAAGGACCTGAGTGCCACTCCTGACCGCGAAGCAGGGTAGGGACTCCCGCTCGAACCACGGTTTTAGCTGGTCTAGTTGCCGAGCGGTTTTTAGCAACCCGAAGTTCGAGTCATTAGCATTCACTAACCCGATTCCAAAACGTTGGCCAAATCATGCCACAGGTACTCAATGTGGAAACCTCTAAAGCGACCGAATGTGAAGAAGCAAAAAGGGGTAAAGAAAGAACACAGGGATTTATTAATTATTTACACACAACCAAAGCAGAAAAGAAATTATATGTAATTTACAGGGAAATGGAAGGATCAGAAGGACACAGAGCAATTCTAGCTTACCTACACAGTCTTACTTATTCCCAGGGACAACACAAAGGACAGATGACAATCAGACTTACACGGGGAATGAAGCAGAAATGATTGGCAGGAGGTGGATGGCTGGACGGACGAGAAGGTGGGATCACAGGGCGGGAAGGATGCGGGTCCGGTTGGTGTAATGGCGCGGCTCGAGGTGAGCAGCCGCCGACCCTCCTCAATCGTGTTCGCACGGCGGCGTTGCTTCGCGGCCGCAACTGCCGTCAAAGCTCAAAGCTGCGGTGGATTCAAAGCTGCGGGGGATTCAAAGCTGCGGGGGATTCAAAGCTGCGGTGGACTCCAAGCTCATCGGAGGTCTCTCGCTTATCTGTGGTTCATCTGCCGCATCTCCCGCATCTCTCCGGAGTCCTTCCCCACCCCCCTTTTATGAGGCGCGTGGCGATCAAGCCGCCGGCTGTTGGAAACGCCCATCGGTGAGCTCGCCTCGGCCTTGATTGGTCGCGAGGGCTCACCGATCCCGCCCCTTGAGGAGGTGTTGGCAAAGCCACGCCTTGTTCCTGGCGCTCGGCTGACTCCTCCCACCTTCTGCTCCGAGATGACCTCGTGTTCAATGGAGTCTTGGGGTGAAGGTGATGCCAATAACCCCACCCAAAGGGCAGCATCGCTGCCGGCAATTGCGATTTATGGTGGCAATTGAAAGGGGATTCTAACTTATCTGATTCGGTGCAATGCAGTGTCAATTAATGGGAACCAGAGCCTTAAGCTAATACACATAATAAGGAAATAACTATTTAGAAGGGTATATGATTTTCTACGTGCATGCGATGGATTAACTAAGGGGACGACCTTTGATCTTTACACTTAACGGAGGTATTTACAAGGATCATTACACTATTTACAGAGGGTGATATTTACAACAAAGGATTTTCAAATCCGCAACACAGGATTCGGGCACACAATGGCGAACTCCCGCACACTCCCCTCAGTGCCCAGGGAGCACGATCCTCGGGTTGGGGAAGGAAGACAGAGAAGACAGGTGAGTGAGGGGTAAGGTCACAAGGGTACACATCAAACAAGGCAATGCAGAATGAGGGGTGCATGGGAGCGAGCTGAGAAAGGTTCGTCCCTACGTACGCCCCCCACATGTGACCTACACTGCCCCCCTTGCCCCTCCCCGTATTTACAAAAGCCTACACATTTACAAATCCGTCACTACGTCTCGTCCTCCCTATATTTCCCCTATACCAAATTCGTCACAATCCCATTAATCCAAAATTTGCCATCACCAATTCATCATCAATCCTCATAAGGAGGGAGAGATGGAACATCAGCACAATGTCACACCCACGTCATGATGCATCTCACATTCCAAACATTTGCACCAAAATAATAAAAACATGGCATGGTGTGGAGTTGCGTCACCTCAGGTGAGTGGATGTAGATGGTGCGAGGAGATTTCAATCCTAACTATCCTCTAAATGACTTTAATACACTTTACACTACCCGGGGTCTTTCCCTGCCAATCCACTGGCCATCTTACTCTATGCGGTTTTAAGAACCAAATTCCCATTGACCAAACTGTGGTGCTTCCTCAATTTGGGGTCTCACTCCCCCGGTTCAACTCCCTGTGCCTTTGCACAATTTCAGGACTGGGTCGTGTGGCTCTCCCAGCAGGTCTACCCACCTGCACACCTCCACCACTGCAGTTGCCTCCGAGCTTACCTGCTCCTTACCCTAACCTATCTAACTGGGGAAGGCCCTCTGGCGCTCTCCCCACTCGGTGCCCTCTCTGCCACTGGGCTACCCGGGTCCGTCCTCCGGATCCTCGGGCCCCATCCACAACAACTCTACCGGCTCCCAGAGCCCACCTGCGGCCTCACCTGGCCGACATCCTAACAGTGGCGGGGTGCCCATTTAACTACACACACTAACAGGCCACACGCCCAGCCATTTCCACGTCACTAATGGACCCATCCAAACACCATTCTTCCACCACGCACCACAGATGCCAATATCCAACCACAATTTACCTACTCCCTCTACCTAACTCTTAAACTGCCCTCCCTGGGTATTCGTGATAGGGGTCCACTTTTCCCCCATTCACACCTTCGCACCATCCACCCCACTCCACAGTTTCCACCATACTCCCTCCACACCATCCATTCCATACTCCATATATTCCATACTCCATGTATTTCACACAACCATTCTCCATACACCTGTATTTGCACACCTGTGCCATCATACCTGGTGCTTCCTGCACCCTCCTTCCTCCCAGGCTTCTTCAATCATTCAATACAATGCACAACCACAATTGTTCCTCATGCACTGCTCCATACACTTCCACGCTCAATACAATCCACAATCACCATTACTCACTCGTACATTGCTCCATACACTTTCAACACAAACACACGGCACCATCTTATCTACCCTGGTTCCTTCTAACTTGGTGCTCCCCATCTTCCCTTTAAACTAAGCACATCCCACGTCATTAACAGCCATTCTAACCTCTCTATGTCCCCGACTACCTGTCCAATGTCGCTACTTACGCTACCGTTACCTATGGTCATCTCTAGGTCCCTACACATTATCCTAACCCTCCCTCGGCGAGCTTACACTGCCAAAAACCCCATAAAACTATAGCTCATGTGCCCCATGTTTGATGTGAGGGATGGCAGAGTTGCCATCCCACCACATCGGGCATCTCCCACTATCAATTTAGCCCATCCAATTCCAGCCAATCAAAAATTTGCCAATCACAAATTCCCTATCCCTACCAAATGTCCTTTAACTTGAGCCTCGGTGCGTCTTTACATTTCCAAAGCTCGGCTTCGCAAAGCCGAGCAATGAATGCGGTTGGTTCGTTGCCGGCGGTTGGGTCCGTCCGGCATTCGGTGCAGGGAAGGAGGCTTACTCGGGCCGAGATTCCACGCACCATCTCGGCACGGAGCCGTCCGATGCCCCAATCTCGGCCGGCCGGAACGCTGCAACCACAAGGGGTCGCCGTGCCGACCCTTCCTACCCGTCCTCGAACCGGGCCGCCCGCTCCGCTTAGCGGAGCACGGACGCGACCGTTCAGAGCGAGGCCCGGCGTGGATCGTGCACGGCGGTTCTTTCGAAACCGCCGTGGTTACGATCCCTGCTGGTTCCCGCTGCACACAAAGCCCGGCACGAACCGGGGGCTCGCTTCGGCTAAAAGTCGATCTAATCGCTGCTCCGTTTAACGTCGATGCTTCACTTGCATGCTCACACCACGCGTTCCGTCCCTTATTCACACATCCAGGTGTCTCCATACACTCCGTCATTGCACCTTCTCTTACAAACCCCCCAGGTACACTCATTACGCTCACAGACTTCGTCACACACCTGACCACCGCACACCTTCGTCGTTCGCACACCTCATCAACACACCTCTTCGCGCCCACTCCTCGTTCACATCCTCTGTGACAACCACGGGTGTGCACTCACCTGCACACCCAATCACGTGCTTCACTACCAACTCAAGTGTGCATTCCCACACGCGCTCAACCATTCCAGGTGTGCATCCTTTCATTCCAGGTGTACATTCTCTCTCACCTGCCACAACCAACTCGTGCTCCGTGTCACTCTTACTACCACACTCTGTCGTGCGTTCACTCTCACTCTCGACAGCACACTCACTCCTCGGCGCACTCTTTCCTCACACACACCTCCGTTACACACCTTTCTCATGCATCCTCTTGCGCACACTCTCCCGTTACGTCCTCCGTAACACTCACCACAGGTGTGTACTCTTCCGCTACATCCCCTGTAACACTCCCCATCACGCGCTTCAATGTGCCCCCCCGCACCCGTGCCACGACCAACTCACTCTCGGTCGCAGTCTCCCCTGGAGGCGTGGGTTCGAATCCCACTTCTGACACCAATTTGTTACGGATCTCAACGTCGGCCCCTTTTCCCCTTACCAAGGGGGGATTAATCCCCTTGTCCGCGACTGACCGACGTGAGTCCTGGGGGTCCCAACGCTCCTTCCGGTCGGGAGCAGCCAGGGTATTTGGTCGACGAAAAGTCCCAAGGACCTGAGTGCCACTCCTGACCGCGAAGCAGGGTAGGGACTCCCGCTCGAACCACGGTTTTAGATGGTCGAGTTGCCGAGCGGTTTTTAGCAACCCGAAGTTCGAGTCATTAGCATTCACTAACCAGATTCCGAAACGTTGGCCAAATCGTGCCACAGGTACTCAATGTGGAAACCTCTAAAGCGACCGAATGTGAAGAAGCAAAAAGGGGTAAAGAAAGAACACAGGGATTTATTAATTATTTACACACAACCAAAGCAGAAAAGAAATGAAATGTAATTTACAGGGAAATGGAAGGATCAGAAGGACACAGAGCAATTCTAGCTTACCTAACAGTCTTACTTATTCCCAGGGACAACACAAAGGACAGACGACAATCAGACTTACACGGGGAATGAAGCAGAAATGAATGGCAGGAGGTGGGTGGCTGGACGGACGAGAAGGTGCGATCACAGGGCGGGAAGGATGCGGGTCCGGTTGGTGTAATGGCGCGGCTCGAGGTGAGCAGCCGCCGACCCTCCTCAATCGTGTTCGCACGGCAGTGTTGCTTCGCGGCCGCAACTGCCGTCAAAGCTCAAAGCTGCGGTGGATTCAAAGCTGCGGGGGATTCAAAGCTGCGGTGGACTCCAAGCTCATCGGAGGTCTCTCGCTTATCTGTGGTTCATCTGCCGCATCTCCCGCATCTCTCCGGAGTCCTTCCCCACCCCCCTTTTATGAGGCGCGTGGCGATCAAGCCGCCGGCTGTTGGAAACGCCCATCGGTGAGCTCGCCTCGGCCTTGATTGGTCGCGAGGGCTCACCGATCCCGCCCCTTGAGGAGGCGTTGGCAAAGCCACGCCTTGTTCCTGGCGCTCGGATGACTCCTCCCACCTTCTGCTGTGAGATGACCTCGTGTTCAATGGAGTCTTGGGGTGAAGGTGATGCCAATAACCCCACCCAAAGGGCAGCGTCGCTGCCAGCAATTGCGTTTTATGGTGGCAATTGAAAGGGGATTCTATCTTATCTGATTCGGTGCAATGCAGTGTCAATTAATGGGAACCAGAGCCTTAAGCTAATACACATAATAAGGAAATAACTATTTAGAAGGGTATATGATTTTCTACGTGCATGCGATGGATTAACTAAGGGGACGACCTTTGATCTTTACACTTAACGGAGTTATTTACAAGGATCATTACACTATTTACAGAGGGTGATATTTACAACAAAGGATTCTCAAATCCGCAACAATATTTTGTTGGAGTTTCTGTATGTTGGAAACTGCAGATCTGTTTGGCTTTCCCGACAGACAATGCACGTTCTCTGAGGACCATCTGTCACTAAATTGGTGATTGTCTGAGTGGAAGATTTGACCTTGTTTACCACCCCACGGTCCTTCGTAACGTTAGTGTTTTTGAAATGGAGGATTGGGATTGAAAGTTGAAATTTTCAATTGATTAAAAAAAATTGAAAGAAAAGTGGGATTGAAATGGAGAACAGATGGTCTGGCATCTGGTGAGACAGAGAGACACAGAGAGAGAGAGACAGAGAGACACAGAGAGAGTGAGAGACAGAGAGACACAGAGAGAGAGACAGAGAGACACAGAGAGACACAGAGAGAGAGACAGAGAGACACAGAGAGAGAGACAGAGAGACACAGAGAGACACAGAGAGAGAGACAGAGAGACACAGAGAGAGAGACAGAGAGACACAGAGAGAGAGACAGAGAGACACAGAGAGAGAGACAGAGAGACACAGAGAGAGAGACAGAGAGACACAGAGAGAGAGACAGAGAGACACAGAGAGAGAGACAGAGAGACACAGAGAGAGAGACAGAGAGACACAGAGAGAGAGACAGAGAGACACAGAGAGAGAGACAGAGAGACACAGAGAGAGAGACAGAGAGACACAGAGAGAGAGACAGAGAGACACAGAGAGAGAAACAGAGAGACACAGAGAGAGAGACAGAGAGACACAGAGAGAGAGACACAGAGAGAGAGAGAGACAGAGAGAGAGACAGAGAGAGAGACAGAGAGAGAGACACAGAGACAGACACAGAGACAGACACAGAGACAGACACAGAGACAGAGACAGACACAGACACAGAGACAGACACAGAGACAGACACAGAGACAGACAGAGAGAGAGAGAGAGAGAGAGAGAGAGAGACGTTTCTGATGCAGCCACAATGTCCAATTGGCCTCCTTCCTGATGGAATACCATGGTGGATTAGGATCTGCTTGTACTTGTCAGCATTCAAGTCACCAGCACTAGCAGCAGAAATACACCCCCAAACCTGAACAGATACTTCCCCATGCTTCACAGTCGGCTGTAGAGTGTAGGCACATCTCCTTGTACATCTCACCAATCTTCCTTCTGACATACTGCCTTCTCTTCCTTTCAAAAATTTCAAACTTTGACTCATCACTCCAAGTACCTTTTCCCACTGATTCGAACCACAAATCTGATGTTTTGGCCATATTTCAGTCTCTTGACTTTGCTACCTTTATGCAGAAAGGGTTTTTTGACAGCAACTCACTGATGGAGACTACTTCTGATAAGAGAACTTCTGACAATACATGAGTCCACTTGAACTCCTGATGCCTGTGCCAGTTCTTTTGCAAGCTCAGTACGTCATTTTTATACATTTAAGGAACTCGTCTTCATGTATTTCTCATCTGTTTTGAAGAGATTATTTGACTTTCCAATCTGTTTTCTATGTTTATCTTCTCCAGTCTCATTATGTTTCTGTTGCTTAATTAAATGCCACACCTGGAAACACTCGTTTTTGTGGGATGCTTCTCTTGCAGAATTGCCTTATTGGTGTAAAACTCTTAGTTTGAGTCTCGTCATGTTTGATATCTTGGGCATAGTGTGGGCTTATATTACCTGCAAGAGAGAAATTACAAATTAATAAAAAGTTGTGGTGGCATACGACTGTGGCCTGTACGATTATTTGAAAATGAAGAAAAAATGAAAAACAACCAAAATCAAAAGGCAAATTATGGGAAACATTGCAAACTGCATGGAACAATCTCAAAATGTAATTTCTCCAGAAATTGTAGGAAAACATTTCAAAATGGATATCTGCTGTTTTGCATGGAAAAGGTGGTCACACCAAATATTGAAATTTCATGAACCAATAGCCATAAAATAAAATGGATTTTTGTTTATTTAATAAAACATAATCAGTATAACAACATTGTATTCATCAAAATATGCCAATGTGACAATGAAAATGTTTATTTTCAAGTTGGCCAAAGATTTTTGTGTACACACACACACACACACACACACACACACACACACACACACACACACACACACACACACACACACACACACACACACACACACACACACACACACACACACACACACCTAAGGAAGCATAGTAAACAGCATACAGTATATACGCACCAGGCAAGGGAACAGATTGGAAGCCAGCAGTGAGTGCATGCCGTAGCGCGTCTAAATGCCGGCTGAGCGTGTGGTTGTGGCTCCTCTCACTTGCCACATCACGCTCAATGCGCTCTACAGCAGCACGCAGACTTTGTACATGCTTGCTCAGCACAGCATTCTGCTCCTCAAACTCCACATTCGCTTTCCGTAGCCGGCGTAGTTCTGCCTCACGTGCTGCAGGGGAAGGTAGTAAGGGCATTTTATGAGATATTTCACAAATCTGTTAACTAAATTGTTACCAAAAAATTTCTTCACCAATATGTTTGTAAAGGTGTGTAATAACATGTGTTAAAATGTTGAAGTTCAACTCCCGTGGGAAACCCAGAAAAAAAGCTGTTGAATTCGGGTACCGAAAAATTATTTTCGAGAATTTTTTATTTATTTAAATCGGCCCTTAAGTAACTTATGAGGGGTCAAATAAGGGTTTTTCATGATTCTGAGTTGATTGTTAACATTTATATTTTCACTTTTACATTTACACACAAAGTAGCTTTTATTTCACATACATATATAATACTCAAGAGTTATTTCTCATTCACAATGTCAGAAGTTTCAACAGTCATTGTCTATGTCTTCTTCAGACTCAACAACATCATGACTGCAGTTTCTGCATGTAATGCCATTACAGACTCCACAGGCCGAGATGCACGTGACCCCATTCTTCTTGCAGCTGCATCGCCGGTTGCTGCAATCTCCATGACAATTACAGCTCGTGAACTGCAATAGCTCCTCAGGAGCCGTGGGGTCCGGTGTTGGAACTGGCTCATACCCATGCACACCTATTGTCCATCCATAGTCACTGGGGTTCAGAGACATGCTCTGTAGAAGGATCCAGTCCCGGGTCTGCAGGTAGGCACGGAGTGAATGTTGTGCAGCTGCACCCTCTGTTGGAGGTAGAGTCTCTGGTTTGATCACTCCTGCCGCTGCCTTCCTTGAGAACATGTTGTACCGAATTTCACCCAATGTAGTATCTCGTCCATGGTAAATGTACTTGAAAATCGCAGTACCAGCCTGAATCACTGTTTCCTTGGTGGCTTCTGTGTCAAGGAAGATGTCGATGTACTCAGCCGCGTCCCCTTCGCAAAACCTAAAAAAAAGCACCAGGTCTATGTCAAGTAAAGTATAATGTAAAACAGAAATAAAATTATTATTATATTAATGGAGAGACTTGGTGTTTCTTCAAAGAAAGGTTTCTTCAAACCTTTGCTCAAACACTGGCACTACTGGGTCTGAGTGTCTGGCTCCCATCTTCCCATCAGCCACCTTCTCCATGAAGGTCTTCATGTCACCACGCTCCTCCTCAGTGAAGGCAAGTTTCATGATGTGTTGATAGATGGCTGCATCGATGAGGAGGTGAACACGGATTGCCTTGTCAAAACATCCTCCATCCATGATGTGGTTGGCTGTCGTACTTCCAGGATAGATCAACTGGATCACATCTAGTAGTCCAGAATCTTCCATGATGTTACCCATTGATCCAAGATAAGACTTCAGCAGGTGAAAACCACCCAACCTTGGAATGACGGGTAGATTTGCCTGCTTTATTATATTCACAGCCTTCAGCCAAATCGGAAGATCAAAGGTCACTATAGCGACCCCAGCGCGCCGTATGCACTCTTTCAGAGTGGTGAAGATGGTGTTGAGGTCATTAGGGTCTCCTTCAATAACTGGGAGGAACTCGATCTGTGTGCTCTGCTTTGCATCATTAGCATGGATTCTCTTCATCCAGCCATTCCAGTTGGAGTGTGGGAACTCAGGATCGTTGGCTTTGATCACCCACCCCGCTGCCCAGAGTGTGTCACCTGGAGTGAGGAGTGGCTGATCATGAGCCAGGGAGGAGGAAAGCTCAGCGAGGGGGAGAAACATGATCGCGTTCGTTCCTATCTGTTTCCTGTTCGTAAATGGAATAATCTTTACTTCAGTTCCTCTCAGGATCTTAGCTTTGTCGAGTGCCTTCAACTTCACCCGGGGGAAAGCTGCTGTTGTCTGTGGATCTGGCAAAGGTGGTGCCGGAGAGGTGACTTCGATCCAACCCATTGAGTGAAAGGGAGTGTTTCCGTGAATAGAGACAATGTTTAAATCTATATTGTCTCCGCAACAAACTGAGTGACTGCATTGTTTGTTTCCCCAACCTCCATAAAGACCACCTGATCATTACTTGACAATTCACTTTCACTGGCTGGCACTTTGGCTGTCATCACTGATTGATCCTCAAGCGCAGCATCAACCGCAACCTCATCATTGATCTGTTCATCGGTTTCCTCCACAATGGTGTCAAGAGTGCCAGAAGTATCTGGAACATCATCTCCACTCCTACTATTAAGGAAGCAGTATTTGTAGTTTTGTGTCTCCGTGTAAGACTCAGTGTATCCCAGCCGGTGGAACTTGTTGAGCATCCATTTTGACCCAAATCTATGATCAAGTTGTATGGCAAGCCCCATTTGGTGTGGCAATACTCCAGACCGAGGTCGACAGGCCTTAATAAAATTCTGCCCCCAAACGGCAACTCTTTCGTCTGTCTTGACAATCGGTCTCAAGAACATCTCAAGGCTTGCAGGAACAAGTGTCAGCTGACTATCGATGTCAGTCATACTGTGTGGTGGGGTATGACTTTGGACCTAAATCAATCAAGGCAATATCATTGGATATGAACTTGAGTGCCGTCTTTATGATCTGAGTCTTCTCATCTCCATGGTCAAGATTAGCATGATGCACTCGCAGAATATTGTCGGTGCCATCTTCGAGACAGAGTACATCTGCCCTTCTTTCCTGTGTTGTGAAATACAAGGTGTCTTCGTATTTCTCTAGAAGTTTTATCTTTAGCCAATGCTTTGAATAAGAAAGGCTCTTCTCTGGTGACTGATCAAACTCCTGCAGCTTTTCATGGACTTGGTCCATGTTCATTACCCCATGCTCTAATTCTGAGTCTAACCATTCGCAGAATTCAATAAAAACTGCCTCTCGCTCCTCATCAATACTCCTCTGTCCTCTCTTCCTTTTTCCTTCCTCATCAGTCTTGGACAAACTGTCACCTCTCGCAAACATAAGTTTGCATCGCAAATGGTACAGTGTTTCTTCTGCTACCAAGTCGTTGATCCCTTCCAGGCGTCCAGTGACTTCAGTGCCCCAGTCATCCCCGCGACTCCGTGCTGTCTTCAGCAAGCTTGCCTTCAGTGTATCTGCAGTCAAATTATCTGGCACTCTGTATTTCTTTCTAGCTTGTGCTGGATTATT
The DNA here is from genome assembly GCF_964187855.1 of Myxine glutinosa. Taxonomy (NCBI): domain Eukaryota; kingdom Metazoa; phylum Chordata; class Myxini; order Myxiniformes; family Myxinidae; genus Myxine; species Myxine glutinosa. The sequence goes on from NC_136270.1 coordinate 78,851,895, forward strand.
TTTGTAGAGCTGGGCTGGTTGGTTGCAAAGAATGCATACATCCTTATACAGGAGGTCAACTGACTGTGATCTTCTAGAACTGCAGCCAGTTGATGAACTGAACTCACAAGTAGTGTGTCTTCTCTTCAACTTTGATGACTCTTTCTCTGCCTTTGATGCTTGAGCTGACTTCTTGGTGGTTGCAACAAAGTTGTTGTACAGATCATTTTTACACTTCTGGTGGTACCTCAGTTTTCCTTCCTTTTGAGCCTCCTTCATACGTTCCACAACAGTAACATTTTCGACAGTTTCTGCTTGTTTCAATAAAGTTGAGTATCCCTTTGGAGTTGCCTGTATGAGCCTTTCAGCTGGTGTATCCGAGCGTGCACAGATGAAGCAATTGAGCACAGGTGGAGTAACGTCTTCATCCATATTGCTAGACTCCATGTCCTGCAAAGTAGAAAATGAGATATATTTAGAAATTATTTTTCCACAAAGGAGTTTCTGTGGTGAAATATAAATGTTAACAATCAACTCAGAATCATGAAAAACCCTTATTTGACCCCTCATAAGTTACTTAGGGGCCGATTAAAAAAAATAAAAATTCTCGAAAATAATTTTTCGGTACCCGAATTCAACAGCTTTTTTTCTGGGTTTCCCACGGGAGTTGACCTTCAACATTTTAACACATGTTATTACACACCTTTACAAACATATTGGTGAAGAAATTTTTTGGTAACAATTTAGTTAACAGATTTTCATATGTTTCCCTTACTAAGGGAGAGATGAACCAAATGATTGGGTCAGAGACATGGGGAGATCTTTAGTGGGACACAGTGGATGGGCGGGCATGTTTCTCGGGTAGAAAGTGAGAAGAGGGACCAGTCTATGCACATAGGCTTGTTCTATATTGTGTCGGTTCTACTCCAGCAGTTTCCCTGGCTGTGGGTAGAATCCTAGAGGGCTCACCACTCCAAGTGCATGACACTCGAATGAGTGTGCAGGAATTTGGAATTTAACCAGGGTGCAAGCAATAACTTGTCTACTCTTCACAAAGGATACTGTTGGGTCTTTAACATCCATTAACTTGTAATAGCAGATGTCTCCTCTATTTAATGTCCAGACATGGACGGCACTCACATTGATGGTTCACCCTGACTGAGAACCACCAGGATGAAAGTTTATAGCTGTGTCAATATTGAAACCGATGCTAGACAGTAGAGAAGTGAGTGTGCATACCCCTAGGATCTAGGCTATCCTGCCTACATTGGTTTGAGGGAATGGCTTTTTATAAAGTGAAAAAGTGAAAAAAAATTAAACATTTTTGTGTTTGTTCAAATAAAGTGAAAAAATTATAAGTACTCTACACATTGAAAACAAATACAGACACAGACAAAGTGTCTGCAAGGTGGGTGCCGAGACAACCCACACCCCAACTGAAAGAACGGCAAGTGGACGCATGTGAAGAACTTCTGCGACGTTACGAGACAGAAGGCGACGCTTTCTTACAGCGCGTAGTGACTTGTGATGAAAGCTGGGTCCACTACTTTCAGCCAGAAACAAAGCGGTCAAGCAAAGAGTGGCGCCATTCAACTTCACCACAGCCCAAAAAAATCCGCACACAGCCATCTGCTGGAAAAGTGATGCTGATGCTCTTCTGGGATAGCCGAGGCCTACTTGTAGAGCATTACGTGCCCAGAGGGACCAGTCACCAGTGTATCATACTGCAACCTCCTTAAAAATCATCTGAAACCAGCAATCAGATCAAAACGTCATGGACTACTCACTACCGGTGTTTTGCTGCAGCATGTGTTGGCTTAGCGGTTAGGGTGTCGGCTTGGGATCTTAGGATCCCGAGTTCAAATCCCAACCAATCGCTGAATTAACGCCAAGGGGGTTGACTCAGCCTGTCACCCTTCCGAGGTCGGCAAATTAAGTACCAGCTTGCTGGGATGAATGATCCCTGTGTGTACCCCGATTTAGAATAAGTACACTGTATCCCTGCACATCATAAGCGGCGACTAATGGTTGACGTCAGGAAGGGCATCCGGCCATAAAAAAACATTGCCTCAAACAGGGAACCATGATTGGCATGGGGCCTGCAAGGCTAAACCCCACTCTAGCGGGGAAAAATGGCCTTATAACGATCATTCATTCATTCAATACCGACTCCGCCCCATACTGCCTGCGCTACAGCTGCAACAATCGAGGACCTAAAACTAAAATGCAACAATCGAGAAACTAAAATGGCTGCTAGTCGGCCATCTTTGATCGCATCGTGAAACAAAATGGTGTGCATATGTATACCACCATGTATTGTCTTTTTGCCAAGTATGAACAAAATTTGTCCATACATCTCCGAGATATGGTTGAAGACGCACGGACGAGACTCAATCCATAAACCCCCATTTTGGACTAAGCCAAACGGGGGCTAAAAACCCCATGAATGTCAAACAATATTAAAAGGATTGTGAATACTAATTTTCCCCACATCCATTATTTCTCCAAGTGTCCCTCTATTTTGTCCTTCCCTGCTGTTGGAGTGTCTTTACACTGTTATTTTTGTTTTGGTACATCCTGATCCATTCTATCTTTAGGCACCACCCTTATCTGCTCTTTTCATCCCATTTTGTATCCTCCTCCATTCTTCATCAAACTACATCACTTTACTAACAGTATTTGAATTACAATATCCAAATAATTTGGCAGAGAAATGAAATATGGTGGTCGCTGAAACGGAACATAAAATCCCAATTCTGTCAATGATTTGGTGAGCTATGGTTGTAGATACATTTCCTATCAACTTACCTTTGTTGTGATCCAAGAACTCTTCCGTGAAGATTGGAATATCAAAAACTGAAAGTCGGTCTTTGCCCTCCTCTTCATTCTGCATGTGTGGATGATCAAAAAACATTTGTCCAAACAAAGAACTGAAAATAAGGATGTAACAATACTTATCACCTCTCCATTCTATCTAGCATTTTCAAAAACTGCAGGTCAGGATGGTTCAATTGGTATAATTGGTTCACGAGTTATCAAACAGTGACCACTATATTCGTCATGGGTGTGTGTCTGTCTGTCTGTCTGTCTGCAGCATAACTAACCGATGATATCATCCGATCTTGATGAAACTTGGGTGGGAGGTTGATATCATGATCTAGTTGTGTCCTGCCGAGAGTGGGCGTATTGCGCCCATTGTGGGCGGAGCAACGCCAGAAAAAGGTGTCTTTTTAGGGGGTAATCGAGTTCAAGCTACATCTTCTCCGAGGGGTTTGGTGGAATCTGACAGGGGTTTCAGTATTTGGTTAGGCCAATTTCATGTGTCTACCCCACGGAGCTCAATTTTTCATTTTCGCCCCAAGGTCAAGGTCACAAGGTCACAAAATTTAGAAAAGTCGATTTTTGATGGTTTTATTACATTGTTCGCTTCCTGATCGGGTGAAATGTCGTACATGATCTTATATTATCACATACATCATGAAATACAACTTTTCCAACAAATTTCAGACAGAATCTTCAACCTTTGACCTTTGAAGGTCACAAAGGTCAAATTTTCAAAGTTGTCGTAATCAAACCAAATTTTCGGTATTGCGTAGCTAACTAACCACATAACTGTTTGTACATTATTTTCTATCTAATTTCAAGGTCAGTAACCTTCGTTTTGACATTTCCGGGCCTGTTTCGGTTATAGTCCGTCCTTTGTCAATGAATACCGCTCGCTCGTGAATCATCGTCGTCTCCTGACTTGTGGTACATATTTTCAAATGGCAGATCTACGTCCATCTAAGTGCAGTATTTGTCTAGAATTATTATTCATAGAGTGCAAGAGATTCAATATTACTCTACCCCATTTTAAACAAAATATTAGAAGTAAAAGGCTTTGATTTATCAGTGATAAATTTGCACACACATACTTAAAAATAACCCAAGTCATCATGTAGTTTCACGGGCAGCGGCATAAGGAAAAGCATAGCACCCTGCAGAAGAGATCACCATTCGCGAGCACTGGCTTGATTCTACAATACCTAAGAATATGCCTTTTTGATAAGACTTGTCTGTAGGCCAAATTATAAATTCCTGCCACATTGTTTCAAGCATTTGGCATATTTTTCTGTCAGGCTCCCTGCATCATCAGGTTATGGCAACTGATTTGTATGATTGGAAACCACTTTACCACTTGAAGCAATTTGCTGCTAAGGATGAGCATCTTCCTTCATGAAAATCAATTGAAAAGGGTTCGTTTAGGCCATGGAAAGGCCTCGTTTGGCAGTTGACTTCCTGATCAGCCATATAATATGACACTCAATGAGAACTAATTTTTTCCTCATCGACTTCATAGTTCAGACAAAAATAATTTGACAATAGATACTTTTGGATCGTCAATGTACACAGAATACCACATACATTTAACAAAAGGTTCATATGAATAATACATAGCAGAATTCATTACAATTTAATTTTGAAATGAATATGCTTTGCATTGACATTCTATGAAGAGAGCACTTCATGATGAGATTGTCCAAGTTTTTCTTTAAGTATCTGGGATTCATATTCCAATCTTGTAAATTCCTCAATGCAGATATTCCTCAATTGATAAAAGTCATCCTTTCTTCTACTTTCCCTATCAAGGCTGGAGAAGTGCCCCAAGGCAGTGTTCTAGGTCCCATCCTATTCTTAATCGTCATCAATGATCTCTCTGACTGGAAAATCCCCTTTATCTCTTTGCTGAAGACTCCACTCTCTGCCGTGACAACCATCATCCTTCTGACAGACACGCAGCAGCCTCTTCCCTCTCTTCAGACATTGACAAAATAAAAAACTGATCAAACACTTGGAAAATGTCTTTCAATCCTGAGAAATCAGTCTGTCTCTGTCTCTCTCTCATACCGCAAACCTTCCCATCTACTTTCTCAACAACCCTTTCAAAGAAGTTCAGCCACTCAAACTATTGGGTCTCACTCTCAGCAATGATCTCTCTTGGGCAAACCACATCTCAAAGTTGGCCTCCAAAGCCAGTGACCAACTGGGCATTCTCTGACATGCAAAGTCCATCCTTGGTACACCTGAGCTCCTATCCACCTACAAGGCCTTTATCCACAGCTTGATGGAGTACTGCTCTCCCCTCAGGGCTGGCTCCCCTTGCCTCACACCTTGTCCAGCTTCACGCTGTGGAAACAAAGGCCTTTAAGATTATTGAAATCTCCCATGATGAAACTGAGTCTAAGGGCTCATCACTTCGCCATCACCAACAGGTCGGTGGTCACTCTGACTGCTTCTGCCTCCTTTCTGGCCTTGCACCATCTACCCTCTCCCTGCCCTTCCACCATCCTCCCGGCATCTACAAGGCACACATGGTCCACCAGCAACCCCTTCTAATAAAAGTTCAAAATCCAGAATCTCACCAAATCATCAAATAAAAGCTCACCTTCACCAATTTGTTCCCCTTTTTTCTGCCTGTTGTACCAACTTTAACATTCTTGATAATCTTATTCTTCCCTCCAGGTCTTTAAGACAAATGTCCACCACCATCTCAGATCATCCACCATCCAAAACCCATTATCTTTTCTACAACAGTTAAACCACCCCCCCCCCCCCATCCTAAATTTTGCTTCTGTATCCATCTTGGTCCACCCTTTGCATTCTCCAATATCTCTCAATGGTACCCCGCATGTCTTGTTTGTCAGTCTTTGTCTATTTTCTCCGAAGGCCCTGCTGCTAGCGTCTCTCCCTTCTCTTGCTGCTGTTCCTTTTGTTATGTTGTGTACTGATCCATTCTGTGTTCTAGCTCTTCCACGAGCCTCGACTCTGTATGCAAAAAAAATAAACACAATCAGCTGAAACGGCCATAGACTACTCCAGGTGGATCATTGGCATACTTTGTGATGAAGAGGTTGTTATCAAAACATAAGACTGAAACCCAACATTACTGCATGTTTGTCATGCCATGCAGCCTAGAATTAACAGTCATTTTCTAAGAGGAGATTCAAGGGTTAATTGCAACAAATGCTATACTAAGGTCATGCACAGGTACATATCAGTCAGAATACACATATGTAACTATTTTACCTCCTTTGCAATCTCAACAGTTTCTGTTGAAAGCTGGGACTTGGATGTGGTACTGGGATGCACACGAGCTTTCACCAACTCAGTTACTCGCTGCAGGCCTTGCTGTAGGACATGAAGTTGTTCAACAATGGATTCGTTTAATTAAAATTAAAATTAAAAGATTCACCGAGTTGCAAACTATAAAACTGCACACCATCCTATTTTGACTCATTGTAAGATAAACGACCTCCCTCATGTTGACTTGTTTTTTGGCATGCTCGTCATGTTGGCAGACTGCAGGTTGGCAAGAGCGGGGAGCCATGCAGTAATCAAATCCAAACCATCAAATGGAGAATGATATACATGTTTAACCCTTTGACCGAACAGTCACCTATGTCTTGGAGTGGCTGCTCTATTACAACAGGTGGTGCAATTTTTTATACACCGCTCTTAAATGACTCTCAGCATAGCATAATGTAATAAACACACCAAAGTGTTAAACAATTTAAATGTAAATGGTTATAAAAGGCAAAACATTATTCATAACTTTTATTCTACTCAATTCAAAGTTAAACAATTCAATTCGGCCTTTTCAAAAAAATGCTAAAAGCTACAACATTTACAGTTGCTGCCACATAAATACCCCTACATTAGCGTGGAATATGTTCCTGGAAAATGCCGCAAATATCGAATTCGCGAATGTGGAGTCATTGATTCAATGGGAAAAGGGGGAATAGGTTCTTGGGAGTTCCTGGTTTGTGGAAAATCTCGCGAATGTTGAGGAAAATCCGTGAATGTCAAGGAAACTCCGTGGATGCCAGGGCATTGTTTGAATGTGGAAAAGGGGGATAGTTTCCTGGCGGTTCCCAATTCATGATAAAGGCCACGAATGGCAACACCACAAAAGTCGGGGTTTGTTTCAATGGGGAAAAGGGGGTTAAGGTTATAGATTCCCATCAGTTCCTGATTCATAGGCGAATTTTTTTGAAGTTTAAAATGTTTTCAACCGCAAATGCACATGATTACAATCTCATAAACAATTGTTATAATAAATAAGAAAATGATAACACCAGGTACCGTTTCAAATTTATTGAATGAATGTGATTACAGTTTATTAAACATGCTGAACCATATCGTACTGCAAAACTTTAAAAAACAACAAAAAACAACAAAAAAAACAACAACAACATCATATACCATTTAAAATTTTTATTTCACAAACACACAACTTTTCAAATGACGATGGTGATGATAATGATGAAGAATTAAAATCCAGTGAACTCCTCAAAGTTTGAAGATGACCCCAGTGAGGGTGCTGATGAGTCATGCACTAAGGGGAGGCAGCAGAGGGTGCAGGTGAGGTTGCTGGGTCGTGCACTGAGGGGGAGGCAGGAGAGGCAGTACAGGAAGGAGAGGCAGGAGAGGGTGCTGATGCTCTTGAGGTGGAGGGACCAGGGCGGAAGAAATGCGTGATGTAGAGCTGCCTGGCAGACTGCCACAGGTTTCTGTGCAGCTCTTAATATGGGAGCATCACGTCATCCAAGCCCCTCTTAAACTTGAGGCGATGCTGCATGACCGGGTCGGCTCCTTTCACCCTGTCGGCAATTGCCCACACGTCCTGCAGCACCTGACCTAGGAACTTGACCATGAGGTTGGATCTTCCTCTCCCTCCTCCCCCTCAGAAACCTTGCTAATGGCCTCCAACTTCTCCTCGGTGAGCTTGTCGCCATGCAAGGCAAGACTATCCTCAAACTCCTCAGGCTGCATGTTGTCAAATCCTTCCCCTCCCACCTGCCGTGTCAACCCAACAATTGCATTTCTCTCCACCGTGTTGTCTGGAAAATCTTTGGCCAGAGGTTGTGCCAGTATGCATTTATGGTGGAGGATCTCACCTCATCCAGCAACTCCTTGATGGTGCCAATGCAGTGGGCAATGTTGAACTCTTTCCAACACCGCCTGACCTGGGTCGGACTCCATCGTATCCATAATGTGGCGAAAGGTGCGGCTTGTGTAATAAGTTTTGAACGTGGATATTACACCTTGGTCGAGTGGCTGGATCAGTGAGGTGGTGTTGGGCGGCAGGAAGATCACCTCGACTTTTGGGTGAGCCATGTCCAGGTCTATTGGGTGGCCAGAAATGTCGACAAGCAGGAGAACCTTGAACGCAAGGTTTTGTTTCAACAGATACCTTTCCACCAGAGGGGGGGAAAAATTATGAAACTAGTCCACGAAAATTGAACTGCCGTCACCCATGCCTTCCTGTTAGGCCCCCAAAACACAGGCAGCATTATTTGTTTGTTCTTGCCCTTGAGCAAATGAGTTCAGGGAACGGTACAACATCATGGGTGTCGTTATACATTCCCCTTTTGCGTTTGCACAGAGGAAAAGAGATCCCGGGCTTTGGCGACTTTGGTCTTTGCCGACTGATGCTGTGTTCTCACTCATCGAGTGAGATGAGAGTTCTCATGGGCATTTTTTTTTTCCAGAAGAGGCCAGTCTCGAGGATCTGTTACCGAAAATTAAAGCCTGGTGTTGGCTTAACGGTTAAGGTGGCTGGATTAAGATCCTAGGGTCTTGAGTTGAAGCCCTTGTCGTGCCATTGAATTAACACCAGGTGGGTCGCCTTAGCCTGTCATCCTTCCGTGGTCGGCAAAATGAGTACCAGCTAGCTGGTAAGGGGCATTGCATCAGCAGCACAGCCATGCCACCAGGAAATGACACAGCTAAGCAGCCACAGGCAGGATATGAATAAATAAGAACCAAGGATTGGATTGGTAAATATCTGGGAGCAGAGCCTCAGGTTGGGGATTAATGAGGGTCTTGGACGTCGACGTGGTGGACAGCCCGCGAAGCTATGTTTATAGTGCAAATGGTGGGACATGCCACGAAGCTCATTTATAGCGTGGCTAAAATATTTTGATGTGGCGGCGAAAAGCCATGAAAACACGAAGCACAGTGCTGCGAATGTAGAAGCAGGTCATACTCGCGGCTCGTGGAAGATATGTTTTTTGCATATGTCCAGCTGCTTTGTGTGTGGCTGGTTGAAGATTCATTGCCTACAGAAAGTCTACACCCCCTTTCAAAATGTTCACCTTTTGTTGCCTTATAGCCTGGAATTAAATTGCATTGAATCAGACTTTTTTCACCTTTATTTACACATCGTAACCCACAACTTCCAAGTGAAAAACAAATTCTATAAATTTCAGAAAATCAATAAAAAATACAAACCTAGTTTATCTTGAAGTTTTGTTGAAAATTTGTTTCACTGCCAGGCAGGCAGACAGAGTAAAAATGTTATCTCATTCCTCTGCGTATGTGCAATCAGGATTAATTCAGAGACAAAGTACTGCGAAACGGCAGGTTAATTTTTTCTCATTCGTATTCAAAATATAACATTCAATTGAAATTAAGTTGTTCCTCGATCCTAAACTGACGTTTGCGGACAGACTGACTGACAGACATGAAACAATTGCCTAACCCTGCTTTTCGCTTCGTGTGCCTGGGGTAAAAATGTAGAAATTATGGATGAGGGCCAGGACCCACACAATGACTTGTCAAGCTGAATTTGACTGGCACTTTGGGAGCCCCTGATGTAGAGGAACCATGTTTCTCAAGGAATATCAAAAGATGGTTTTGATATATAATTTTTTTTGCGATGTCAGAAATGAGAATCTTGTGTGGTGGGTGTACATTCTTTTGGAGGAGCAATAAAAGGGCATACCGGGTGGGAGTAGACAAATGCAACCTGAGTTGTGCTTTATATACAGACTTGGCATTTAATATGGAATATTTTTTTTGTGGGGGTGAACTTACTTTTCAACATGACTTGGAACCAAAAGTTCATTGGAATTATGTTGAAATTATTCCAGATTTTGTTAATGTGACCTTTAAAAGAAACAAAAACCACATTTGACATTTCGAAGCAAATAAATTGATCCTTGAAAGTGATGTAAACTGATATCGAACTCAATTCACGGACAGTACTGTGTTAAACTTCTGTACGTTTTCCAGAAGTATCTCTTTATTTTACACATGAGCCAAAAAAAATTTCAACAAAAACATAAGTTAAATTATGACTGGGTTTACGGACAGTAAAATTACAGTTCAGTACTTCGTGTAACCCCCACGAGCATTCAGGAGAGCACGTACACGTCGAGGCATGCTGTTCACGAGATTTGCCAAGGTTTGGACAGGAATCGCTTGCCATGCAGTGACAATAGCCTGCTGCCATTCACGCACAGAGGTAGGCTGCTGTACCAAGTTGTCGATTTGACGCGTTAATTCTGCCCACAAGTTCTCTATCGGATTCATATCCGGGGACATGGCAGGCCACTTCATATGCTCGACACCATGGTCAACAAGAAAGTGTTGGATCATGCGAGCACGATGAGGCCATGCATTGTCATCTTGGAACACAAAGTTTCCTCGAAAGGTTGCACGAGCAAATGGAAGCAATGTTTCTTCCAGAATGGCCCTGTACTTGAACTGGTTCAGGTTTCCATTCAGAACAACCAGGTCAGTTTTGCCCCCTGCATGAAAAGCAGCCCAAACGGTCACCCCACCACATCCAGTTTGGACTCTTGGCACTATACAATCTTCGTTGTAGGCTTCATGCACTTGTCTGCGCACTCGGACGCGGCCATCTTGAAGATAAACCAGAAATCTAGACTCGTCACTGAAGGTCACGTGATTCCAGTGCCCTGGCTGGCATTGACGGTGCTCTCTAGCCCACTGCAATCGGCGCTGGCTGTGTTGTCTGGTCAGGCATGGCTTTCTCAGGGGACGCCTGGCACGATAGCCTGCTTGAACCAGTCGTTGGTTAACTAGCCTTCTGGATACAGGCACATTTGTCAGTTGCTGCCACTCAGCCCTAAGCCGATTAGCTGACTTGGTACGGCCATTGCAGACTAACCGGTGCAGCTGGCGATCATCTCTCCTTGTGATTCTGCGGGGACGTCCTGGCCTCGGTATTGGAGTAGGGACACCCCTCTGAACATTTCGTTTCAGGATCTTTGACAGCTGACCTTGAGTGATGCCATACTGCCAAGCAATAGCATGCTGTTTCATACCGGAATTTCGTAAAGCCACCACTCCATGACAAACAGCATTGTCGAGTTGACGGACCATCTCCAGAGGAAGCGGCAATAACTTTTGTAGACGTGCAGCAGTTGTTTTCCACTAATACAGAACGCAACAACCCTTATATACCCGATTGTGAAGCCAATCGTCAAATGAACCTGCCCTTACAATTTGTCAAGTCACCTGTGACATTATCCTGTTATTGACTTCTTGCTGCAAAAGACAATCAGTGACATGGTTCTTTTAACAAAGAAATCACCGAAGCGTAAAAGAAACTCACCAGATTGATATACTGAGTTCAGAAAGTAAACCCAAGTCAAGAAGAAAAAAAAAATTCCATATTAAATGCCAAGTCTGTAGTTACTTCTGTAAACAAATAATAAAATTTATGTTTGTTGATTCATGCTGAACATATTGTTACGGAACCCAACGTCGGCCTCTGTTCCCCTTACCGAGGGGGGATTAATCCCCTCGTCTATGACTGGCTGATGTGGTCCCTGACGCTGCACAGCTACCTCAGGAAAGGCAGATGCGCAACTCTGTTCGCGTCCGCGGACAGATGGTAATTGCCGAGCGGTGTAGCAACCGCGGCACGAACTATTAACAAGGACTAGACCCGATTCTTGTACGTTGGCCAAATCGTGCCACAGGTTTTCAATGGGGGAAAAGACAAGGACGAAACGGATGTAAAGGAAAGAAGAACAAAGGTAGGAAATACAAATATGATTTATTACTAATATGTACACAATTAAAGAAACCAAGGAGAAGGAAGAATAAGAAAATAATTTACAGAAGGATGGAAGGACCAGAAGGACACAAAGCAATTTCTAGCTTAATACAGACTTACTTAACCCCAGGGACAAGACAAAAGACAGACTACGAGCACACTTACACGGGGGATGATGGCAGGAACGAATGCTGGAGGTGGATGGCTGGAGGGAGAGGAAGGTCCAACGGGAACTGGGTCACGGTCGGGCCGGGAGCGGGCAGCCGCCGTTCCTCCGCGGCCACGGTCGGCACCGCCGTCAACGCCCAAGCTGTGGTCGTGCAAGCTGCCGCGGTACGAGCTCCGCCGGTTCAAGCTGCTGCTGCTGTTCGAGCTCCGCTGGTTCAAGCTGCTCCTGCGTACCGATGCGTCGCATCCTCTCCAAAGGCTTATTACTGCTCCTCCGCCGCGTGCTCCCCAAAGACTCATCTGCCGTCTCTCCTCTAAAAGCTTGCGCGGGCGCTCTTATATCGCGCCTCGCGATCAACCCGCGCCACGCCCGTGCTGGTATCTCACCAGTCCTGATTGGTGGATGGGGGCTCGCTGGTTCCACCTTCCGATGACGATGGTGGAGACACGCCTTTCTTCTCCGAAATTACCTCGTGGCTAATGGTGGAGTGCAGTTGGCAATCGAGGCTTTGGGAATGGGGGGCTTTGGGAATGAAAGGGAATCTACCTCATTTCCATTCGGTGCAATGCAGTGTCAATTAATGGAAGACAGAGCCTTAAACTAATACACATAATAAGGAGATAACTACTGAAAAAGGGAAATTTATGATTTGCTACGTGATTGTATATGGCCTAACTAAGGGACGACCTTTGACCTTTACACACAACACGGAGGGTGATATTTACACGAAAAAAACACAATTCTCAAATCCACAACAATATATACTGAAACGCAAAAGAAACTTACCACCTTTGAAACCTTTAAATATCAACAATAACACTGCGTGTAGTAAATGTGTGAACTTATTTGTGGACAATAGTGTCCTTACTGTCAGACAAAACGGTCACGGATGGTCACTTGAACCTTCAATGGTCACTTCATAGCACAGCTGTTGAACAGCCGTTTTGACTGTCAGTGATTAGCCAAGGGGTACGGGATAATTTTAATGAGCTGCACGTGATGTCTTGACATTGGCTTTAAAAAGGCCAGTGCAAAATGGGCATTTTGACCGAAAAATTTGACCATTTTGACCTACTTCAAAAAGACCGAAAACGCAAAAGAAACTTACCACCTTTGAAACCTTTAAATATCAACAATAACACTGCGTCTAGTAAATGTGTGAACTTATTTGTGGACAATAGTGTCCTTACTGTCAGACAAAACGGTCACGGATGGTCACTTGAACCTTCAATGGTCACTTCATAGCACAGCTGTTGAACAGCCGTTTTGACTGTCAGTGATTAGCCAAGGGGTACGGGATGATTTTAATGAGCTGCATGCGATGTCTTGATATTGGCTTTAAAAAGGCCAGTGCAAAATGGGCATTTCAATCAACATGCCACGATTGTCAAGGGATCAACGGCAGCGTGCCCTGGGCATGCTGCAAGGCGGACTGAGCTACCGTGAGGTGGCACGTCGCCTTGGCTGTTCACACCAGACGATATCGGCCCTGGTGGACAGAGACACCCTCCACAACTCTGCAGATGACAGACCTCGATCAGGGAGGCCAAGAGTCACCACTGCAAGGCAGGACAGGCAGATGGTCCGAAGTCACCTGCGGGATCGATTCCGTCCAGCATCCCGCACTGCGGCAGAAACTCCGGGGCGTGCAAACCCACGGATCTCCAATGATACTGCACGAAGACGACTGCATGACTATGGCCTGACTGCCAGAATACCATACAGAGGCCCCGTGATGACGGCTGCCCATCGCCGCAACCGACAGAGATGGTGCCAGCAGCATCAGCGGTGGACCTTGGCGCAGTGGAACGAGGTCGCTTTCAGCGATGAGTCAAGGTTCTGTGTGGACAGTCCTGATGGGCGTGAGCGTGTCTGGAGAAGAACTGGTGAGCGATATGCCGATTGTTGCGTGCGTCAAGCCAACAGGTGGGGTGGCCCAAGTGTGATGGTGTGGGCCGCCATATCAGGCCGGTACAGGATGCCACTGGTGGTTGTGGATGGGAATCTTAACGCCCAGCGGTATGTGGATAACATCCTGCGACATCATCTGCTGCCATTCCTGCTAGACCACCCAGAACTGAGAACCTTTCAGCATGACAACGCTCGTCCCCATGCTGCTCGCTTTACCACTGCATTTCTCCAAGGCGAGAACATCAACACCATGCAGTGGCCTGCGCTCTCCCCTGACCTGAATCCCATAGAGCACCAGTGGGATGAGCTTGGGAGACGCGTAGTTGGCAGGGCCAGGACACGGGCAGAGCTGCTTCAGACATTGAGGACTGAGTGGGACAGAATCCAGCAGCAATCCATCCTAAAACTGGTAGGCAGTATACGCCGATGATGCACTGCCTGTATCCAAAACAATGGTGGCCACACACGCTATTGAAAGGGGACTGACATTGCACCCTGTGCTGTTCTGTACTGTAGAACAAACTGATGAGATGGTGTATCTTGGTCAAAAACTTGACGTGTCATCAATAAAATGCCAATGTTTCAATTAGCAATTGTTGGTTTGTTTTATTTTGAACTGTTACAATTTTATTACATTTCAAACAAGTGGTAAGTTTCTTTTGCGTTTTCGGTCTTTTTGAAGTTGGTCAAAATGGTCAAAATGGTCAAATTTTTCGGTCAAAATGCCCATTTTGCACTGGCCTTTTTAAAGCCAATATCAAGACATCACGTGCAGCTCATTAAAATCATCCCATACCCCTTGGCTAATCACTGACAGTCAAAACGGCAGTTCAACAGCTGTGCTATGAAGTGACCATTGAAGGTTCAAGTGACCATCCGTGACCATTTCGTCTGACAGTGAGTACACTATTGTCCAAAAATAAGTTCACACATTTACTACACGCAGTGTTATTGTTGATATTTAAAGGTTTCAAAGGTGGTAAGTTTCTTTTGTGTTTTCGGTCTTTTTGAAGTTGGTCAAAATGGTCAAATGTTTCGGTCAAAATGCCCATTTTGCACTGGCCTTTTTAAAGCCAATATCAAGACATCACGTGCAGCTCATTAAAATCATCCCGTACCCCTTGGCTAATCACTGACAGTCAAAACGGCTGTTCAACAGCTGTGCTATGAAGTGACCATTGAAGGTTCAAGTGACCATCCGTGACCGTTTTGTCTGACAGTGAGGACACTATTGTCCGCAAATAAGTTCACACATTTACTACACGCAGTGTTATTGTTGATATTTAAAGGTTTCAAAGGTGGTAAGTTTCTTTTGCGTTTCAGTATATTTTGAAGAGGACAAAGCACGTGATAAATCATTGATCTCAAGCATAAAGATCTGCCTTTTTGCGAGTCTGTACACGTTAATGAGATACAATGAGCCTGAGCAATATTAGGTGGAGATGAACATAGCAGTTTAATGGTAATGGTAATATCATCTTACCCTGTACCTATTTCCCGTTTTGTGTTTTCCAAGTTTGAGAAGGATCCCTCTTTCGGCTTGACTGAGGGAAAAAGACTGATTATTTATTGGCAAGGATGGTGTGATGGGTAAAAAGGCATGCCAATGTGTTAATGTTTTTAACTACAACTTTTTTATTGGCTATATTGGACAATGTTTTATTCTGTGCCGGAAATGTATAGAAATGATGAAAAATGTGTCTGTAAGGCTGGTTAAAAAAAATTCCTGTTTATCATCGCCGCCCGCCCCATAAAAGTCGTCCGCCCCCTAAAAAAAAAAAAAAAAATATATATTTTTGCTCGCGGTCAGTAAAATCCGTTCCCTGTGTTGAGGAGCTGAGGTACCACAGATGAGTCATATCCTATATGCAGTACCTGCAGTAAAAGTCGTACTGCCAAGAAGAGGCCCACTCGGAGGTTCAAGAAGTAGTTGGTATTCTGAAGGAGAAGCCAAATATCATCGGCAAACGGGAGACCCTCACGTGATAATTATTGCTGTGGATTTCTAGTCAAAAATTAAACGAGCGCTACACTACATGTAGTAGTAGGTGATGATAGATACATGAATAAACGGCAACCAACACTCTACTCAACATGTATGAGTGCTATAATAGCAGTAGCTGCTGATATATAGATACATCTGTGAGTGCTATAATAGCAGTAGCTGCTGATAGATAGATACATCTATGAGTGCTATAATAGCAGTAGCTGCTGATAGAGAGATACATATATGAGTGCTATAACAGCAGGAGCTGCTGATAGAGAGATACATCTATGAGTGCTATAATAGCAGTAGCTGCTGATATATAGATACATCTATGAGTGCTATAATAGCAGGAGATGCTGATAGAGAGATACATCTATGAGTGCTATAATAGCAGTAGCTGCTGATATATAGATACATCTATGAGTGCTATAATAGCAGTAGCTGCTGATATATAGATACATCTATGAGTGCTATAATAGCAGTAGCTGCTGATAGATAGATACATCTATGAGTGCTATAATAGCAGTAGCTGCTGATAGATAGATACATCTATGAGTGCTATAATAGCAGTAGCTGCTGATAGAGAGATACATCTATGAGTGCTATAATAGCAGGAGCTGCTGATAGAGAGATACATCTATGAGTGCTATAATAGCAGTAGCTGCTGATAGAGAGATATATCTATGAGTGCTATAATAGCAGGAGCTGCTGATAGAGAGATACATCTATGAGTGCTATAATAGCAGTAGCTGCTGATATATAGATACATCTATGAGTGCTATAATAGCAGTAGCTGCTGATATATAGATACATCTATGAGTGCTATAATAGCAGTAGCTGCTGATAGAGAGATACATCTATGAGTGCTATAATAGCAGTAGCTGCTGATATATAGATACATCTATGAGTGCTATAATAGCAGTAGCTGCTGATAGATAGATACATCTATGAGTGCTATAATAGCAGTAGCTGCTGATATATAGATACATCTATGAGTGCTATAATAGCAGTAGCTGCTGATATATAGATACATCTATGAGTGCTATAATAGCAGTAGCAGCTGATAGATCGATACATCTATGAGTGCTATAATAGCAGTAGCTGCTGATATATAGATACATCTATGAGTGCTATAATAGCAGTAGCTGCTGATAGATAGATACATCTATGAGTGCTATAATAGCAGTAGCTGCTGATAGATAGATACATCTATGAGTGCTATAATAGCAGTAGCTGCTGATAGATAGATACATCTATGAGTGCTATAGTAGCAGTAGCTGCTGATATATAGATACATCTATGAGTGCTATAATAGCAGTAGCTGCTGATAGATAGATACATCTATGAGTGCTATAATAGCAGTAGCTGCTGATAGATAGATACATCTATGAGTGCTATAATAGCAGTAGCTGCTGATAGATCGATAGATCTATGAGTGCTATAATAGCAGTAGCTGCTGATAGATAGATGTATAAACACGAACCAGACATCATTTTGATGTGGTTTATGTCCTCTTCCATGTCTACCAAACTGCTCAATATGCATGTACCGGTACCATGAAGTGATATTTCGTGGCGAGGAATTCTAGTCAAATATGTATGAATGCTATGGCAATAGCTGCTGATAGATACATGTATGGCAACCGGACATTATTCTTAAAAGCCAAAGTTTTGGTCTGCCATTGTTATATGTATCAGCAAATATTAAAAGTAAACAGAACTCAATGTGACATGGGTTTCTTTATTTGAATCGTATCAGTGCATACATACGAAGGTTTACTTGTTTAGAAATCATAACATGATTCATCATATATGTCCGATCAAGTATATTTAAGAAAAAAAACATATTGTGCGTTGAATAATCCATTAAAATTTCACTCTGAAAAAAAACCAAAAAAAAAAACCCTCCCTTCCTACCCACTTTTTTGAAAAAAAGTGATGATAAACAGGAATTTTTTTTTAACCAGCCTAATTGTCAAATCAAAGGCAGAATGTCATCTCTTTTCAAAAAGTAAACAGCAATATTAACAATATGCATGGAGATGTTTAGAGGGGAAACTGGTGTGCATTAGGAAATCTCTCCAGCAGATATTCTTTTCCAATTACTGTCATCCCTCGCTATATCGCGCTTCACTTTTCACGGCTTCGGTACATCGCGGGTTTTTCTCGCTAGTATATGTAAAATTATATATCGGATTTTTCATTATATCGCGGGATTCTGCGGCCTATAGGTATTTTTATTTTTTTAGATTTTAATTATTTTTGCGGTAAAATAAGCATTTTCTAGCCTAAAAAATTAATAATAATATAAATAAAAATATAACACATTAATTAAAACCTATATTAAAAGAATATTACAGTAAATCGAAATAAAATACGCATTATAAATGAGTCGACAAAGAATCGCGCATTTTGAAAGTCCCGTATTCTGGGGGTAATTAACTTGTCCATGATTCTGGGGGTAATTAACCCATCCGTAAGGAGGGTTCTTGGACGGTTCTTCGCTACTTTAAGTAATTTGCAAGGTTGATGCCAAACTGTGTCCTGCAGTTTAATGATCAATATGGTTTTAAGAGTCATCATACTTTGGGTAACCTCTAATTTACAATAACTTATGTTTACAACTTAGAGACACATGATCATGATGACGATTTCGATGATGTTGTCTAAAGCTGCAATTAAATTAAGTCGCTGAGTAACATGAATGACCGAGGTTGTGGAGGATGGGATTTTTCGGTCATTACCTTTTGATACAGATGAGATATCTGCTTCATCACTGCATCAGATCAGGAATAACCACCCTCCTCACCTCCTCTCCACCCCCCACTGCTTCCTACAAATTAACCATCAGGAAGCTGCTGCATATGCAAGAGGAAGCTAATGCATTTCTTATTAATTTTCAAAATTAATCATCATCTCTATTTTGAATAGCTCATGAAGACTTCTTTATGCTTAGGCCTCAGGTTTGATTAAAGGCACTTTTGTCAATTATTGCCTTTTGCTTTCAAAAACACAATTTGCATCAATGTAAATACTTTGTTGTACTGTACTTGTGTAGTTCCATGATCATATGTGTATGTTTGTTTGTTAATTAATTGCAATTATAAAAGAACTTGCATCAATGTACTGTACAGCTATATATACACGTACAAATATTTTTCTAATACGTAAGGACTAAGGATGGGTCTCAAAAGTGTGTTTAAGAGTGTAGAAAGGGTTCATAAGAGCGTGGGAAAGGTTTATAAGAGTATGGGGAGGGTTTTTAAAGGCTTAAAATATATAAAAATAATAAAATAAATATATGGTTTCTACTTCGCGGATTTTCACCTATCACGGGGGGTTCTGGAACGTAACCCCTGCGATAAACGAGGGATGACTGTATATTAAGTCAATGTGTTGTGATAGGATCAAAAACTTGTTTGAAGTGTTAAAAATACATGGGACATCTATCATTTATTCTTGCATGAATGAAAAAATCGTTCATTATGAACCAGCATTGCTGGCCTATTATAAGTGCATACCCTATGATTATGGCTTGGTAGGATAATGTTGAAAATCATGCATTTATAAAACTAGGGCATTGCCCGTACTATATCTATATCTAAAATTATATCCACCCCCTCTATTTACATGAAATGGTTTGGTCCAAAGCGAACGGCTTCCGGAGTTTGGTAAAGAAATCGCCATCGCGTGCACAAACGCGCAGGAAAGCGAATGAATCGCAAATTCGTTTTTATTAGTTTTAAAACATAGTTTAACGCCAACATAGTTTGCAAACGTGAAATAAATGAATACGCTCTCAAATGTGCCATCCGAGGCAGAGTGTGTCCGCCACGTTCGGCACACGCGATAGTTCGCTGCTCTCTGATTGGTTGAATCGTTTTTTGGACATAGCTCGGTAAGTAATTGTCCGATTAATATGAAACCTTGAAAAGGCACATCCTCGGGTCCCCAGCAATATACCTGGCAAGTTAAAAGTATATCGGACCCGTGGTTGTCGAGAAACAGCGGTCACAGACAAACAAACGTACAAACGTACAAACGTACAAACAGAGATTACTGGAATTATAGATAGATGCAAGACCGATATTCTAACAACTGCATAGCCGGGCTTGGATCTGCTGAGTGGAGGATCTGCTGTCCCCCCCTGTCATGTGACCAGATTGTCAGCTCTGATTGGTGGAACGTTTGTGAGGGACATACATACAATGGACAGACAGACAAACGCTGTTCCAGATGGCATTGCCCTATGGGCTACACCATAAAAATATAAATTAAATACTGATATATAACCCTTGGCTATGTGGAGCAGCAAGGCACATATCACGTCCCATAGCAGCCAACACTGCACAAAATGTGAGCAACAATAGTCGCCTGCCACACAAATTAATGTCTCTGCGATGCTGCGCACCAACCAGGAGGTGGGGTTCTGGGCGGTCACAATAACAAGACCAGAAACGGCTCTTTTGACCTAATAATGGTGACATGACATGAGCATCATGCGAATGCAGTTAGTAAATTTTATGTCAGTTCTTAAATATTTTTGAATAAATTATAGCATTCATTGTGCGATACAAAGTTGTAAAATTCTGCATTCCTTGTAATATTGCCACAATTTAAATTAACCGTGGTCTGGATGGTAGCCAAAACACAAGTAAAAACCGGTACAGATACGTAGAGCACCCCCTTTAATGACCTGACCAGACTAGGCAAATACAACCAACATGAATCCTGGAGCCACTACAACTCACCACATGATTACTGTACTTCATGATAAGTAGTGTTAAAATTACAGTTTGAGGAACTGGTGGATTTATATTTGGATGAAGACCAGTTTAACAGGTTGTGGCATTCAAATTTTGATCAGTGAAGTGAGGTCCAATTATTGTTTATGTTTTAAACTCTTCGTTTTTTTTAACATCTGCTCATGCTTGTTACAGTGCATTCAGAAAGTATTCAGACCCATCCACTTTTTTCACATTTTGTTATGTTGCAGCCTTATGCTGAAATCGTTTAAATTCATTTTTTCCCTCATCAATCTACACTCAATACCCCATAGTGACAAAGAGAAAACAGGATTTTCGAAAGTTTGGCAAATTTCTTAAAAAGAAAAAACTGAAATATCACATTGACATAAGTATTCATACCCTTTGCTATGACACTTGAAATTTAGCTCAGGTGCCTCCCATTGCTGTTGATCATCTTTGAGATGTTTCTACACCGTGATTGGAGTCCACCTGTGGTAAAGTCAATTGATTGGACATGATTTGGAATGGCACACACCTGTCTATATAAGAAGGTCTCACAGCTGACAATGCATATCAGAGCAAAAACCAAGCCATGAGGTCAAAGGAACTGCCTGCAGAGCTCAGAGACAGGATTGTGTCGAGGCACAGATCTGGGGAAGCCTTCAAAAAAATTTCTGCTGCATTGAAGGTTCCCAAGAGTACAGTGTCCTCCATCATTCTAAAATAGAAGAAGATTGGAACAACCAGGACTTTTCCTAGAGCTGGCCGCCCGGCCAAACTCAGCAATCGGGGGAGAAGGGCCTTGGTAAGAGAGGTGACCAAGATCCCGATGGGCACTCTGGCTGAGCTCCAGAGATCCTGTGTGGAGATGGGAGAAACTTCCAGAAGGACAACCATCACTGCAACACTCCACCGATCTGGGCTTTATGGCAGAGTGGCCAGACGGAAGCCTCTCCTCAGTGAAAGACACATGAAAGCCCGCTTGGAGTTTGCAAAAAAGCACCTAAAGGAATCTCAGACTGTGAGAAACAAGATTCCGTGGTCTGATGAAACCAAGACATGGAGCGACCTGACGTATTTGCAGGTAACCTAGAGATAAAGGCGATTTGCAAGATGTACAATTCAACAGCAAGGTTTACTTCAAAAATCAACAGCATTTCGCTGCACAACCTGTTGTTATAACAGGAGGATTCACACACTCCTTAACCACTGAGGTATGATTCTATTTATCCCACGGAACTGTGCATTGTATTGATAAAGTGCTCCACCACCTCTAAGCCTCCCCGTCTGTTGTGAGGAAGTTCCACGAGCTGAACTAGTCTATACTTATACCAAGTTTGGTCAAAATTCCATCACTGGTTCACAATTTAGCTCAGTAACAGAATTTTTACCTAACGACACCTCTAACCTTTTAAGCTGTTTAAAAAAAATATATATCTTGACCTTTTGACCTCTTGAATAAAAGTATTCTGAGTCACCACGTTCGATCACAGCAAAATCCTCTTCAATCACTCATAAATGGTGAGTAAAGTACTGCACGTATAATCGGATATAGAGTACTTATTTAATTTCTATTTCATGCTTGTTTTCTTCTGTTTATTTATTATTTGCGTGTTGTTTTGACATACATGCACTGTATAACTGTTAGGTAATATCCATTAAGCATGAGATTGTCATGAAGATTGTCATGGGGACCGCAAGGCTAACCCCCGCTCTTGCAGGGAAAATGGCCTTAAAATGCCTGTTGTTGTGTTGTTGTATGGTAGGGCTTTTATTACCATTCAAAAATGACCATTCAATTGAATGGACTTTTGGCATTAACGGACACCCCTTCGTCCTTATTAGTCCATTAAATTGAGGTTCTACTGTACTTGAATAAATCTGTTTTCCTCCCCTCCTATTCTTCCTCCAATTCCAAACAGAGCTGACCATGTGACATTTCATGCAGAGATGGAAGACTTGTGTTTTATCCCCAACACCTGGAACCTTGTGATTATCACTCTCCTTACCATGCATTTCTGAAAGTTCAACATCGGTTTAACCAGTATTTCTGGGATATTGGGGGAGGTTTTATTTGTTGTGAATCATAATAACAGTCAGTAGAATTCTATGTGTTTAACAAAGTTTTGAAGTTGCTCGTTCCAGCAAGGATAATTATTTCACCCACAATTTGAAATGACGATTATGCATATAAAAACACTCGAATTTTAACTCCCATTCATTCCCCTTCCTATGTGTGTTAACAGAAAATTAAGTCGTTGGCCCCTTGAACAAATCATGAACATGTTCATTTGCTATGAACAAATCATAGCAAAGAATATGTCCACCTAATGGCACACTCCTCGAAGAGGAATAAAAAAAACAACCACTTATTAAAAGATTGATATCATAAAGCAAGAGCTCAAGCTCTTTTTTTGTTGTGGTTTGTTTTGCTCAAGCAAAATGTATGCTGTGCCTATGCACAAACAACTTTAAAAGATATTGAAATTAAGGCAATATTTTAATGTCAATAGTAATGCATTAATTATCATGGCAGTACAACAAGTGCAATTTGGATAGATTCATCGTTTTTCATGAAATGCATCATCACCAGTCATTTGCATCAATAAGCTTGGTGTTGGATTAATGATTAAGGTAGTTGGCTTAAGATCTTAGGATCTGTATATCGAGCCCTTGGCGTGCTGTTAAATAAAACCAGGTGGGTTGATTCAGTCATCTGGCGAGGTTGGCAAAATGAGTACCAGATTACTGGGAACAGAAGAAACTGCATCAGCAGCACAGCTATGCTCACAGCAATGATGCAACCAGCAGCCCCAGGCTGCATACGAAATTTGTCAAAAGAATAAATAGTTTTTGACAAATTACAATGAACTATTCCTCACAAGGGGAAATGCGCAATGGTCATATATGGCTCTGGAAAAAAATTCAACATAAACATGAGGTTGAGGCATATGCACAGGAATAATTTAAAAAATAATTATAAAAGGGTAGAGGCTAATTAGTACTAAAGGTAGAGGCACAAAAATACTTTCATAAAACTGTATTTTTATTGAGCTGTACTTCTGAAGATTGTGCCAAATCCAGGGTTTGGCTGTGTACCAACTAAACAGACGTTGCTGTAGACAGCAAACAGCATGTTGGTGCAACCCTGCTAGGTAACGATTAGGGTACAAGGTGAATTAGTGAAAGCAATTTTAATTGCCGCGTTAAGGTAATCAAGATGCAATTACATGGCAAATGGAGCAGCCACTTTCAATTTGTGTAAACCGAGGCAGTGTGTTCATGTGAATTCCCACACCATGAAGCAAACCAGCCTGCTATTTCACCTGGATATAAAATGCACACAAAATGCATAAATGTACAGACACCTACCTCATTGGAAGATCCATTTACAGAATAAGCTTCTTCTGAAAAAGAAAAAAATGAATTGATGCACTTTAGTAATTTTGCAGAGACAAATAAAAAAAACACACCACTTCTTAAAAATTTTTTTTTAATATAGTTCACTTTGGCCATTAGCATTAGTGGCTAACACATCAGTTAACCCTTTTACAGATAAGAGAATGTTTCAGCTGAAATGATATTCATTATCTAAAAATTCAACATCTAAAATAAAACAACAACGTCAAAAGAAAAGGTCTGCAGAGGCCCAGTACAATGTAGAAATAGCTCGCATATTAGTAAAGTCAAAATATAATTTTTTAAGTTGTAGTACATGTAGTTTTCTTGTCATGTGAGAACCACGATGTCACTAAGGAAAGTTTGAGAAGTCGGCAAGTTATTTGTTGATAAGGTATCACAATTAGATTGTTCAGCCTAAAGAAGGAACAAGAAGTAACGAAAATTGATTCAAATTAGATGATTCAATATCTGAGTAATGCATGATGAAGAGCCGACACCGCACAGGTTCCTGCAGCAACAAGTACAAGTGAGTATTGGATCAAAACCAACTGGAAATATGTTGACCTGTCTCACAGAATCACAAACAAAAATATAAGTGCCCAGATGAAGATGAACGACCGTGTTGAGGGCATGTTGGATACGGCATTGTCGATGCAAAATTAAATGAAAGAAACGAAAATGGCAAGGGAGGTGCCATAAAAAAAAGATGAGGACAACTTGATGAAATAAATACAAGTTTATAATACTCGAGAAAATTTTTGTATTACTAAGAGAAAACTATACATAAAGTTATTTTGATATTGATTGCCATCAATATCAGGAACTTTCTCTGATATTGATACATCCAAAAATTGTATCCTACTGAAGATTATTATTTTTCACTTCATTATGATGCTGCCTGCATATTTGGAATGGTTTGATAAGTCTCGAGGATAATTCCAGAGACAACGACGAAACACCACATTCAAACTGCAAAGCCAGCTGTGAAAAGACGCATCCAGTCACACCTCGAAGAAGCTTGGTGCAGACACCAAACAAGGGGTACTTTCTCCCTGCCTTTGGCAATCTAAAAACCACACCTTAGTAGGGCTGTGGCCTCAGGAATCCCAGCCCCACCAAGCATGTTATATATGTTGTCACAGTCTTCCTAATGGGGATTCTAGGGTTTTCTCGAATGTCAACATGTGCTTTCTACTTCTTTGCCAAGAGTATGAAATGGTGGACAATAATGGCTTGGGCAGGGGAAAGAGGGGGAAGAGCTGGTGGCAGTTTGAATTGATTTATGGCAAAAGAAACTGCAGAGACAGATGGCAGAATAAACAAGTTGATGGTGAAATCACAGAGAAGCTAAAGAGAAGGGTATTAAAGCAAATCAAAAGGCAAGAGGGTTTGAAAGAAAAAACTAGAACGGCACTCGTCGACCGCTATGCTTCCGCCAACATTATTACACCATTATACATGCTTGTATCACGTTTGATTTAAATTTCTTCAGCTGTTCTCAAGTATCACATTTTTACCTGACATGACCTCTGACCTCTGATGCCGAAATCGAATCGGTTATTCATTTCATTATAATATATACTTGTAATGCCGAGCTAGCTCGACGCAGTAGTAGTAGTATATACTTGTAGGAAAATTTGGTCAAAATCCCATCACTGGTTCACAAGTTATCATGGCAACAGGATTTTCACCTAACAGGACCTTTGACCTCGTGACCCCAAAATCTAATCAGTTCATCTTTACCTGATTTTAATACCTGCAACAAGTTTGACTTAGATCCCTTCATCCCTTCTCAAGTTATCGCGGAAACAAAAACCATTATATAGGTAACAAAAAGCCTATATAAACGCGAGCTGTGAGACTCACAGATGGACGGATGCATGGACAGCCAGCCAAAGAGACAACCTGAAAACATCATGCCTCCGGCGACTTTGTCAGCAGATGCATAAAAAGCAAAACAAATAAATAAACAAGAAAAAAAGCAATCAGAGATTGCAAACCCTCACCAGGATGTATTTTCAGTGTTTTTAAGGCTTTTGTGTTAAAACAAATATGGCGGCCAAACCACGTGACCGATGACGTCATCATTTTTTTTTTTCTAAACTAATTTATTCCGAGATTATGCTCAAGAAATTTCATCTTGATCGGATGAAGTTTAGTACTTGTCGAATTATGACGTCATAATGGAGGCGCTCTTTATTGTGAGGCAGTTGCAGGAGAAATACATGGAGAAGAGGAAGAAGTTGTTTCTTGGGTTTGTTGATCTGGAGAAAGCATTCGATAGGGTTCCACGCGAAGTATTGACATGGGCATTGAGGAAGTTAGGAGTGGAGGAATGGTTGATCAGAGTAGTGATGGAAATGTACAAAAGAGCGTGCACAGCTGTAAGGACGAAGGACGGGAACAGTGGTGAGTTTGAGGTGAAGGTGGGAGTGCATCAGGGGTCGGTACTAAGTCCACTACTATTTGTCGCTGTGATGGAGGTGCTGGCTCAGAACGTAAAGGAGGGTTTACCGTGGGAGTTGTTGTATGCAGATGATCTGGTGTTGATTGCGGAAAGTATGGATGGACTGAAGGAAAAGATGAACAAGTGGAAGGAATGTATGGAGACAAAAGGTCTGAAGGTGAATATCGGAAAGACGAAGGTGATGGCAAGTGGTAAAGCATGTGGTGAGGTGGAAAGAACTGGGAAGTGGCCATGTGCTGTGTGCAGGAAGGGTGTCGGAGTGAACTCCATTCAATGTACAATGTGCACTGAGTGGGTTCATCAAAAATGTAGTGGTCTGAGAGGGTCATTAACCAGTGTGGCAGCTACATTCAAATGTAAGGTGTGCACAGAGGGAGCTGCAGATGGAGGAAATGTTGAGTTGGATCTTGGAGACGGTGTGAAGCTGGAAGGTGTGAAAACATTTTGCTACCTCGGAGACATGTTGAATGGAGAAGGTGGATCAGACTCGGCAACGGTTGCAAGAGTGAGATGTGCATGGAAGAAGTTTCGGGAACTGAGTGGCGTGCTGATGAGGAGGGGAGTGTCGTTGAAGCTGAAGGGAAAGGTGTATGCTGTATGTGTGAGAAGTGTTATGATTTATGGGAGCGAGACATGGGTAATGAACGTAGAGCAGCAACGAAGGCTGGAAAGGGTGGAAATGCGAATGGTTCGGTGGATGTGCGGAGTATCGTTGAGAGAGAGGCAGACAAATGATGAATTGCAAAAGATGATGGGAATAGAGCCTGTGATTGATGCTGTGAAGAGGAACAGGTTGAGATGGTTTGGTCATGTGTTGAGGAAGTATGAAAGTGACTGGTTGAGAAGAGTGATGGAAATGAATGTAGAAGGAAGTAGAGGACGGGGAAGACCAAGAAAGACTTGGCTGAAGATGGTGGAAGAAGAAATGCGGGCAAGGGGGTTAACAAGGAGAGATGCAGAAAATAGGGCAAAATGGAGAAGATCGTCATGGGGACCGCAAGGCTAACCCACGCTCTAGCAGGGAAAATGGCCTTAAAATGCATGTTGTGTTGTTGTATAATGGAGGCACCTATGACATAATCATCAACATATTTTATTCCCCATGGAGAGTTCTTTACAATGAGCCATGTCTCAATTTTTTTTTTCAGCACTTTCAGAGATAGAGATGCAAAGTTTTTTGGTTTTTCCAAGATGGCGGCCAAACCACGTAATCGATGATGTCATCATTATGTTTTTCCTCCACCAGTTTATGCCGATATGGCGCTCAATAAATTGCATCTTGATAGGATGAAGTTTTGTACTTGTCGAATTATGACGTCATAATGGAGGCACCCATGACATCATCATTAACATATTTTATTCCACATGGAGAGTTCTTTACAATGAGGCATGTCTCAATTTTTTATATTCAGCGCTTTCGGAGATATACACGTGCAAAGTTTTTCGATTTTTCCCAGATGGCGGCCGAACCAAGTGACCTATGACGTCATAATTATCATTCAAAAATTATACAGGTGGAGTTGCACCCATGGTGAAATTTCTTGTCAATCGGACCAACGGATGCAGAGAAAATCATATTTATTCTGTGCGGACAAACAGACAAGCAAACGGACTCAAATGCAATACCCTCTCCTCTGGCGAGGGTAACAAAACAAACAGACGTAATGCAGAGCACGACACTTGCAAAATCCACCTCCCCTTGCCCCCCCCCCCCCCCCCGCTTCCAAAAAAGGTTGCCATTGATTCAGAAAATTGTCCATTTCATCAAGATTAAAATTGACATTTTTTTTTTTTTTTTGACACAAGATCAAGGCTCGTTAAAGAGCTAACATAAATCACACAAAAGTCAAACCGACACATAAAACACAAAAAATAAGGGGAGCGGTAGACAAGATGGGGAGAGGGGGAAGGACACAAACACAACATTTGAGAGCAGGGACATCGGGAGAAATGTAGGAGGGGGAGGGCTTGGGGGGAGGTGGGAGAGGTATAAAACATTTGAACACTGTAACGACTTCCAGGAAAGAAGTTGGAATTTCCAAAAAAAAAAAAACTATCTGGGGTGAATTAGCGGGGGTAGAAAAGATCAAGGTTTTGGATGGGGGAAGATAAGAGATGGTGGTGAACAGCTGTTTTAAAGACCTGGAGGGAGGAGTGGGATTGAAGGGAGTGGGGGAGTTTGTTTCAGAGGTGGGAGAAAAGAGGAATGAAAGAGTGAAGGTGAGCAGAGAGCCGAGATTTTGGCAGTTTAACCACAAGAGGGTTGCAGCAGGCAGATCTTGTGCGACCTGAAGGAATATTGGGGGGGACAGAGCACAGAGAGAGCTGGGGGAGCAAGGCCGGAGAGGAGTCGGTAGAAGACAGAAAGACCACCAACCTGCCTGCGGTGAGTGAGTGAAAGGCCCTCGGAGTTAGCTTCATCGCAGGAGATTCCAATGATTCTGAAAGCTTTGGTTTCAACAGCGTGAAGCCGAGCTAGGTGTGAGGCAGGAGCACCAGCCCAGAGGGGGGAACAGTATTCCATTGAGCTGCGGATGAAAGCCTTGTATGTGGTGAGGAGCTCAGGTGTGCCAAGGAAGGACTTCGCACGACGGAGGATGCCGAGTCGGCGACTGGCTTTGGAGGCCAGCTTGGAAATGTGGTTTTCCCAAGAAATATCATGGCAGATAGTGAGACCCAAAAGCTTGAGCGACAGAACTTCTTGGAGAGGATTGTTGAGAAAGTAGATGGGAGGGTTTTCCAGTCGGTCTTTTCGGAGAGACATTGTAAGAGTGTGAGATTTATCAGGATTGAAAGACATGTTCCACTTGTTTGACCAGTCTGTGATTTTGTCCAGGTCTGCAGAGAGTGAGGAGGCTGCAGACTGCCGATCTGAGGGATGAGGAATGGAGCGGCAGATAGTGGTGTCATCAGCAAAGAGATGGAGAGGATTTTCCAGAGGGATCATTGATGAAGACCAGAAATAGCACAGGGCCCAGAACACTACCTTGGGGAACTCCAGCTAGAACAGGAAGGGGAGATGAGAGAAAACCATTCAGGGCCACACGTTGCCTACGACTAGAGAGGAAGTCCGCAAGCCATGAGTGGAGATTTCCATGGATACCATAGAAGGAGAGTTTGGTGAGCAGAGCTGGGTGCCAGACCGTATCTAAGGCACGTGATATGTCAAGTGAGACAGCTCTGATTTCCTTTTGGCATTGAGGACCTCCATCCATTGTTGAGACAGCAGATGCAACATGTCCAGAGTAGAATGACCTGGTCTAAATCCAAATTGATGATCAGAGATCAAGCCATTGGAGAAGAGGAAGGATTTGATATCCGAAACAATGATGGATTCCATGACTTTGCTAATAATTGGAAGCAGGCTGATTGGTCTGTAGTTGCAAGGATCTGTTTTTGCACATTTTTTGTGTAAAGCGGTAATGTTTGCTGATTTACAAGATGCTGGCAGATGGCCTTGAGCAAAAGAGAGGGTGAAAAGAACAGAGAGAGGGTGAGATAGAGCAGCAGAGCAGGATTTTAGGACCTGTGGGCTGATGCCGTCTGGTCCAGTTGCAGAATCAGAGTCGAGGTTTGACAAAAACTTCTCCACCTTGTCAGGAGAGAAGGACAAAGAGTCCAGGAGCAGTTGGGTTCGACAGGGAAAGGTGGGAACAGAGAGAGATGGGTTTGGGACACAAGATTTTGAGGCAAACACAGAGTTGAGGCATTCGGCTTCGTCACGTGCAGTGTCAACTGTGTAGCCATTTGAGGTAAGGGAGGGGATGGCGGGGTAACAAACACCATAAATGGATTTGACCAGACGCCACCAGGATTTGGAGGAAGGAGACAGGTTTGAGAGTTCAATCATGAGTGTGGAGAGATAGTGCTTCCTGGCACTCCTGAGGGTAGAAACACACTTGTTTCGAGCTTGGTGGAAGGAACTGAGATTGCCTTCAGTTGGATTTGCCTTCCAAGAGGCAAAGGCAAGTTGTTTCAGGGCAACTGCCTCACCACAAGATTCAGTGTACCATGGACGGGAGGAAGGGTAAGACAACTGAAGACGAGATGGGATAAATCTGTGCATGAGAGCAGTTTGCTTTGGAAGAATTCCCAGGAAGAATTGATGTCAGAGGCAGTAGAGATGGGAGACCAGTCCAGGTGATTGACGGCTGCTTGCAGCCCGTGCTAGTCGGCCTGAGTGAAATGCCAGACTCGTCGGCGCTGAGGAGGCTCTCTGAGAATGGCCAGAGAGATGTCCACTTTAACAAGCACATGATCAGAAGAACCGATTGGAGCAGAAGACGAGCAGCAGACATTTGCAGGGAAGTTAGTCATAACCAAGTCCAGAAGAGAAGATACTCCATTGACTGAGATCCGGGTCGGGAAATTGACAGATTGTGTCAGTCCCAATGAGTCGCAGAAGTCCTTTGCTGAGGTGCCATGGCTGGTGAGAGATGAACACACACCCAGCCAGCTGGCATGATGACAGTTGAAGTCGCCACATATGAGGAAGAGAGAGTTTGGATGAGTTGATAGAAGTTGGTCCATGTTGTCCGACAGCGAAATGTAAATGGAGTCATCACTGTTTGGAGGACGGAACAGAACACATATGAACAAAAGGTGGGAGTGGAGAGGAAGCCGTAGCCAGAGGTACTCCTGGGGGTGGGGTGGAGCAAGGGCAGTGCAGGGAGAGTGAGGAAGAGGGTTTTTGATAAAGATAGCCACCCCACCACCAGGACAAGGCTCAGGTCTATCGTACCGGAGGAGGGAGTAACCAGGAAGAGATATTAAGGAATCAGAGACATCTTGAAGGAGGAAAGTTTCTGTTAAGCAGATCAAGTCTGGATTGTCAGAAGCAACCTGAATGGAGAGATCAATCAGGTTTGAGCGAAGGCTCCAGATGTTTGAGGTCCATACTGTTAATGAGGAGAGAGGGGGAGCATCGGGTGCAGGACAGGGGAGGGGAGGGGTAGGGTCAGATGAAGGATGAGAGGGGGAGGTAGGAAGAGCAGTTGATAGTGTGTCAGAGATTGCAGAAGAGTTACAAGAAAGGGAAGGATGAGGAGGACGAAAGGTTTGATTGTGATGGGATCAAAGTCGATATAAAATCAATCTTGATCAAAGCTCGGGTCAATAGGATGAAAAGTGACACCTTTTCAGATGAAAATTGATGATTTTGGAAGTTTGACCTCGAGTTGACCTTTTGACCTCAAAAAATAGTGTGTTTCCCAATTATGTGACTCAATATACAAATGCTGTTACATTTTCAAGTCAATCGGATGAAAAATAGCGATTTTAGAAATTCGACCTCCAGATGACCTTTGACCTCAAAATCAATAGGTTTCTCAATTGTGACAACCTTTGCAACTCGGTGAAGTTTCATGACGATTGGTTAAGAATTGTGACCTGTAGGTTAGTGACAAACAGACAGACAGACAGACAGAAATAATACCTCACCACCACCTGAAAAATCGTCGACTCTTGACACAGAATGTTGTTTCTCACAGTCTGAGAGTCCTTCAGGTGCTTTTTTGCAAACTCCAAGCGGGCTTTCATGTGTCTTTCACTGAGGAGAGGCTTCCGTCTGGCCACTCTGCCATAAAGCCCAGATCAGTGGAGGGTTGCAGCAATGGTTGTACTTCTGGAAGTTTCTCCCATCTCCACACAGGATCTCTGGAGCTCAGCCAGTGACCATCGGGTTCTTGGTCACCTCTCTTACCAAGGCCCTTCTCCCCCAATTGCTGTTTGGCCGGGCGGCCAGCTCTAGGAAGAGTCCTGGTTGTTCCAAACTTCTTCCATTTAAGAATTATGGAGGTCACTGTGCTCTTGGGAACCTTCAATGCAGCAGAAATTTTTTTGTAGGCTTCCCCAGATCTGTACCACGACACAATCCTGTCTCTGAGCTCTGCAGGCAGTTCCTTCGACCTCATGGCTTGGTTTTTGCTCTGATATGCATCGTCAGCTGTGAGACCTTACTTATATAGACAGGTGTGTGCCTTTCCAAGTCATGTCCAATCAATTGAATTTACCACAGGTGGACTCCAATCAAGGTGAAGAAACATCTCAAAGATGATCAAGAGAAATGGGGGGCACCTGAGCTAAATTTCAAGTGTCATAGCAAGGGTCTGAATACTTATGTAAATGTGATATTTCAGTTTTTTCTTTTTAATAAATCTGCAAAACTTTCTAAAATCCTGTTTCCTCTTTGTCATTATGGGGTATAGAGTGGAGATTGATGAGGGAAAAAATGAATTTAAACGATTTCAGCACAAGGCTGTAACCTAACAAAATGTGAAAAAAGTGAAGGCGTCTGAATACTTTCTGAATGCACTGCATATATACATATACATATACACTGTATATACATATATATATATATATATATATATATATATATATATATATATATATATATATATATATATATATATATTGTTACGGTTTTCGCCACCCTTCCTGCCCTTACCAAGGGGAGATTAAGCCCCTTGTTCTTTTTGGGCCGGCGCAACCGAGAGACTTGAAACGCCCCTCCCGGGCAAACGCAAGGTCGGGTTCCGGGACAATTCTCGCACGTACCTAAATATCTACGCCGCCGCGGAAGCGGGGAATCAAGCCTCGCACGAGCCACGCGTAAATTGAGTACACCGAGCGGATTGCGTACCACGTGGTCCGTGCAGTTATCTTTGGTATTGGAACCCGATTAGAGCAGTTTTATTCGTACCACGCTTTGTCAATAATGGAAGGGACGAGACGGTCGAATAAAGGAAGAACACAGGTTTAATTATTATTATGTACAATGATTGGTAGAAGTACAGAGACACAGAGCAGTCTTAAGTTAACCCCAGACACGGGCCCGATCACACTCACAAAGGGGAAATGCAGGTAGGATGATGTTCACGCGCTGCCTTGGTCGTCCAGGAACGGCCCCACCCGGCGTGGCTCTCCCCTGTCAAGGCACGTCCCGCGATGAAGGCAAGCAGGCGGTGGAAGGGATCCTTGTAGCGCGTCTCTCGAACAAAGGGCAGATGAGGCAGGCGGAAGGGAAATGTACATGTCTCTCAGCGCGGCTGGCGGTTTTCCACAGCGCGTTTAGTTGCCGGAGCGCTATCACTCGCGTAACCCAATAGAGGCTCGGCCTCAAGCTCAACCGAGCGCGTAATTCGTAAGAGCGCTTATAGCTTAGTTCATGTGCGTCTTCTTTCAGAACTCGTAACTTGATCACAAGCGCCTCTGCCCATAACTACTCAAGCTCAACACCCAGCACATGCCCTTCTCACAACTTGTAACTCATCAAGCTCATCACCCATCTCATAACTTGTAACTCATAAAGCTCATCACCCATCTCATAACTGAGGTCGGGGGCTTCGCGCAACGGGTTATATGGCCAACCCCCTTAGCCCTCACGAATGTTCCAACCACGCCCTGTGACGCAGTGCCGCAGCCACTCCCTTCGAGCCCTGATTGGCAGCTCGCGCTTACCGTCAGATTCTCCTCCGCCCTCCTTCAGTCTTGCCTCGATTTGCCAGGCTTGCCTCGTGTTAATTTGCGCCAAAAAGCCAAAGGCGGCAAAAGGAGGCGTACGGTGGCATAATAGCGGGGCAGCTAAGTGCCAAATATCAGTACAATTGTTCAGATTGTGGTAAAAGCACCAAATTTCGTACAGTTCATCTTGAATACATAATAATCGATTTCAGATATAGTGCCAAGAAAAAAATCCCCCTGGTGGCCATATTTGACCAAAATCCAAGATGGCCACCAGCCGAGCCGTGAATTTCTATTAAACCTGATATTTTCTTTAATATTCAAGCTACAGACATGAATAAAACATCATTTTGTATGTTTTCAGACACAAGGAATCCAATTACAGCATTAATTCTTTCATAAAATGCATATATTTCAGCATAAAGGGCATGTTTATGTCGAAATTGTCAACAATCGACGAACAATTGACCGGATTACAATTTGGAATATTCACGATGACAACAGTCGGAAAGGTGAATGCTTACTTTCTAATATGACTATTAACTGTATTCAGAAACAATTCTTTTCTCTTTTCTGTCAGGTCTACATGTATGGCGCCAATGATGCCATCCAGGTGTTAAGTCTGAACCTTCGGAGCTCCCACAATGTCGACACGGAAAAAGTGTAAGCTCATTGAACATGAGAAGCTGTCCTCACCTCGAAACACACCAGGACCTATTGATTGGACAATATGTGTGCTATGTCAAGAACGTTCGACTGCACCACTTCAGTGTCCTGCACTATCAAAACGAACAGATGTGGGAGCTGGTTATGACACATTGGCTGACAATTTGAAATGTTTTCATGACTTGGGCAAGCTAGCGGTGGCTATAGATATATCACAGCTTGATGAGGGCGATGGCATTGCAAATACGTTGTCCAAACATAGTGCCAAATGGCATCACTCCTGCCGCTTGAAGTACTCTGCTAGTAGGCTGACAAGACTACAACCGGTGGAACCATGCACCAGTCAGAAAGGAGATGGTCCTTATATACGTCGACAAGCTAGTGAAGATCAAAGTAGTGATACATGTTTCTTCTGTGACATAATGGGAACAGAAAGTAGTCCGCTGCACGAAGCAATGACGTCAAAACTTACACAACGTGTCAATCACTGTGCTTTCAAGCTACAGGATCAAAAGCTAATTGCCAAACTTAGTGCGGGTGACCTAGTGGCACAGGAAGCGAAATACCATTCAGCATGTCTGGTGAAACTGTACAATGCTAGCAACAGGAAAGTAGAGGAAGAACAAAACCAGAGCCCAGATGGACAGGCTCACGGTATAGCTTTGGTCGAGGTAATTGGCTATATCGAAGATATACGTTTAGCTGACAAGACCGTGGCTCCAATATTCAAATTGAGTAATCTCCTGCAGCTGTATACGGATCGCTTACGAGAGCTAGGGGTGGACATATCGGGCCGTATAAACTCTACACGTCTGAAAGAGAGACTCCTTGCCCATGTATCAGGTCTTCACGCGTACAGGCAAGGTCGCGACATCCTTCTGACATTCGAAGAGGATGTAGGACTTGCTCTGAAAGATGCATGTTTGGATGACTTCGATGATGAAGCTATTTGCATGGCAAAGGCAGCACAGATTATTCGCCGAGACATTCTGAAGAAGCACACATCACACTTTGATGGCTACTTTGAAAAAGGATGCCAGGAAGATGCTGTACCAAAGTCGTTGGTAGCACTACTTGGTATGCTAATGGATGAACCCAATATAAAGAACAAGGCATCAGACACAGTGAGACAAGCAACTCTGAGTCTCGCTCAGCTGTTGCAATACAACAGTCATGTGAGAAGGTTCCAGGAGTCCACCAATTTGCATCACTGTAAGGACAGAGAGACCCCACTGCCTGTTTATATTGGCCTGATGATCCATGGACATACGCGTAAACGTGAACTGGTGGATATACTGTTTCATCTCGGCTTGTCAGTTTCATATGACAGGGTTCTTGGCATATCGACAGAATTTGCCATCTCAGCGTCTGAGCAATATCAAACTGATGGGGTTGTGTGTCCACTTGTCCTGCGTAAAAATCTATTTACAACTGCGGCAGTGGACAATATCGACCACAACCCCAGCTCAACTACAGCATGCGAGGCCTTTCATGGTACAGGAATATCCCTGTTTCAAAACCGAGCAACAGCGTCTGATGGTATTGTACGTGAACCCGCCATTCTGCAACCAACGTCTTCAAAAACACAGATACCGCCACTTCCGGACTTGTACACAACTTTGACACCAGCTACACTGATCAAGAAGGATCCCATTGTTCCATTGCAGAATGGTCCACTAACATGTGACAAAGAACTTGTGAAATCTGCTATTGACTGTGAAACTAAATGGCTGAACAATACCCAAGACCTTATCACCAAAGAGCTTCAGAGCACAGATGAGCCAATATCGTGGGGGTGCGTTCCATGCAAACACACTGGAAAGTCCAAGAAACTTTGATGTCACAATTACATCACTGTTACCGTTATTGTCAGACGATTCCAAGTCTGTCGCCATGATCCGTCATGCAATGGATGTTGTAAAATCTGCGGTTGAACTTCTGAATTCTGGTCAGGTACCAGTGTTAACAGCGGACCAGCCTCTGTTTGCAATTGCAAAGCTGATCCAGTGGAACTGGCCAGATGTGTATGGAGAAGAAAAGTTTGTTATTCTGCTTGGTGGACTCCACACAGAGATGGACATCTTGAGAGTCCTTGGAAAGTTGCTGGACGGAAGTGGCTGGACACATGCGCTAACCCAAGCAAACGTTGCCACAGCAGGGACGGCTGACTCATTTTTAAAGGCGTCACATGTTACAAGAACGAGGCATGCGTGTGAGGAAATAGAACCATTGGCCTTTGACAAGTGGTGCCTTAAACAAGCTGAGATGTCTCCACAGTTCCAGTACTGGCTGATCATTATACGATTAGAGCTCCTCGTTTTGGTGTATGTGAGGTCTATTCGTGAAGGGAACTTCGCACTCTTCGCAGAGGTGCCTTCCCCAGATGCATGGGGGTGGAAGAAGAACGCTCTACATGAATGGGAACCACTGTGGACACTACTGCCTGAAGCAGCAATGTCTTGTTCCGAGCTGATAAAGTGTCATTGTGTGAAAGGTTGCAGGGGACAATGCAAGTGTGTCAAAGCAAATCTTAAATGCACAACACTCTGTCAATGCAGGGGTGATTGCGACCACAATGAAGGCAACTGACTGTTGTTTGTAAATGATGTAATGATATGGCGTTTTCATTCATTAGTCGAATGTAGCCTACGGCAGTATTAGTAGTAGACATCATCATGTTTCAGGTGTATTGTCATTCAGTTGACATGGGTGTATATAGTTAATGTATTTGTTGTCTATCATGTCTATATACAACATGAACTGGTCAATTTATTGTTTATTTCAAGATCTGCCAATGTGGGTAATTGTGTTTTAATTCTAGTCTGATTTGTATATCAGTTTTACGGTATCGTTCTTGCCAGCAGTCAGCTATAGTGGCTACTGGTATACTGGTATATCATATCAAGGTGCTTAATAATCTGTTATAATGTGGAATGTCAACCACACCCAACTGCAGTCAGAAGTAACTTTGCTTAATGATTTTGTGTTCTTACTTCCCAATATATTGCATTGCGATATTTGTTTACATTTTTATTTATGTTTGCTTCTGCTTGTACATCATATGTTACCATGATGACAATGCATTTATTTTAAAACTCAACCATGTGGTAATTCCATGTAAAGTAATTTTACTTTTCATTTAATGTGAAATGTTTTAATATTGTTCATTTTTAAATCTCATTTCACATGCATCAGTGTACTATGTGCATAATTTAATGGTAGCGATGTATTGTTGTGCTAAACTGTTGGCAGGTGGAACAACAGAGCGATTCGGTTACTAAATTACGATATTATAAATGATGTGTACAATTACACCTTCATGCATTACATATATTATTGCAAGTAAAAAGTACTTAGAATTTATATTACAAGTTTCAAGTATATCGGACCCGTGGTTGTCGAGAAACAGCGGTCACAGACAAACACACAGACATACACACATACACACACACACACACACACACAGAGATTACTGGAATTATAGATAGATGAGTTTAATACACCCATGTTGTGATATGATATCACATCACATTGCTTAAAATCGGTCAAATTTTTCACCGATTTCAGATAATTTGGCACAAAAAGCCCTTTATGTTGAAATAAATGTATTTTATGAAAGAATTAATGCTGTAATTAGATTCCTTGTGTCTGAAAACATACAAAATGATGTTTTATTCATGTCTGTAGCTTGAATATTAAAGAAAATATCGGGTTTAATAGAAATTCACGGCTCGGCTGGTGGCCATTTTGGATTTTGGCCAAATATGGCCACCAGGGGGATTTTTTTCTTGGCACTATATCTGAAATCGATTATTATGTATTCAAGATGAACTGTACGAAATGTGGTGCTTTTACCACAATCTGAACAATTGTTTCACATATCTGCCCCGCTATAAGGCAATAACGCCAGGGGGGTTGACTCAGCCTGTCATCCTTCCGAGGTCGGCAAATTGAGTACCAGTTCACTGGTAATTCCCTGCTTGTCGTTAAAGGCGGCAAAAAGGGTTGGCGTCAGGAAGGGCATCCGGCCGTAAAACATTGCTTCAAAAAGGGGACCGAAAAACAACAACAACCACAGTTCCCGAAAAAGGCCAACCCCTGCTTGCGGGTAAAAATGGCCTCTAAAGGTGTTTTTTGTTTATTTTTTATAAGGCAATAAAGGCGGCATAAGGCAAGAAAGGACCTAACTCTCATTTTTCTACTCAACGCAAGACTAACACAGGAAAAGGACTATGCTTACATTTACGAAGAAATAACTGAACTATCACGAGGCTACGTGTTGTAGTGTGACTAACTATGAGGGGGTAAATTAACCTTTATTGTACAAACTCAAAACCGCAACAATATATATATATATATATATATATATATATATATATATATATATATATATAATATATATATATATATATATATATACATATAATATATATATACATACATATACATACATATATATATAATATACATATATCTATATATATATATATATATATATATATATACATATATATATATATATACATACATATACATACATATATATATATATATACATATATCTATATATATATATATATATATATATATACATATATATATAAATATACATACATATACATACATA
>NC_136270.1:78896164-78903464 GCF_964187855.1 Myxine glutinosa
TAACGGTTCGTGCCGCGGTTGCTAAAACCGCTCGGCAATCAACATCTGACCGCGGTACGGACGAGGCTGCGCACTTGCCTTTCCGGAGGGGACGGTGCAGCGTCAGGAGCGGCGACGGCCAGATAACGGACAAGGGGTTAACCCCCCCCCCCCTTGCTAACGGGAGAGCCGTCATTACGTATCCGTAACATTTGGTGCCAGGAGTGGGATTCGGACATGTAGCGCGAAAAGCACGCTCAAAATTACGAGTGGGCCAAAATTTTGTTTTATAAAATCTTAAATTTAAAATCGTGCCATGGATGGTCAAGGCGACGGGATGCCGGTGGGGGAACTAGAAGAGGGGTTAGGGGTAACCCAGGACCAGAGGGAAGAAATGGAGGAGGAGAACAATGGCAATGTGGTTGAGGAGGTATCAGGCGCACAAAATGGCGCCCTCGCGCACGTGGTTGCAGCGGCACCAAATTTAGCCGTGACCGTAGCAGCACCGGTGGATTTAAACCTTTTTATGGTGCAAATGGAGGCCCTTATGGCCAAGAATAGTGAGCAATTGGGAAACCAAATCGGAGGATTGGAAAACAGAATGGGGGAGCGGCTAGAAGCCAAAATTGCGGGGTTAGACAATAAATTTGAGGGGTTAGACAACGGGATAAAAGGGGTGAAGAATGGGTTAACAGGGCTAGAAGGTAAGATGGAAGGCAAATTGCGGGAAATAGGGGAGCAAACCGCCCGGGAAATCAAACAGATGGGGAACCAGATAGAGGAGGTGAAAACCGGGTTGGAAGGTAAATTGGATGCTCAGAGGAATGAATTGGGACAGATGAGGGTGGCATCTACTAAAGAAATGGAGGAGATGGGGGAGGAAATAAGACGAGGTGTGGGCGAGGAGGTCTCGGGGGTACGCGAGGAGGTAAAGCGAGGTGAGAAGCGTATGGAGAAAGAGGTGAGAAATGGGACGGCAAAGTTACAAGGTGGCATAGAGGAATTGACGCAGGGGGTGGGGCAGCTGACAGTGGGACAAAAGGAACTAGGGGATCAAGTGGAAAAGAACACTGCAATAATCGGGGGGTTAAAGGCGGCGCAGAAAGACATCAAGAAGGAACTTATAGCGACAAAGAAGGAATGTCAGATGGTACATGAGGGATTGACAAAGAGGTTGGACGAGGTGACAGAGGCAATGGAGACGAAAGACCGGGAGGTGAGGACGCACATGGAGACAATCAAGGGGGCATTAGAGGACGAAATTGAGGGACCGCACCGGGAAATGAAGGAGGTAAAAGAAAAACTAGAGGAAGTGGAAGAGGGGGTAAGTGAAATTAAGAAGAGACGGAGGGAAACTAAGAAAGAGATAAAGGAGGAGGTGATGGAATTGCTACAAGGTCTGTGCTCAAATCGTGATGGTGTGCTTGCTGACCAAATAAAGAGTTTGCAGGTGGCGGAGGAGGAATGGAGAAGAGGTGCCGAGGTGAGTGGCGATATACTCGGAAATGTATATGGTGTGAGGGGAGATTCAATCGGCTTGGGGGGTGGTGTAGACCCGGGTGTTCGCGAGGGACCGATGGTGAGGTGTATGACTGGTCCGGAGTGTATGGATAAAGGGGCTGCGCAAGGAGGTCTGGCTATGGGGAGTGAGAGGAGTGGTGGTGAGCAAGGGTGTGCGGGTATGGAGTGGGTAGCGGGTTGCGGAAGGGCGACCCAGGCATCGACACCAAGAGGGGTAGTGTTTGGAGGGACGGGGGATGCGCGGGAGCCCCCCGGGAATAGCGTACTGTGGGAGCCCGAACGGTTTGGTCCCGCGTTGATCCCGCAAGGAGTGACGCGCGGGGTCCGGCCTTCGGGCGCCTACAAGGTCCCACTCGCGATGTGCAAGAGTGATTTGAGGGCGTACCTGGTGCAGTTTGAATACGTGTGCAGAGGCAATGGTTGGAATCCGGACGAAGGTGGAGTACACCTTGTGGGGGCACTGCGCAGTGCGGCGGCGGAGGTGCTGACAGCTTTACCACCGGATGCTCTCACCCTGTCAGCTCTCCGTGCGG
The DNA here is from genome assembly GCF_964187855.1 of Myxine glutinosa. NCBI lineage: Eukaryota > Metazoa > Chordata > Myxini > Myxiniformes > Myxinidae > Myxine > Myxine glutinosa. Next base: position 78,898,198 of record NC_136270.1, read on the forward strand.
CTTTAATTAATCGTTTTTGGATTGAGCAGCAAAGCGAGCTTGCTAAAGCGCAGCTTGCGCAGCGAAAACGCAAGCCCCAGGAGACCATCGGGGAGCTTGCCCACGACATTCGCCGCGCAGTGGGGATTGCACACGCAGACATGGCGGCGAGTTCCCAGGAAAGCCTGGCGCTGGATCACTTTATCCAGGCCCTTCCGGATCTGGAGCTCCGACAACAGCTCGCCATGTGGCGCCCGCAGACCATGAGTCAGGCGGCCGACGCTGCAGCCCGTTGGGAAGCAGCGAGGCCCCTGGCACGGGGAGGCGAGCGCCACGCAGTGGCGGTGCGTCAGGTAGGGCCCGTGATGGGGGGCGGCCCACTCTAGGGGGCCCGCCCCCGACGGGGGCCCTGACCTGGAGAGCATGGTTCGGAGGCTGGTGGATCGGCGCCTAGCGGGACCTGGACCATGGCAGGCGGCTCCAGCGGTGGCACCCGGTAGTCCACGACAGAGTACCCCAATTTGGACATTCATGGGGGGGGAAATTTGGAATACCGGAGGCAAGCACCTTACCAGGTGAGGTGTTATAACTGTGCTCAGCTGGGTCACCGGGCGTGGGAGTGCAGAGCTCCACGCCGGGACATTCCCCGCCAGCCGATGCCCTCAACTCCACCCAGTATAGATCGGCCTAGCCGACCTCAGACACCCCCCCGCCAGGGCCCGGGAAACTAGAATGTGCCGGGCATGCAGGGCGGTGTTCGGCAGTAGGGGATGGAGGAAAGCCCTCATTGACGCGACAGGTCATTCATTGTGGCCAAATTGGTACTGGTAGTTTGACAATTCGATGCAAAATTGCCGGCGTGGGGGTAGACGCCGTGGTGGATACGGGAGCCAGCGCCACAATCATCAGCCCCGTGATCCTTAATTCGAGTGCAGACGGCTGGGGTAAAATCCAGCGTCTGAAAAATCATAGTTTGCAGTTGGCTACCGGGGTAACGGCCCCGATCATAGGGCGTGGTTTTGTGACCCTCAAGTTGGGATCGGTAAAGCAAGAGATAGAGGTTTGGGTGGCAGAGGTGTGCGACCCATGCTTAATAGGGTTGGATTTGTTGACTGCCAGCTGTTGTAAAATCGATTTGAGCCGGGGGATCCTGCAAGTGGGAGTGGAGGAGCTACCATTGGAGGGGGTGAGCACGGCTGAGAGGGTGGAGCTGGAGGCTCCTGAGGCCGTGACCATCCCTCCGGGGGCCGAGGCCATAGTGCCGGCCCGATGGTCAGCTCGCCCGACATGGCAGGAGTCCTGCGGCTTGGTCGAACCGGTGGCAGCGCGATCCATACCTGGTTTAATCGTGGGCCGCACCCTTGTAAAAACGGACGGGCCAGTGGTGGCCGTCCGAGCAATTAATATTAGCACAGAACCACGCACTATAGTCAGGGACACGAAGGTAGCTGGCTGCACCCCGGTTAGAGAAGTCGCGTCAGTGAGGGGCGAGAACGTCCAGCCGAGCCGGCCCCAGGGGGAGCCTTCAATAAGTTCTAGGAATTGGCCCGATCCCATTTGCGAGATGGTAAATTGTAGTAGTGTAGAGTTGGGAGGTACCCAGAGGGAGGCCTTACACAAACTGGTTGGGTCCCATTTGGACCTCTTCTCCTTGTCCACCGAGGATATTGGACGTACGGGCCTGGTGAAACATCAGATCCACACCGGTGAGGCCCGGCCTATTCGTCAGGCCGCCCGACGGCTCCCTTGGAGCAAGAGGGCGGAAGCTGACGAGCAGGTTGAAAAAATGCTCGACGCAGGCGTGATCGAGCCCTCGGGAAGTCCCTGGATGTCACCTGTTGTGCTGGTTAAAAAGAAAGATGGGACCACGCGGTTCTGCGTGGACTATCGCCAGCTAAACAACGTGACACTCAAGGACTCATATCCCCTGCCAAGAATTGATGATACCCTCGATGCCGTTGCGGGCTCAAATTGGTTCTCAACTTTGGACCTCAAGAGTGGGTATTGGCAGGTGGAGATGGATCGGACAGGGAAGGAGAAAACGGCATTTTCCACAGGTAAGGGGCTGTATCAGTTCACTGTGATGCCGTTTGGTTTGTGTAACGCCCCCGCCACCTTTGAGAGATTGATGGAACATGTACTAGGCGGCATGCCATGGCAATCATGCCTGGTATACCTGGATGACGTCCTAGTACATGCCAAGACCTTCCCCCAGGCATTAGCTAATTTGGACCAGGTGTTCGGGTGCCTCAGACAGGCAGGGTTGAAACTGAACCCGAGTAAGTGTACTTTGTTTGCAAGAGAGGTGGCCTATCTAGGTCACGTTATCGGTCGCGAGGGGGTAAAAACGGACCCAGGCAAAATGACAGCGGTAGAGGAGTGGCCCGCACCACGTACCATCAAGGAGGTGCGGGGATTTTTGGGACTCTGCTCCTACTACCGGCGCTTTGTGGCGAAATTTGCGGAGTTGGCCCGTCCCCTCCACCGGCTTACGGAGAAGGGGACGCGATTTAATTGGACAAGGGAGTGCCAAGAGGCCTTCCTAAAATTGAAGGGGTGTTTGACATCCGCACCCCTTCTACCGTACCCCACTAGTGACGGGACATTTACCCTGGACACGGATGCGAGCCAGGAAGGATGTGCGCAGTTTTGTCTCAGACACAGGAGGGCGTGGAGAGAGTGATTGGTTATTATAGTCGGGCCTTAAGTAGGCCCGAACGAAATTATTGTGTCACTCGCAAAGAGTTATTGGCTATGCTGGCTGCCATGAACCATTTCCACCCGTACCTGTACGGGCGGAAATTTTCGGTTCGAACTGACCATTCCTCCTTGCAATGGCTCCTTCGGTTCAAGCAACCGGAGGGCCAAATTGCAAGGTGGTTGGAAAAGTTGCAGCAGTACGATTTTAATGTGACCCATAGGGCCGGGAAGGCCCATGGTAATGCTGACGCACTCTCTCGGCATCCTTGTCTGGGGGAAAATTGCAAATTTTGTGCGATACATGAGGAGAGGGAGCAATTGGGCGATTCTGCCCCGATTCTCGTCGTCCGGGCAACCTGGGTGAGAGGGCCAATTTTGCCACTAACCGCAGACGAAGAATTCGGAACTTTGGCGTGGAGCACGGCCCAGCAGGAGGATCCCGTCCTGGGACCGGTGTTCAAATGGGTCAAATTGGGGCAAAGACCAAAGGGGGAAGAGGTCACCCCCTTCGGGGCACAAACCAAGGCATATTGGGCTCAGTGGTAGACCCTGGAATTGAAGGATAACATCTTGTATCGCAAGTGGGTGGAGGTTCCCTCTGATAGAACTTCCTGGCTGGTGATAGTCCCTGACAAATTTAAGAACGTCATATTGCAACAGGTGCATGGTACCCGCTCCGGCGGCCATTTGGGCAGGACAAAGACAACATCTCGGGTCCGCCGGAGGTTCTATTGGGTGAATATGGGGCACAACATACAGGACTGGTGTCGGAGATGCGACGCCTGTTCTGCCAAAAAGGGACCAGCACGGAGGATGAGGGCCCCCCTTCAATTACACCAGGTGGGGGCCCCCCTTGAGCGGGTGGCTATGGATATTCTAGGACCGCTGCCCCGCACCCGCCAAGGTAATAAGTATATCCTCGTTGTAATGGACTATTTCACCAAGTGGCCGGAGGCCTACACCCTCCCCAACCAAGAAGCCGGGGTTGTAGCGCAGGCCTTCGTGGAAGGATTTGTATGTCGGCACGGGATTCCACAGGAGCTGCACACCGATCAGGGTCGAAATTTTGAGAGCCAATTGCTAAAAGATGTGTGCAGACTCCTGTCAATTCGAAAAACCAGGACCACGCCCGGCATTGTTCACCACCACCCGTCAGGATGACTGGGACGAACATCTCCCGTACTTGTTAATGGCCTACCGAACTAGCCAGCATGGAGCCACCGCATGCAGTCCAGCGTTGCTTATGTATGGGCGGGAGTTACGGGCTCCCGCCGACTTGCTATGCGGTCCCGTGCCAGACTCCACGGATACACCGCCGAGGGAGGGTTACGCACGTCACCTGGAGGAAGGCATGGAGCGGGTCCATGCCTTCGCCCGCCGCCAGCTCCATCTGGCGGGGGCCAAGATGAAACGCAGGTACGACGACCGGAGCCAGGGGAGTCAGTACGCTCCGGGGATGAAGATTTGGTTCTTTAATCCCCGGAGGCGGAAGGGTAGGTGCCCAAAACTAACCTCCCCCTGGCAAGGCCCGGGAGTCGTCCTGTCGCAAGTCTGTGACGTGGTCGTTAGGATCAAGATGGGGCCACGGGCCCTCCCTCGGATTGTCCATGCCGACCGGATCAGACCATATGCCGGCGAGCAGGCGCCCTCATGGATCGCCTCGGCTCTAGATGCCGAGGCAGGACCCAGTACCTCTTGCGACGGGGGCTTGTAGCGTCAGAGGACTGGGGGGGGGGGGGGGGATGGTAGTGAGAGATGCCCGATGTGGTGGGATGGCAACTCTGCCATCCCTCACAGCGGGGGCAAAGGAGCACTAGTTATGGGGTTGGCAGTGAAAACTAGCCCGGGAGGGTTAGGATAACGATAGGGATCTAGAGAAGATGACCATAGGTAACGGTAAGGTTAAGTAGCGACATTTGGACAGGTAGTTGGGGACATAGCGAGGGTAGTTGGATGATAATGACGAGGGAGCGCAATAATATAAGGGGCGACGGGGAAGCGTGAGTTTTAGCAGGGCACCAGGTAGGTCAGATGATGCCAGGTGTGTGTGTGTTGAAAGTGTACTCAGCAGTGTATTGTGAGAAGGTGATTGTGAGTTGTTTTGAGCGTGGAAGTGTATGGAGCAGTGCATGAGGAACAATTGTGGTTGTGCATTGTATTGAATGATTGAAGGAGCTTTGGAGGAAGGAGGGTGCAGGTGGCACCAGGTGAGATTGCACAGGTGTGCAACTGAACAGGTGGATGGAGCAGTGTATGAGTGAGTGATGGTGATGTGTGTTGTGTTGACCAAATGGTCCTGGGAGGAAGGAGGGTGCAGGAAGCACCAGGTATAGGAGTGATTGCACAGGTGTGCAACTACAGGTGAATGGAGAATGGTTGAGTGGAATATATGGAGTATGGAATATATGGAGTATGGAATGGATGGTATGGAGTGAGTACAGTGGAAACTGTGGAGTGGAGTGGATGGTGCGAAGGTGTGAATGGGGGAAGAGTGGACCCCTATCACGAATACCTGGGGAGGGTAGTTTAAGAGTTAGGTAGAGGGTACAGGTAAATTGTGGTTGGATATTGGCATCTGTGGTGCGTGG
>NC_136270.1:78908664-79047664 GCF_964187855.1 Myxine glutinosa
ACTCTGAGGGCTAATATCACAATTTTTCATACAAACGCGAGAAGAGAGAACGATGAGAGAAATAGGCTAACATCATAAACAAAAGATTGGGATAGAGGTTCCCAATTAAGGGTGAGGGAAAACATTGAATGAAGGGGTATCAGGAGCAAGGGGGAGGGACAGCCGCATGGTCTGCAATGCGCAGGGGGGCAGTCGCAAGCGCAGTCAGACAGCAGACGGGGCAGTCGCAAGCGCAGTCGCACAGCGGACAGGGCAGTCGCAAGTGCAGTCGCACAGCGGACGGGGCAGTTGCAAGAGCAGCCGCACAGCAAACGGGGCAGTCACAAGAGCAGTCGCCCATCAGACGGGGCAGTCGCAAGCGCAGTCGCACAGTGGACAGGGCAGACGCAAGAGCAATCACAAGAGCGGTCACACAGCAGAGGGGGCAGTCACAAGCATTGTCGCAGAGCCGACAGGGCAGTCACAGGCGCACAGTGGACGGGGCAGTCGGAGGTGCAGTCGCACAGCGGACAGGGCAGTTGCAAGTGCAGTCGCAGAGCGAGTGGGGCAGCTGCAAGTGTAATCACAGAGAGGACGGGGTAGTCACAAGCGCTGTCGAGGCAGTCACAGATGCAGTCACAGAGTGGATGAGGCAGTCATAAGCTCGACGCAGAGTGGACAAAGCAATCGCTAGTGCAGTCGCAGAGCGATCAGAGCAGTCGCAAGTGCAGTCGCAAGTGCAGTAGTAAGTGCAGTCGCAGAGAGGATGTGGCATTCACAAAGGGGATGGGGCAGTTGCAAAGCGGACGGGAAGTCACAAGCACAGTCACAGAGTAGAGTCGCATGGGCAGTTGCAAATCCCACCTGTTTATCTTGTGTTGCTAACTTGCTCCACTCATTTCCAAGCATGCGCGTCATTTCTGGGAAAGAAACTTCAGGGTGTCGGGAGCGCATCTGCTCTCTGCGTTCATTCAGGAAACGCACATAGCCCGTGAGTGGTGCACGTGGAGCATTCACATCTTTGTTTGGCTTCTTCCTCTTCTTCCCCTTTGGCCATCCGCCCTTCTTAACAGGTCGTGGCTGTGAAATGGAAAGGCCAGAGCTACGTACAAATACTTTAACACAATATCATGGAATGACCAATTAACAGTACACTGCTGACCTCCTCTTCTGGTTTGCTCTCGTGTTCTCTGGGGGACGTTTCTGCCTGCAGCAGAGGCGCACTAGAGATGTCGTCCACAAAGTCAGGTCCAGCAAGCCCGGGTGCCACAGACTCACTGCTATAACGTTGCTCACTGCCGGCAAACCTGTGCCAGGTGGATGGGGCAGCAGTTTTGGGATGACAACAGACAGAGAATTTTAGTGATTAAAATTAGACCAGATCAGGGTGGAGATTAAGAATTAATTAACGATGATGGCATCAGCCCACGGGTCTTAAAATCATGTGCTTCTGCTCTTTCACTCCCTCTTTCTGTTCTCTTCACCCTCTCTTTTGCTCAAGGTCATCTGCCATCTGCTTGGAAATCAGCCAACATCACCGCTTTGCACAAAAAAGGTGCAAAAACAGATCCCAGCAACTACAGACCAATCAGCCTTCTCCCAATTATCAGCAAAGTCATGGAATCCACCATTGCTTCAGATATGAAATCTTTCCTCTTCTCCATTGGCTTGATCTCCGATCATCAATTTGGATTCAGACCAGGTCATTCTACTCTGGACGTGTTGCTTCTGCTGTCTCAACAATTGATTGAGGTCCTCAACGCCAAACAGGAAATCAGAGCCGTCTCCCTTGACATATCACGTGCCTTCGATACGGTCTGGCACCCTGCTCTGCTCACCAAACTCTCCTCCTTTGGTATCCATGGAAATCTCCACGCATGGCTGGCGGATACGGTCTGGCACCCTGCTCTGCTCACCAAACTCTCCTCCTTTGGTATCCATGGAAATCTCCACGCATGGCTGGCGGACTTCCTCTCTGGTCGTAGTCAACGTGTGGCCCTGAATGGGTTTCTCTCATCTCCTCTTCCTGTTCAGGCTGGAGTTCCCCAAGGTAGTGTTCTGGGCCCTGTGCTTTTTCTGGTCTTCATCAATGATCTCTCTGACTCTCTTGAAAATCCTCTCTATCTCTTTGCTGACGACTCTACTCTCTGTCGCTCCATTCCTCATCCCTCAGATCGGCAGTCTGCAGCCTCCTCACTTTCTGCAGACCTGGACAAAATCACAGACTGGGCAAACAAATGGAACATGTCTTTCAATCCTGATAAATCTCACACTCTTACGATGTCTCTCCGAAAAGACCGACTGGAAAACCCTCCCATCCACTTTCTGAATAATCCTCTCCAAGAAGTTCTGTCACTCAAGCTTTTGGGTCTCACTATTTGCCATGATCTTTCCTGGGAAAACCACATTTCAAATCTGGCCTCCAAAGCCAGTCGCCAACTGGGCATCCTCCGTCGTGCGAAGTCCTTCCTTGGCACACATGAGCTCCTCACCACATACAAGGCTTTCATCCGCAGCTCTATGGAATACTGCTCTCCCCTCTGGTCTGGTGCTCCTGCCTCACACCTAGCCTGTCTTCACGCTGTTGAAACCAAAGCGTTCAGAATCATTGGAATCTCCCGCGATGAAGCTAACTCCAAGGGCCTTTCACTCACTCACCGCAGGCAGGTTGGTGGTCTTTCCGTCTTCTACCGACTCCTCTCTGGCCTTGCCCCCCCCAGCCCTCTCTGGGCTCTGTCCCCCAAATATTCCTACAGGTCGCACAAGATCTGCCTGCAACCCTCTTATGGTTAAACTGCCAAAATCAAGACTTTCTGCTCACCTTCACTCCTTCATTCCTATTTTCTCCCGCCTCTGGAACAAACTCCCTCACTCTTTTCAATCCCACTCCACCCTCCAGGTCTTTAAAACAGCTGTTCACCACCATCTCTTATCCTCCCCCATCCAAAACCTTGATCTTTTCTACCCCCGCTAATTTCGGTCTCCTTGTGTTTTATACCTCTTCACCCCCCCCCCCCCCTCCCCTTCCCATGCCTCCTGCCCCCAAGCCCTCTCCCTCCCACACTTCTCCCTGCTCTCAAATGTTGTGGTTGTGTGCTTCCCCTTCTCTCCCCATCTTGTCTTCCGCTCCCTCTTTTTGTATATTTTGTTTGTTTGGTTGATTTGTTTGTGAAATAAATGTTAGCTCTTTCACGAGCCTCGATTCAGTATACAAAAAAAAAAAAAAAAAAAAAAAAAAAAAAAAAAAATACAAACTTTGTTCACCAATAATTACAAAAAAGTGGTTGTTCACTACAGAATATTAGCCAAATAGTGAAACCACCCACCCTGCATCCACTGTCAACTCGGAGCTTTCCTTTGATACTTCTTCATCAGCAAAGAGTGGAGGTAAAGATGATCCAGCCATCAGCCCTTCCATCTCCAGCTGCTGTGGCACTGCACCCACACTGCAACACATAAACGACTTCAAGATTAATGGGCCCTCTATCATAATACACCAACAACAACAGGCATTTTAAGGCCATTTTCCCTGCTAGAGCGGCGGTTAGCCTTGCGGTCCCCATGACAATCTTTTCCATTTTGCCCCATTTTCTGCATCTCCCCTTGTTAACCCCTCTGCCCGCATTTCTTCTTCCACCACCTTCAGCCAAGTCTTTCTCGGTCTTACCCGTCCTCTACTTCCTTCTACATTCATGTCCATCACTCTTCTCAACCAGTCACTTTCATCCTTCCTCAACACATGACCAAACCATCTCAACCTCTTTCTCTTCACAGCATCGATCACAGGCTCTATTCCCATCATCTTCGTGATGGAATAGAGCAGAGAATTCGTGAGACAGACGAGACCCAATCCAAAAGCTCCTCTTTCGGATCAAGCCTAACAGGGGCTAAATTATGAATTTTTTTTTTTTTTTTTTTTTGTATACAAGATCGAGGCTCGTGAAAGAGCGAACATTAATCACACAGAAAGACAAACAGACACACAAAACAAATAACATCGGGAGTGGTAGACAAGATGGGGAGAGAGGGGGAAGGACACAAACACAACATTTGAGAGCAGGGACCGAGAGACATGGAGACATCGAGAGAACTGTGGGAGGGAGAGGGCTTTGGGGGGGAGGCATGGGAAGGGGGGGGGGGGGGTGGGAGAGGTATAAAACATATGGACACTGCCAAGACTTCCAGGAAAGAAGTTGGAATTTCAAACAAGGTGGATCTGGGGTGAATTAGTGGGGGTAGAAAAGATCAAGGTTTTGGATGGGGGAAGATAAGAGATGGTGGTGAACAGCTGTTTTGAAGACCTGGAGGGAGGAGTGTGATTGAAGTGAGTGTGGGAGTTTGTTCCAGAGGCGGGAGAAAAGAGGAATGAAAGAGTGAAGGTGAGCAGAGAGCCGAGATTTCGGCAGTTTAACCATCAGAGGGTGGCTGGCAGATCTTGTGCGACCTGTAGGAATATTTGGGGGACAGAGCACAGAGAGAGCTGGGGGAGCAAGGCCGGAGAGGAGTCGGTAGAAGACGGAAAGACCACCTACCTGCCTGCGGTGAGTGAGTGAAAGGCCCTCAGAGATAGCTTCATCGCGGGAGATAACAGTAATACAGTACCTAGCTTTTGCATATCATTAAGATAACAGTTACTATCGAGCTTTTCAATACCAACCAGTAAGTGTATGACTGCACCATACTGTCAGATAAAGTGTCATACATACTAAACTATCACAGCCCAAACAATATTAGTTACAAATCACACCCGAAGAAACAATACACGAATAGTTATTTTTTAAATCAACAGCATTCGTTTATAAAACATTCATGAATGACATCACAATTTAAACATTATTGCATCTTTTGCACATTGTATTGTGGGACAAATGTTGATGAGAAAATTTTTGTCCATAAGTGTGATCCCATTCAGGCTATTAATTTCCAATTTTGTACGACTGATTAAAGCCAAAATGAGATGATACATCTCTGACATTAACTAATGAACTGTTTAGAGGGTGTTAGAGAGAACCCTCTTAGAGATACAAGCGGACAAAACATGGACAGGTGAATTAAAGTGAGCATGTTACGATTTTGGTATCCACGGTGGCTCACTCTCCAAACTAAGTACACTGAAAAATGAAGCATAATGCAGTAAATAGAGTTTGGTAACTTGCAATGCTCAATTCTAATTTGAGAGAATATAAAACAAAATTTTCAGTTTTACTGCTAAATAATTTGATATGTTATATTTGTGAAAGATGTGAACATGCAGAATAACCTTGAGATATCGTAGTCATTAATGAGTGGTCATAGTTGGGCTAGCGGCTAGGGTGCCGGCTTCGGATACCAAGGATCCTGGGTTCGAATCCCGGTCGATCGCTGAATTAACGCCAGGGGGGTTGACTCAGCCTGTCATCCTTCCGAGGTCGGCAAATTGAGTACCAGTTCACTGCACTGGTAATTCCCTGTTTGTCGTTAAAGGCGGCAAAAAGGGTTGGCGTCAGGAAGGGCATCCGGCCGTAAAACATTGCTTCAAAAAGGGGATGGAAAAACAACAACAACCACGGTTCCCGAAAAAGGCCAACCCCCGCCTTGCGGGGAAAAATGGCCTCTAAAGGTGGTTAATATATCTGGCATCGATTTTTGACTGAATAGGTTCAATTCACAAATAGTCTTTCTAGTGTTTTATAGGCATGGTGTTTCATTATAACTTCGTAATTCCTCCAAAGGATGGCATGTTTCATCACACCATCCTTTAGACTTAGACATATTATGTGAGTTATCCTACTAGAAGCACTCATTTCTGGATGACAAAGAATCTGCAGCATCTTTCAAAAAGAATATGAAATCGTTGGCACTGTACAACTTTCTTCTGTATGCTTTTGAATGTCAGTACAACATTGTTTTTCAATTGCAGTGCCAACAACCTCACATTCCAACGTACGTTGTGTAAAATAAATGAACGATGCTTGATGTGTTTGCAATGTAGCATGGCATGGCTCATATAAATCAGAGGTTTGAGATACTTTTCTCTCAAATACCAGAAGTATCAAATAAAGTGAACATTTTATTGGTTTCCACAAGTTTGTGTTATTTTAACAAGTAACATGGAGCTGATACTCTAGGTCGCCCACCTTTTGGGTGGTATGAGGAATCTGTGTAATATGAAAGCTAAATCTTGAACGGTTTTTGAAATACAGTGTACACAAGCCAAGTTACCGAGATGGTTGCCATGGTAACATAATTCTGTCAATCACAGACGTGATATAATCAGGTTGAGATCATGTCATGAGGAATAGATATCTGCAGTGAATGATAGTTTTAAGGCCATTTTCCCCGCTGGAGCGGGGGTTAGCCTTGCGGGCCCCATGACAATCATGGTTCCCTGTTTGAGGCAATGTTTTTATGGCCGGATGCCCTTCCTGACGCCAACCCTTGGTCACGCTCTTACGATGCGCAGGGATACGGTGTGCCTATTCTAAATCGGGGTACACACCGTGATCATTCATCCCAGCAAGCTGGTACTCAATTTGCCGACCTCGGAAGGATGACAGGCTGTCAACCCCCCTGGCGTTAATTCAGCGATCAACCGGGATTCGAACCCAGGATCCTAGGATCCCAAGCTGGCACCCTAACCGCTAAGCCAACATCAAGCTTAATAGATATCTGCAGTATGAAAGCTAAATGTTCAACGGCTTTTGAAATATCACGTACACAAAAGTACATGGATGGATGTTCGGTCGGTCGATCGGTCAGTCAGTCAGACATGTTAATTTCCTGTCTCCAACCTTGGTCAGAGGCGGGGCACAAAAACTGAAAATTATGAGATTTGATCAAATATTGCATTGTTCACTCCACATTATTGTATGTCCCCAGTGGTGTTTATAATAGAGGATATGGATTTGTCCCCCCATTGGAGGAAGACCCTCTCATATTCAGGCCGTTGGTACTCCTATGGTTGGCAGCAAGTGCCCCAGAAGCATTGGCAGAAAGAGAGTGGCAATCATATGTGTGGGAAAATTGCATGCTCAGTCAGGGTCACCCAGATAGCTCAGATGGCAAGGCACTGGTACGGCTTTTCCAGAGGACCTGGGTTCGATTCCTGGTCCGGGCATGTAATTTCCCCACATATATCAATTCAATTATTTAATCCTGTTCATTAATCCAATGAATTCTAAAGAAAGTCAAAGTTAGGCTCGCAATAATGTCTTTCTTGAGGCTTTCACGCATGGATTTGCTATCACCCACTTAGAAAAGGGCCAACACAAAATTGGCAAGATTTGCGTGTGATAACATTGTGTGTAAATCTGAAGCTTCCACAGAAAGAGAAATACTGCACCCTGTAGGAAATACAAGTCCATAACAAGATTAAATATCAACATAAATAAATCATTACCTGACAAGGAACAAACGCAGGAAGAGGCCATCAGACTCATCAAGCCCATCAAGCCCATGCAGTTGTTACTAACCTCAGATTGTTTGTCTTTGCTCTATCCTTTTCAAATGTTGAGAGTCAAGCAAGGAAGCAACACATAATTTTTGAAGTCTTTGGTACGACATGGTCAGGATTAAAACAAACGACCTCCTAGACTCGGAAAATAAAATATATTCGGACCTATTTGTGGGAGTGGTGTGGATCGGTGGTGTCTCTTCCACAAACGAATTCAACCACACTTGTCTCTAAGCTGTCTAACCTGGGTTTGAATCTGGACCCAGCTAGAAAACTGTCATCCCGGTGATTCATCAATGTGTGTGCTGTCACTCAGCCGGATGTTAAACTGGTGTTAAACTGGGCACCCCGCCTGCCAGCATTAGTTGGTGGATGTTAAATACCCCACAGTGCCCTCTGTGGAGAGTAAGCGAGCTATAACTAGCACCATGAACAAATTCCGAATTCCTGCTCTCACCTAGAGGGCATGCCCGAATTATCAACGGTGCCCGAGGAGCACAGGCCGGGCCCTTTTTCTTAGGGGGGGCTAAAACTTTATTCACCTTTTTACTTTTATTTATCATTTATCATCTAACTGCCATGCTGGAAGGCTTCTTTTTTTTTTTTTTTTTTTTTTTTTTTGCCATGCTGGTGCTGGAAGTAACTTAGCAACCCGAAGCTGGTAAGCCCTCCCTTCTCATCCCTCCACTCCAGACCCCACTTCCACCACACCCCTTCCCCTCCATGATCCCACCCTTCCCCTGCCTCCTCCCACCCACTCACCTCCATCTGGACTCCCACCCCTTCCCAGTGACAAGTGGGGGCTCATGCGTTTACAAGTTATAATTTTGAGAAAATGACTTTAAAACCCCCGAGTACGGTGTATCATGGTAAAAAATGTGATCCCATAAAGTTTTGTCATGATTAATCTTGGGAGCTCAGAAGACTAGCGTCAAAAACAAACAACGTCTCATTCGCTTTTAATGTCGAAGATAACATCACTCCAAGCTCCAAATGAAATGAAATAACATCCTAAATGAAAGCAGAGCGCACAAAAGTGAAACAATTTGAACCCAGGCTGGACAGCTTAGAGCAAGTGTGCGTACCCCTCGGCCATCCTGCCATGGTGTGGGGATTCATTGTGTTGTAGCCACTGAAAACATTTTTCATTTCTCTCTTGAACTCCGAATTCACTTTTCCCATTGCTTTACTCATTCTAATGCTCCAATTTATTTTGCCTTCCTAACTCTGGGGATGTACCCATGGAGAACCGAGCCATGGTCTGTATGCCCACTGGTCACTCTACAGGAGCATTCACTTGCTTAATTATTTTCATTGCAGTCAATTAAGTTACACTTTAGGAAAAACAGTATAAAAACAGAACAGAAGAAAAAGTAAAGTTTAATTTTTTTCTGCAATTTCACATTTTCTTGTGTAAATATGGAGAAGTATGCGGCACAGCCTTGCTTAAAGCTTAGTTATAATAATCAGTAATTTATTTAAAATTTAAGATATCACTCCATATTTCGACACTTGTTTAGTCCACCAGCTCCGATCCTCAAATCTGAAAACAGATTTTGATTATGTAGTTTAATTAGTCCATGAGAAGTCATCGTGATTCCAAGGCAAGGTGTTTTTTGCAGATTTATTAAGCCAAAACAAAATGTTGGATTAAGACCCCACAAGGCAAACACAGGCTGACTAAGTCTAAGGGTAAGCCTGTTTTTGATTATAATTTAATTATCTCGTTAATTATATTCAAAAGGGGTGTTTAAATTTAACCCAGTTTTCATTCATGCACTCCATTGGAGTTCCCTTAGTATGCATGCAAAATTTTGGGATGCTAGGTTTTATGGTTTTCGAGGAGACATACTGACACACGCATACACACCGACACCCACACACACACACTTTTATTATAAATTAGCATGGAGAAGGGGTGAAGGAATGAAGATCCGACTACTATACAACTTCGCTCTCCACTTCTCGAGGGTTCCCTCGTTCCTCATTCCTCGCTTTTGCAAGCAATTGCAGACATTGGCAAATAGACGTCGTTTTACATCCAATTGCTTTTACCTTTACAACCAACTTTTACGTCATCCAGCTTAAAATGTATATATTTTGTCAATAAAGAAGGATTTATTTATTTTAGTATATAGAACTTGAGATTTCATCATGAATTTTTATTGATTTATTGTTTAACTAGTTCAGAATGAAACTAAAGTGCATTTCTTTCCAAAAACCTGGAACATTCTCAAAGCAGAGTCACATGTTCTCTTTTACACCTGTAAGTTAATGAGTGGTACAGGCTAACTGTTTACTTGTTGCCCCAGTATTGGGCACACACGACACCATACATACGTAAAACATAGATGAAGAGGCTATTTAGCAAATATAGTGTCACTTCAGAACTCTTCACTAAACACATCTTAGTCAGGCAAAGAGAACAAAATGCTTGAACATGAAAAAAACACTTCCCATTCCTAGGTTAATTAGATGGGATCGCATTATAGAACAAACCCTTATAAACAAACAAAGCAGACAGAAAAAAAGGAACTTCCACATTTTGCATTTTAAAAACTCCAAATATTACGACCACAACATAACTGATCACCAAGTGGACTTTCAACCATCAAAGCAACTACAACAAGTAAACGAAAAAACATGTTTTAGGGCTACACACCTTTAGTTTATTTTTAAAGTTTTAAACCTATTTTAATTTTGATAGATGAAAATGTATCAGAAAAGAGGACCGTGGGCCAAATTTCAGCTCTCTAGGACGTATGGAACCTAGAAAACGAATGACTGAAAGATTTGAAACGGGAAAAACAAACAAAGTTCAGATCAAGTTAAATAAGAGTGTGGAAAAATCGCTACCACAACGGAGCTGATCACCAGGTGGACCTTTAAATGTCACAGCAACTCCAAAAATAGGACCACAATGTAGCCAATCACCAGGTGGACCTTTAAATGTCACAGCAACTCCAAAAATCGCTACTACAACATAGCCAATCACCAAGTGGACTTTCAACCATCACATAACAGCAACTCCAAAAGTCATTAACACAACATAGCCAATCACGAGAGGGACCTTCACATGTCACAGCAACTCCAAAAATAGTACCTAATCTTGCAAACATCACAGCATCTCCAACAATTAGGACCACAACATAACTAATCAAGGTGAAGTTTCAAGCGTCACCTGATCGCCAAAAATATGACCACAACGTAGCTGATCAACAAGTGGGGATTCCAACGTCACCATATCTCCAAAAAATAGGACCGCAACATAGTTAATCAATGTGGAGTTTCAAACGTCACAGCATCTCCAGAAATAGGACCAGAACATAGGTAATCAAAGTGGTTTAAAACGTCACAGCATCTCCAGAAATAGGACCAGAACATAGGTAATCAAAGTGGAGTTTCAAACGTCACAGCATCTCCAGAAATAGGACCAGAACATAGGTAATCAAAGTGGAGTTTCAAACGTCACAGCATCTCCAACAATCAGTACAACAACATAATTAATCAACGTGGAGTTTCAAACGTCACAGCATCTCCAGAAATAGGACCAGAACATAGGTAATCAAAGTTGAGTTTAAAACGTCACAGCATCTCCAGAAATAGGACCAGAACATAGGTAATCAAAGTGGAGTTTCAAACGTCACAGCATCTCCAGAAATAGGACCAGAACATAGGTAATCAAAGTGGAGTTTAAAACGTCACAGCATCTCCAACAATCATTATCACAAGGTATCTAATCACCAAGTGGAGTTTAAAATGTCACAGCATCTCCAACAATCAGTACCACAACATAATTAATCAACGTGGAGTTTCAAACGTCACAGCATCTCCAACAATCACTATCACAAGGTATCGAATCACCAAGTGGAGTTTCAAACGTCACAGCATCTCCAACAATCAGTACAACAACATAATTAATCAACGTGGAGTTTCAAACGTCACAGCATCTCCAGAAATAGGACCAGAACATAGGTAATCAAAGTTGAGTTTAAAACGTCATAGAATCTCCAACAATCACTATCACAAGGTATCGAATCACCAAGTGGAGTTTCAAACGTCACAGCATCTCAAACAATCACTATCACAAGGTATCTAATCACCAAGTGGAGTTTTGAACGTCACAGCATCTCCAGAAATAGGACCAGAACATAGGTAATCAAAGTTGAGTTTAAAACGTCATAGAATCTCCAACAATCACTATCACAAGGTATCGAATCACCAAGTGGAGTTCCAAACGTCACAGCATCTCCAACAATCAGTACCACAACATAATTAATCAAAGTTGTTTCAAACGTCACAGAATCTCCAACAATCACTATCACAAGGTATCTATCCACCAAGTGGGGTTTCAAACGTCACAGCATCTCCAACAATCACTATCACAGGTATCTAATCACCAAGTGGAGTTTCAAACGTCACAGAATCTCCAACAATCACTATCACAAGGTATCTATCCACCAAGTGGAGTTTCAAACGTCACAGCATCTCCAGAAATAGGACCAGAACATAGGTAATCAAAGTTGTTTCAAACGTCACAGAATATCCAACAATCACTATCACAAGGTATCTAATCACCAAGTGGAGTTCCAAACGTCACAGCATCTCCAAAAATCAGTACCACCAGGTATCTAATGACCAAGAGGAGCTTCAAACGTCACAGCATCTCCAACAATCACTATCACAGGTATCTAATCACCAAGTGGAGTTTGAAACGTCACAGCATCTCCAAAAATCAGTACCACAAGGCAGGTAATCACCAGGTGGACCTTCAAACATCACAGAATCTCCAACAACCACTACCACAAGGTATCTAATCACCAAGTGGTGATTCCAATGTCACAGCATTCCCAACAATAAGGACCACAACATAGCTAATCAAAGTGGAGTTCCAAACGTCACAGCATCTCCAAAAATCAGTACCACCAGGTATATAATGACCAAGAGGAGCTTCAAACGTCACAGCAACTCCAACAATATGACCAAAGCGTAGCTGGTCACCAAGTGGAGCTTCGAACGTCACAGCATCCATGGTACTACTACTAGCCGGGACCACAGTGCTGCGTCACATGTTCGCAATAAAACAAACTAAACATGACAATGTCGCGGCCGTGCAGCAAGCGCCATTGCATGGACACAGGTCAAAAAGAGATCGCCAAGGTTCCTCAAAAGAGACAAGAGCGTGGAACTCACCAGATGGGGCCGTTTGGAGAGGCCTCGCCGCTAGCTGAGACAAACAAGGGAGAGACGTGAGATGCACAGAGGACGGACGGGTAGTGGTGACCGCGATGGTTTCAGGAACGGCGGTTGCGAGAGCGGGAGCCACCGTCTGTTCCAGAGAGAGAGAGAGAGAGAGAGAGAGAGAGAGAGAGAGAGAAAGAGCGGGAAGAGACAAAAGGGGAGATATCGGAAAGATTTCGGAGAGGAGAGCCACACAGATGAGGGGAAACTGAAACTCCGAGGCCCCCGTCCGTGGCCACACAGCACACTGTGACTGAGCAGTGGCAGCACCGCATGTACCAAACAGCTGTTTAATTCACCTCAGAAGAGGAAAAAAAATGTTCAATGGCGATTATAATTTACACCACCTATAATTTGAATGCCATCAATTTATAATACGTAAATTACCTGGTTTTTGTCACTTACAATAATAAAATACTAGTTACGTAATAAAATATGCTTCTGTAGTCTGAGTGTTTTTTGTAGATAAATATATGTTTCGGTGCCTATTTCGACGGTTTTCATCCACATTGCTTTTACAAACAACCATCAGCAAAGTGTATAAACATGACGGCATAAAAATCTCACCACAGGATGTGACGTTTTCGACTGTCTGTGAATCTACAGTGTGATCGAAATTACAATCAATGATCAACGAAACATGCAGAAAATTACCGTGTATTCCGCCACAAGAGTGTTGTTATTAAATAAAATGGTTTGGATAATATTACATACGAGGTTGAGATAATTGTGTGACGTATTTCCTGTGGCCTGCTTCCGATTCGCCTTGGCTAGTTTTGCCTTGGCTGGTGGTTGCTTTTCGCGGTTTCGTCGTTTTTCTTATTCTAATCAGGTTTTTACGAATTTACAGCACAATGGCGACCGTTGCCACTACCTTGGGGCCTCGCCCGGCACCAATTCAGTCGACGGCAGGCGCCGTGCCCGTTTTGAATGAGAAAGGTATTAACTTTCTAAGACTAAGTCCTCACCGTGATTGTTGATGGGTTACGGGGATAGATTTGCACAATCAGACATTTTTACATGTAGGGGTTTTGCATTTTGTTTTGGATTATATCTTATCAAACTCCACACTCTTTCCTTTGATGCTGTCGATGAGTGGTGTGTGGGTGTACCGAGTGGAGACAGTGGTGTGTGGGTGTACCGAGTGGAGACAGTGGTGTGTGGGTGTACCGAGTGGAGACAGTGGTGTGTGGGTGTACCGAGTGGAGACAGTGGTGTGTGGGTGTACCGAGTGGAGACAGTGGTGTGTGGGTGTACCGAGTGGAGACAGTGGTGTGTGGGTGTACCGAGTGGAGACAGTGGTGTGTGGGTGTACCGAGTGGAGACAGTGGTGTGTGGGTGTACCGAGTGGAAACAGTGGTGTGTGGGTGTACCGAGTGGAGACAGTGGTGTGTGGGTGTACCGAGTGGAGACAGTGGTGTGTGGGTGTACCGAGTGGAGACAGTGGTGTGTGTGTATAGTATACCGAGTGGAGACAGTGGTGTGTGTGTGTGTATAGTATACCGAGTGGAGACAGTGGTGTGTGTGTGTATAGTATACCGAGTGGAGACAGTGGTGTGTGTGTATAGTATACCGAGTGGAGACAGTGGTGTGTGTGTATAGTATACCGAGTGGAGACAGTGGTGTGTGTAGCGAATGGAGACCATGGTATGTGTGTGTGTACCTAGTGGAGACAGTGGTGTGTGTGTACCTAGTGGAGACAGTGGTGTGTGTGTACCTAGTGGAGACAGTGGTGTGTGTGTACCTAGTGGAGACAGTGGTGTGTGTGTACCTAGTGGAGACTGGTGTGTGTGTACCTAGTGGAGACAGTGGTGTGTGTGTAGCGAATGGAGACCGTGGTGTGTGTGTAGCTAATGGAGACCGTGGTGTGTGTGGAGCGAATTGAGACTGTGGTGTGTGTGTAGCGAATGGAGACCGTGGTGTGTGTGTATACCGAGTGGAGACAGTGGTGTGTGTGTAGCGAATGGAGACCATGGTATGTGTGTGTGTACCTAGTGGAGACAGTGGTGTGTGTGTACCTAGTGGAGACAGTGGTGTGTGTGTACCTAGTGGAGACAGTGGTGTGTGTGTACCTAGTGGAGACTGGTGTGTGTGTACCTAGTGGAGACAGTGGTGTGTGTGTAGCGAATGGAGACCGTGGTGTGTGTGTAGCTAATGGAGACCGTGGTGTGTGTGGAGCGAATTGAGACTGTGGTGTGTGTGTAGCGAATGGAGACCGTGGTGTGTGTGTATACCGAGTGGAGACAGTGGTGTGTGTGTGTAGCCAATGGAGACAGTGGTGTGTGTGTAGCGAATGGAGACAGTGGTGTGTGTGTAGCGAATGGAGACAGTGGTGTGTGTGTAGCGAATGGAGACCGTGGTGTGTGTGTCGCGAATGGAGACCGTGGTGTGTGTGTCGCGAATGGAGACCGTGGTGTGTGTGTCGCGAATGGAGACCGTGGTGTGTGTGTAGCTAATGGAGACCGTGGTGTGTGTGTAGCGAATGGCGACAGTGGTGTGTGTGTCGCGAATGGAGACCGTGGTTGGTGTGTAGCTAATGGAGACCGTGGTGTGTGTGGAGCGAATTGAGACAGTGGTGTGTGTAGCGAATTGAGACAGTGGTGTGTGTAGCGAATTGAGACAGTGGTGTGTGTGACGCGAATGGAGACCGTGGTGTGTGTGTATACCAAGTGGAGACAGTGGTGTGTGTGTACCTAGTGGAGACAGTGGTGTGTGTGTACCGAGTGGAGACAGTGGTGTGTGTGTAGCGAATGGAGACCGTGGTGTTTGTATACCGAGTGGAGAAAGTGGTGTGTGTGTAGCGAATGGAGACCGTGGTGTTTGTATACCGAGTGGAGACAGTGGTGTGTGTGGCGAATGGCGACAGTGGTGTGTGTGTAGCGAATGGAGACTGTGGTGTGTGTGTACCGAGTGGAGACAGTGGTGTGTGTGTACCGAGTGGAGACAGTGGTGTGTGTGTACCGATTGGAGACAGTGGTGTGTGTACCGATTGGAGACAGTGGTGTGTGTGTACCGAGTTGAGACAGTGGTGTGTGTGTACCGAGTGGAGACAGTGGTGTGTGTGTACCGAGTGGAGACAGTGGTGTGTGTGTAGCGAATGGAGACAGTGGTGTGTGTATGTGTGGTGCCCAGCTGATGATCTGAGCAGTCGGGAAACTAGTCAATTGCTTGCAGGTTAAGGCTCTTGCTTTAGGTCGAGGAACTATGCTTTGAGGTTTACAATTTAAATAAAGTTGAATATGGGATGTTGTGAAAT
Organism: Myxine glutinosa; assembly: GCF_964187855.1. Classification (NCBI taxonomy): domain Eukaryota; kingdom Metazoa; phylum Chordata; class Myxini; order Myxiniformes; family Myxinidae; genus Myxine; species Myxine glutinosa. The sequence continues at coordinate 78,924,573 of NC_136270.1, forward strand.
TAACATCATTTACAGCATTCCTTTAAATTATTTCTATTTAAGTTTAGGAACAACCAATACTGTACAATTAATTAAATGCATTTTTAAACTACAACGCCACTCAATAGAGCGCATACTCCCGCCGTGGTGGCCGCTGCTGAGCCCTATCTTCCAATGGTAAAAAAATCCTTCAAAAAATTCCTGGATCCGGAATAATATCCTGAGCTTCACCAAAAACTAATTATCAATTCTTCCTTATCCCAAGGGCAATCATCCCACCAACGTTCATCCAAATCCGTTCAGAACTTTTCCAGATATCTTGTTCACAAACATACGAATACACACACACACACACACACAGACACGATCGAATGCATTACTCCCTGGCGGAAGTAATAAGACTTGAAAAAGAGAAATAAGAATTGAAAATCATAAGAGATAGAATTGTGAGGAACAAAAATGAAAAAAAACAAGGTGTGTGTGTGTGTGTGTGTACAGAAATGAAAAAACAAGGTGTGTGTGTGAAGCAAATCGAGACAGTGGTGTGTGTGTGTAGTTTGTGCAGACAGTGGTGTGTGTGTGTGTGTGTGTGTGTGTGTGTGTGTGTGTGTGTGTGTGTGTGTGTGTGTGTGTGTGTGTGTGTGTGTGTGTGTGTGTGTGTGTGTGTGTGTGTGTGTGTGTGTGTGTGTGTGTGTGTGTGTGTGTGTGTGTGTGGCATGTGCGGAGAGTGGTGTCTGTGTAGTATGTGCAGACAGTCGTGTGCGAGACATGGGTAATGTACGTAGAGTAGCAACAAAGGGTGGAAATGCGAATGGTTCGGTGGATGTGCGGAGTATCGTTGAGAGAGAGGAAGACAAATGATGAATTGCGAAAGATGATGGGAATAGAGCCTGTGATGGATGCTGTGAAGAGAAACAGGTTGAGATGGTTTGGTCATGTGTTGAGGATGGATGAAAGTGACTGGTTTAGAAGAGTGATGGAAATGAATGTAGAAGGAAGTAGAGGACGGGGAAGACCGAGAAAGACTTGGCTGAAGGTGGTGGAAGAAGAAATGTGGGCAAGGGGGTTAACAAGAGGAGATGCAGAAAATAGGGCAAAATGGAGAAGATTGTCATGGGGCCTGCAAGGCTAACCCCCGCTCTAGCAGGGAAAATGGCCTTAAAATGCCTGTTGTTGTTGTTGTTGTGTATTGTTATGAATTTTGGGGTAGAGTGATATATTGATCAGGTAGATCTGTGTTGGTATCATGATTGTCGTGATGGGGAACCCCACACGTAATAAGTTTGTTTAGGTGGTTTGTTCATGCAAGTGTTTATTTGTGATCATACAAGGATGATGCTTGTGATAACTAGAGTAGGGATTATGCTAATTCCCCTGTTCTTGAGACCTGTGATTTATCCATTGTCCCCGTATGGCACTACACCACAGACATCAGTTAGGCCCATTAGCACACACACTAATTAAATTCCCCCCACAACAAAACTCACGGGAAGGAGGGAAGTACAGGCAGGAAGCGCCCATGCATTGCGCCAACATGGCGAATAAACATCGAGCAAGCAGACAATAGACACGCCCAGAGGAGCAGTGATTGGACGAGACACCACCATTAGGGAGACGAGGCAGGTTGAAACCTGCCGATTGGTAGAGGGAGGGGCAAGAAGCTTCCCTCGGATTGATGGAAGGAAGGTAGAAGGAAGCAGAGGACTGATTGGCAGGGCACGCTGATGACGACGAAGGGTGGCCTGCGGGCATTGGTGGAGAGCTGGACAATGTAGTGGTGGCCTGCGGAGGTTGGTGAAAAGGACCGATGATGTAACACCACGGCCAATAAAAGAACTGGAGACCGACATTTCGCCCTTCTTCTTCCTTCTCGTTTTTGGATCCCTTCGTGCCCGGACCTCTTCCCTCTGCTGCCTCTTGGACTCCTTTGCCCTCGACCTCTTGCTCCTCTCGCCACCTTTGCTCTCGACCTCTTGCTCCTCTCGCCCACCTCTGCTCTCGACTCTTGCTTCTAGTGCCTGCGTATGAGTGCTGTGGCGTGAGATGGATAGTGCAGCAAGGCCTGTTTTCACGCCAAGGTCGGGCGGTTTTCCCGCCAACACCAGAGCCGCATCAAGACTGCGCGCTCGGGGCCTGACTATTGCAGGCGACGCACCGAGCGAGTTGAGCTGAGTGCACGATAACCCACACTATTTATTCTATTTCTATCCAGTTATCCTCCCTGGTTATCCCTGGTGTTGGGCTAGTGGCTAGGGTGCCGGCTAAGGATCCTAGGATCCTGGGTTCGAATCCCGGTCAATCGCTGAATTAACGCCAGGGGGGTTGACTCAGCCTGTCATCCTTCCGAGGTCGGCAAATTGAGTACCAGTTCACTGGTAATTCCCTGCTTGTCGTTAAAGGCGGCAAAAAGGGTTGGCGTCAGGAAGGGCATCCGGCCGTAAAACATTGCTTCAAAAAGGGGACCGAAAAACAACAACAACCACAGTTCCCGAAAAAGGCCAACCCCCGCTTGCGGGGAAAAATGGCCTCTAAAGGTGTTTTTTTTTGGTTTTTTTTTATCCAGTTATCCTCCCCATTTGTTGTCCCCCGTCGCACCGCGGAGTGAAAGGGGGACTATGGTTTTCTCCTCCGTCCGTGCGGACGTGTGTGCATGCGGGCGTGCGTACGTGCATGCGTAAGCGAAGGACCGAACTCTAATTTGGTGTGTGGGTGCAACCCACGTCAAAATCCAAGATGGCCGCCGCCATGTATGTCTGACGCCATGTCTGTCTGACCCTTGTGAGCGGAATATCTTGAAAAATAAGCGAAGTACCAACTTCTAATCTGGTGTGTGGGTGTATCTTGGCATAAGGGAGAACGCTATTGAAAATTGGGTCGCCACGTCAAAATCCAAGATGGCCGCCTTGCGTCTTCCACTTTGTCAACTCGCATCACTTCACCGACAGGGGACCTAGGCGTAACGCTTGTTTGTGTTTAAGTCTGGTGTGGGAGCGCTCCATTTTAGGACATTTATTTACCGTCGCGTTCTTGTTCTCGGGTTCCGTTAAATAAACCTGTTATTTTTGTACATTCTAAATCGATTCCGTTTGAGTTTATTTCCTGCAGGCTTTTAAGATTGCCCGGTGATATCACGTCAGGTAAAAGCGTCCAGCCTCTTCTTCTTCTTCGCTCTTCCTCCCGCACAGATATAGTGAAATCCGCATTTGGGCATCGCCTTTGGAGTTAAAGCTTGCTCGGCTGATCTGTTTCCTGGTAAAGATTTTAATCGCCAGGAACACGACAGTATACTGCATATTCATGCTTTACTTTCTCCATTTTCATAACTTTTCGGAAAATCATGATATCTATTATTTGTAACGTGTCTTATTCATGCTTTACTTTCTCCATTGGCTGACTTCAGGTGAACTGTCCATGGAGAAGGTGAAGGTGAAACGTTATGTTTCTGGGAAACGACCTGATTACGCTCCACTCGAATCATCTGATGAGGAAGAAGAAGAAGAGTTCCAATTCCGCCACACTGCACATGAGGCAGCAGCACCCGGCGTACCAGATGAACCCGTCCTTGAGGCGGTCAGTGATTCTCGGCTCCGTCGCCTTCAGGCATGTGGACTTGACGACGTAGAGGAAAGGTTAGTATAAATGTTACCATGTTCTAAATCCCAAATATATATATATATAATAAAATATAGCCTAAAGGATAATTTGTTGTTTTTATTATCTGCTTTATTTTAAATATATTATTTGCAGTTATCAAACATTGTTTTCTGCTGAATCAATTGTCGAAAGGAAATTCGAGGGAAAGTTTAAAATTTTGTTCTGTGACACAAAATGTTTGGCAAATATTTTTGCCTTTCACAGAAAAAACATCAACACCTATGGGAAATTTATAATTATTAAGCAAAGGTTGATTGAAATTAATCCAAACCTACGGGAAAATTATAATACTGTCTCAATTTACCTATTTCAACCTGCGCAAGTATAAAAGTCTTCTTGTTGTTTTTATATTTCTATCGTGGTATTTTTACTGCAGCCATCCAGCTAGTTTTATATAATATAATACTCACAGTTTCCACGAGAGTGAGACTTGGTGTGAATGTGACTTCCACCACCGGTCAAAAAATTTTGAACACATAAATTTTTCCAGTTTTTATTGAAATTTAAGCAATTCAAGTCCAGTGAATAACCTGAAATGGTAACAAAGGTAAGCAGTAAACTGCTTGAGGTTAAAAAAAAGTTTAGGTTAGCAAAAACGGGGAAATAATGTAAATTGCACAGTTATATTGTAAAAAAAGGCCCTCTTCAGGGAACAAGTAATGGGTTAACAACTTACAGCTGTTCTGCAGCAATGTACAGTGCATTCAGAAAGTATTCAGACCCCTTCACTTTTTTCACATTTTGTTATGTTTGCAGCCTTATGCTGAAATCGTTTAAATTCATTTTTTCCCTCATCAATCTACACTCAATACCCCATAATGACAAAGAGAAAACAGGATTTTAGAAAGTTTTGCAAATTTATTAAAAAGAAAAAACTGAAATATCACATTGACATAAGTATTCATACCCTTTGCTATGACACTTGAAATTTAGCTCAGGTGCCTCCCATTTCTCTTGATCATTTTTGAGATGTTTCTACACCTTGATTGGAGTCCACCTGTGGTAAATTCAATTGATTGGACATAATTTGGAAAGGCATACACCTGTCTATATAAGGTCTCACAGCTGACAATGCATATCAGAGCAAAAACCAAGCCATGAGGTCGAAGGAACTGCCTGCAGAGCTCAGAGACAGGATTGTGTCGAGGTACAGATCTGGGGAAGCCTACAAAAAAATCTCTGCTGCATTGAAGGTTCCCAAGAGCACAGTGGCCTCCATAATTCTTAAATGGAAGAAGTTTGGAACAACCAGGACTCTTCCTAGAGCTGGCCACCCAGCCAAACTGTGCAATCGGGGAAGAAGGGCCTTGGTAAGAGAGGTGACCAAGAACCCGATGGTCACTCTCGCTGAGCTCCAGAGATCCTGTGTGGAGATGGGAGAAACTTCCAGAAGGACAACCATCACTGCAACACTATACCGATCTGGGCTTTATGGCAGAGTGGCCAGACAGACGGAATCCTCTCCTTCGTGAAAGACACATGAAAGCCCGCTTGGAGTTTGCAAAAAAGCACCTAAAGGACTCTCAGACTGTGAGAAACAAGATTCTGTGGATTGATGAAACCAAGATTGAACTGAACTGTTTGGATTTTGATTCATCGGTCCATAAGACCTTCTTCCAGTCTTCAGATGGCAAAATAAGAAAAAAGAGGCTTGCCTGGGTCATGAAGCACCGCCAGTGGACTACTGAAGACTGGAAGAAGGTATTATGGACCACAACACACACAACAGGCATTTTAAGGCCATTTTCCCTGCAAGAGCGGGGGTTAGCCATGTTAGTGTGTGTGACCCAAGAAGGTCTTATGGATCGATGAATCAAAATTTGAAATCTTGGTTCATCACGCAGGGTTTTTGTATGCCGTCGAGTAGGCAAAAGGATGGTTCCTCAGTGTGTGACACCAACTGTCAAGCATGGAGGAGGAAGCGTGATGGTCTTTGGCTCTCTTGCTGGATTCTGAGTCGGAAACATGCACAGAGTGACTGGCACCCTGAACCAAAAGGGCTACCACAGCATTTTGCAGCGCCATGCAATACCCTCTGGTGTACGCCGAGTTGGTCAGGGGTTCATCCTACAGCAAGATAATGACCCTAAACACATCTCCAGGCTATGTCAAAACTACCTTCGAGGAAAAGAACAAGACGGTAGGCTTCAAATCATGGAATGGCCAGCACAGTCTCCAGACTTAAACCCCATCGAGCTGGTTTCGGATGAACTGGACAGAAGGGTGAAAGCAAAGCAACCTACAAGTGCAACACATTTGTGGGAACTTCTGCAACAGTGTTGGGAAGAACTTCCCGAACAATATTTGATTTCCATTGTAGAAAGAATGCCACGAGTCTGTTCGGCGGTTATATCTGCAAAAGGTGGCTACTTTGCCGAGTCAAAAATTTAAATTAAATTTTGTTAAACAAAATGATTCTAAGATTTCTTTTTATCTCCAATTGTTTATTTGTTCTACATGCTTAATTTCAGAGTTTCAAATTTCAGAGTTTCAGGTGCAGACTTCCGGTTCCTCGGGCGAGTGAGGCGTGCTTCGAGCTCTCCACGGCATCGAAGTTTGAGTGTTTTCCCATTCTTGTCTTTGTCAAATTTCCACTGGTTATTTTGCTGTGTACGTGTTATTGTGTGTTTCTAGTTGGTGTTGGTTTGTGGTTCGTGCAAACTTGTGTGTAGTTAATCGTTTTCTGGGTCGTACCTCGTGCGCGGCCTGGTAATTTGGGGCTTCCCTCCCCCCTTCGGTGTTTTGTCGGTTTGGGTTATTTCCTTCGCTGTATTGCTTGTTTCTTTTATTTTGTTTTCTCCCCCTCACCTCACCTCCCGAGACAAATAATTCTATATTGATTCTTTCTCTCCTCCCCGACACGTGCTTGTTCGCTCTCCTCCTCGTCTCGGCTTGTGCCCCGCCCCCTGTATCTCGTTTTCTGACGCCTCTGCTCCTTCTTTCTCAAATCCACGTTCTCGCTTGGAGACTTTTCCCGGATTGTTTTTACATGGTTTTCATGGTTCTGTTTGGATATTGTTGGAATATGTTTAAACCGCAGCCGTGATGCTGACGCCCCCCCCCCCTCCCCCAGAATTTCCATGTTTTAAGCGTTTCCCAGTGTTTACCCTGGTCAGAATAGGTACACCGTATCCCTGCGTGTCGTAAGAGACGACTAAGAGGGTTGGCGTCAGGAAGGGCATCCGGCCATAAAAACATTGCCTCAAAAAGAGAACCATGTCAATCACAAGTACATATGGGCAGGGTGCAGCCCGAAGTGGAGATCGGTTTCTGAGGTTTGGGACATGGAATGTAGGGACAATGACAGGGAGATCAGGAGAAGTGGTGGAAGTATTGGTCAGAAGAAGAGTGGACATATGTTGTGTGCAAGAGACAAGATGGAAGGGAAGTGGTGTGAGAATGGTGAAGGGTAGGCAGGGACAGAAATACAAATTTGTGTGGCAAGGGTGCCCGGAGGGCGTGAATGGTGTTGGTGTCCTGTTTTCTGAGGAGTTTGTAGACAGTGTGGTGTGTGTGACTAGAGTGAGTGATAGGTTGATGATGGTGAAAATGATGATTGGAAAGCTCTTGGTGAACGTCATCTCGGGATATGCTCCGCAGGTTGGTCGAAGCGATGAAGAGAAGGACAAGTTCTGGTGTGCGATAGAGAAGCTGATGGAAAACGTGAAAGATGAGGAAGTTGTTGTGGTGGGAGGAGACCTGAATGGACATGTGGGAAGGAGTATGGATGGTTTTGAGGGGTTCATGGGGGTTACGGATATGGTGTGAGAAATGGAGAAGGTGAAAGGATTTTGGAGTTTGCTGATGGAGCTGATTTGTTGATTTGTAATACTCAGTTCCAGAAAGAGGACAATAAGCTTGTTACATACACGTCAGGTGGGTCGACGACAACCGTTGACGACCTGATGGTGCGTAGGCGAGATAGGGGGCACCTCCGGGACACAAAGGTGATCCCGGGGGAGGAGGCTGTTTCACAGCACCACTTGGTTGTCTGCGGCATAAGGGTGAAAGGTGCGAGGAGAGCTCGGCGGGTGAAGTACCAACCGAGAATGAAGGTGTGGAGGTTGAAAGAGGTGACGGTAAGGGAGGCATGAAAAGAGAGGCTGAGTAGGGTAGAGGATGATGTGGTTGAGCTTGAAAGTGGTTGGATGTCAATGAAAGCTCGTCTGTTGGGAGCTGTTGGTGAGGTATGTGGATGGACAAAAGGACCACCGAGGCACTCGGAAACATGGTGGTGGGATGTTGAAGTTGGAAAGAGGATTGACGAGAAGAGGAAGAAGTTCAAAGAGTGGCAGAAGGCGAAGGGTACGGGAGCAGAAACAGCAGAGCATGAAAGTTATAAGGCAGCCAGGAAGGCTGCAAAGAAAGAGGTAGCAAAGGCGCAGGAGGCATGTAGGAAAATGTTCGGAGAACGTTTGGATTCGGAAGAGGGTCAGAAAGCAGTATTCAGGATTGCAAAGCACATAGCGAAAGAGAGGTGTGATGTGATGGGGGTGAGTTGCTTGAAGGATGAAGTGGGACAAATCGTTGTCGACCCAGATGGAATTAATGGAAGATGGAAAAGATATATGGAAATGCTGTTGAATACAGAGAATGAATGGGATGGCAACAGAGAGAGTAACCCAGTTTTAGGACCGGCAGAGAAGATAGCTGAGAAGGAAGTTGAGGAAGCGATAAAAGCAATGAAGAGTGGAAAAGCGGGAGGGCCGACGGGAGTTGTGGGAGATATGTTGAAGGCAGCAGGAAGTTGGGGTGTGAAGAGAATGACAGAGATCTGTAACTGGTGGTGAAAGAAGGCCGCATTCCAGTGGATTGGGAACTGAGTACCCTCGTCTCTCTATACAAGGGGAAAGGTGACCCTCTGGAGTGTGGCTCGTACTGAGCGATAAAGTTATTGGAGCATGGAATGAAGGTATTGGAAAGGGTGTTGGAGAGGAGGATAAGGAAGAAAGTGAAGATCGACGAAATTCAGTTTGGATTGATGCCAGGAAGAGGAACGACAGATGCGCTTTTCATTGTGAGGCAGTTGCAGGAGAAGTACATGGATAAGAGGAAGAAGTTGTTTTTTGGGTTTGTTGATCTGGAGAAAGCATTCGATAGGGTTCCATGCAAAGTATTGACATGGGCATTGAGGAAGTTAGGAGTGGAGGAATGGTTGATCAGAGTAGTGATGGCAATGTACAAAGGAGCGCGCACAGCTGTAAGGACGAAGGATGGGAACAGTGGTGAGTTTGAGGTGAAGGTGGGAGTGCATCAGGGGTCGGTACTAAGTCCACTACTATTTGTAGCTGTGATGGAGGTGCTGGCTCAGAACATAAAGGAGGGTTCACCGTGGGAGTTGTTGTATGCAGATGATCTGGTGTTGATTGCGGAAAGTATGGATGGACTGAAGGAAAAGATGAACAAGTGGAAGGAATGTATGGAGACAAAAGGTCTGAAGGTGAATATCGGAAAGACAAAGGTGATGGCAAGTGGTAAGTAAAGCATGTGGTGAGGTGGAAAGAACTGGGAAGTGGCCGTGTGCTGTGTGCAGGAAGGGTGTCGGAGTGAACTCCATTCAATGTACAATGTGTGCTGAGTGGGTTCATCAAAAATGTAGTGGTCTGAGAGGGTCATTTACCAGTGTGGCAGCTACATTCCAATGTAAGGTGTGCACAGAGGAAGCTGCAGATGGAGGAAATGTTGAGTTGGATCTTGGAGACGGCGTGAAGCTGGAAGGTGTGAAAACATTTTGCTACCTCGGAGACATGCTGAATGGAGAAGGTGGATCAGACTCGGCAACGGTTGCTCGAGTGAGATGTGCATGGAAGAAGTTTCGGGAACTGAGTGGCGTGCTGATGAGGAGGAGAGTGTCGCTGAAGCTGAATGGAAAGGTGTATGCTGCATGTGTGAGAAGTGTTATGATTATGGGAGCGAGACATGGGTAATGAACGTAGAGCAGCAACGAAGGCTGGAAAGGGTGGAAATGCGAATGGTTCGATGGATGTGCGGAGTATCGTTGAGAGAGAGGAAGCCAAATGATGAATTGCGAAAGATGATGGGAATATTGCCTGTGATTGATGCTGTGAAGAGGAACAGGTTGAGATGGTTTGGTCATGTATTGAGGAAGGATGAAAGTGACTGGTTGAGATGAGTGATGGAAGTTAATGTAGAAGGAAGTAGAGGACGGGGAAGACCGAGAAAGACTTGGCTAAAGATGGTGGAAGAAGAAATGCGGACAAGGGGGTTAACAAGGAGAGATGCAGAAAATAGGGCAAAATGGAGAAGATTGTCATGGGGACTGCAAGGCTAACCCCCGCTCTAGCAGGGAAAATGGCCTTAAAATGCATGTTGTATTGAGACATTAAACTGTGTAAATTTCAATAAAAACTGGAAAAATTGAGGTGTTCTAAAACTTTTGACCGGTCGTGTATTCCAACAGTCGTTTTGAATGTGTCGACTGGTTGGATGAGATTTGGGCACTGGGAAGGAGAGAGGGGAATGAGAGAGAGAGAGGAATGAGAGAGAGAGAGGAATGAGAGAGAGAGAGGAATGAGAGATGGGAATGAGAAAAGGGAAGGAGAGGAGAGAACGTTCCCAGGACCTCGTTATTTATATTATTACTTAGTAAAAGTACAGCGACTGAATACTGAAGTTCGGGATCAAACCGATGTCTAATTATATATTTACATATCCTGGGGTGTATATACAGAGTTTGTTTAAAGCGATTCCACTCTTTTCCATCCATGGAATTAAACAATACAGTACTTCAAAAATGTACATAATAATGTAAACTGACTGGAATACAATATTTATTAATAACGTTTGGTTTTAATCTATTTTTACTTTGTGAAGCTGGGCGTGCGACTGGGCGGGCGACCCAATCCCCCCCCCCCCCCCACCTGTGTGTGTGTGTGTGTGTGTGTGTGTGTGTGTGTGTGTGTGTGTGTGTGTGTGTGTGTGTGTGTGTGTGTGTGTGTGTGTGTGCGACCCAGTCCCCAGTTTGTGCATGTGTGTGTGTGACCTAGTCCCGTGTGTGTGTGTGTGTGTGTGTGTGTGTGAGACCCACTCCCCCCCCCCCCCCCGTGTGTGTGTGTGACCCACTCCCCTGTGTGTGTGTGTGTGTGTGTGACCCACTCCCCCGTGTGTGTGTGTGTGTGTGTGACCCACTCCCGTGTGTGTGTGTGTGTGTGACCCACTCCCCTGTGTGGTTGTGTGTGTGACCCACTCCCCCGTGTGTGTGTGTGTGTGTGTGTGTGTGTGTGTGTGTGTGTGTGTGTGTGTGTGTGTGTGTGAGTGAGACACCCACTCCCCCACCTGTTTGTGTTTGTATGTGTGTGTGTGTGTGTGTGTGTGTGTGTGTGTGTGTGTGACCCACCCCCAGGTGTGTGTGACCCACCCCCAGGTGTGTGTGATCCACTCCCCCATGTGTCTGTGACCCACTCCCCCATGTGTGTGGGTGATCCACTCCCCTGTGCAGTGTGCGTGATGTGGGAGGGATGGGGGCAGGGAGTGAAAGGATTTGAGCTCTTGAAGTCACATTTTACATGAGATGTAATCACACATTTCAAACTATATTTCCCATGTACACCAGGGTGGAGCTTATTTTTGAACTTTTGAAATATGATCTTCTTACCCTCTCAATTTGTTCCTATATATGAAATAAAAATTCAGGCAAAATATGAGCACAATTGAACAATATTTAGGGGTAGCTCAATGATGGTAAAGTTTCTGATACCCCAAAGCTGCGGCCGCCCTTTTATTTCGCATACTACTGATAATAGATTAATTCTGTTGATAAATTAAGAACCCAATTTTAACTACTAAGTAAATTGACACTCTCTCCTATCATCATACACACAACATGCAATCATTGTGGTAAAATTAATTCCTGGGAACACAGATAAAACCTTTAAATTATAAAACTCTGTGCTCCATTAAATAAATAATTACAGTAGTAATATGTACATTGTACATACACAATATCTGTTATAATAAAAGAGTAAAATGTTCGTTGAGCTAGAGTCTGCTAGACAATAAATGCTAAAATGAGATGTAGCGCTGACCTGGGAACGCTTATCACCATAGTATCTAAAAGTAAACACTGTACATAGGTGTATCACAGAACACTATTTGAAAATAAAAACGAAGTTATCACAGGTTTTGCAGAGAATCACAGACACAATGGGTGTATAAACATGGTATAATATTATCACAGATTATAGAAGCATAATCATTGTGGTTCAACTGGTTCATATCTATTATCCAACCAATCATCCGAATCCCATTGTTTTTCTGATAAATTGATAATGCAAATTTTCCATGAATTTATATTCCAGACATGTTCAGACTTGTTTACTGTTTGGACTCAATGGACTGACTATGCTGACTAAGCAACAGCTGCAACACTGTTGCAGCAGTATGTTTGTGTTATTGCTTGAGGCATTGTGCTCACTGCTCAGTTATTAATAGAACTGTTTGAATTTTCTTGATTCTTAATTTCTTAATGCTATGTTCTACTTCTTTCAGATTCATATCTGATTGAAAATGTCATCTGTGGAAAAAGCAACAAGATCTCAAACCAAGTTGTATCTCCTTGGCGACTCTGTGACTGAATTAAGTGGCAGCAAGTTGCCATCATTGCGTATGGCTCTTGGATTCTTCCTGCATCACCATCTCGATCTGAAGGAGACCGTAAGACAATCGTCGGATGTTACCATCACGGAAATAGCTAACTTTTGGAAGAAAGCTAGAATCCCGATGAGAGCTCATCAAAACTGCCAAACCAAGCTTGAGCAGACATTTGAAGAATGGCGTCTTCTGAAAAAGAACAAAGCGCGAACGTCACCAACTCAACTCGCGAGAGAGTCGGCTTTTGTTTCCAGGCTTGAAGACCTTTTTGATGTCGCTCATGCTGATGCTCTGACCAATACGTCAGTATTAGAAGAAGACAAGGATTTCTTGTTAGCCCAGTGAGAAAAGGGAAGAAGGGGGTCGCTGGGTGGAGTAGATGTAAAGCTTGCTGCGAAGGAGAAAACGGCGTCCAAAAGAGAGGAGGAAATGCTTGCCAGGCGACAGTGAATGGAGCAAATGAAACAGTTAGCAGCTTCTACAGCTGAACTGATTTCATCTGGTTCTGAATCTGAAAACAGCTCAGCAGAAGATAGTGAAAAGATGGAAACTGGGGACAATGCAAGTGAGGGAGCTGCTGGAGGCATCACATTTCAGACACAAAAAAGAAAGAGGGGGCGAAAAACTGTCGTTACTGAAGAACTCGCAGCCACTCTAGATCGCACAAAAGTGTCAGACCGCAAAGCCGTTTTTGTTATAGCAGAAACTGCCAAAAGCTTGGGACAGAACATTGATGAACTTGCTCTAAACAGAGACTCAATTCGCCGACAAAGAGTACAACACCGAGTCCAGAGATCTGCAAATATAAAGGCGGAGTTTCAGGGTAACGTTCCCCTTGTTGTTCACTGGGACGGCAAACTGATCCTTGATCTAATTGGAAAAGAGAAGGTTGATCGCCTGCCAGTATTGGTTTCAGGGAAAGGAGTTTCTCAGCTACTCACAGTTGCCAAGCTTCCATCTGGAACAGGCGAGGCTCAGGCTGCTGCTGTCTTTGGAGCCATTGAAGACTGGGGCATAGCTGACAGCATCCGAGCTATGTGTTTTGACACGACCAGCTCAAACACTGGTCGGATCGCTGGTGCCTGTGTCCTCCTAGAGCAGAAGCTTGAGAAGGAGCTCTTGTCACTAGCTTGCAGGCATCACATTATGGAATTGATAATTGGTGCAGTGTTCCAAGTGTGTATGGGATTGGGAGCCAAATCTTCTCCCGAGGTTCCACTCTTCAAACGCTTCCAGGAATACTGGGGATTCATAGACACGGCCAAGTATGAACCAGGGATTGCAGCTGATGACGTGGCAAGTCTAGTGGAAGACATAAAGCAAGGCACTATCGATTATGCCAACAAGCATCTTGAACAGAGTCAGCCGAGAGATGATTATAAAGAATTCTTGGAACTTGTGATTGTCTTTCTCGGTGCTGCTCCTGCCAGAGGAGTGCGATTCATGTCACCCGGAGCAATGCACCACGCCCGCTGGATGTCCAAAGTAATATACTGTCTCAAGATCTGGATGTTCAAGGCTCAATTCAAACTGACTCCTGCAGAAAAGAGAGGATTACGTGATGTGTGTGTATTCACAGTACGTGTCTACCTGACAGCCTGGATCTCTGCACCTCAAGCATCAGGTGCTCCTTACAGTGACCTGCTGCTGCTGAAGTCACTGCTTGAATACTCATCAATCCATCCAGCCATCTCAAAGTCAACATCACGCAAGTTTTCCAATCACGTGTGGTACTTGTCACAGGAACTTGTTAGCTAGGCTTTCTTCGACAGTCGGGTCAGTTCGTCAACCAAGAGACTGATGGTGAGTGCCATGAAGAATGAAGAAGACCAAGATCAGGATCATTCCAAGCGAATCACTGTTGCTCTTGATTCATTCAAGGACAAGAACTTGGAAGATTTCATCACAACAAGGTCAATGAAACTTCTGCGAATGATGGAACTTCCAGATGGATTTCTCGCGGTTGATCCGGACTTGGGATGACAGAGACGACTACAAGCAGGCTGCAGAAACAGTCAACTCTCTAAAAGTTGTCAATGACTACGCTGAACGTGGAGTGGCACTCATTCAGGAGTACAGTGGGTTGATAACCCGCGATGAAACTCAGCTGCAATTCCTGCTGCAAGTTGTCGAGGACCATCGCAGAATGTACCCTGATAGCAGAAAACATACACTGTCCGGGATGCCATGAAAATAATAAATTTGGGGTTTGCTGGACATTGTCAGACTGATACTATGAACTCTGTCAGAAACTGAACAAAGAATTCACTATTAACGTGTTCAAAAATAAATACTGTGTTCAAGTGTGTTGTTTAAAATAAATTAAGATATAGTCTGATATACTCGTAATTCGTTGAATTTTTATAATTTTCATAATCTTTGAGGCCCTTGAGCTACCCCTAAACATAATAATTTAGTGCTTAAACTTTTTATACAGTGTTTCTATATTATATGGAACAGATTAAGGGGGTAAGACTTTCAAAAATAAAAATTTAGTTTTTTTAAATTTTTAAAGCTCCACCCTAATGTACACACACATGCATTCACATGTTATCAAAAACAACAACACACAACATGCATTTTAAGGCCATTTTCCCTGCTAGAGCGGGGGTTAGCCTTGCGGTCCCCATGACAATCTTCTCCATTTTGCCCTATTTTCTGCATCTCTCCTTGTAAACCCCCTTGCCCGCATTTCTTCTTCCACCATCTTTCGCCAAGTCTTTCTCGGTCTTCCCCATCCTCGACTTCCTTCTACATTCATTTCCATCACTCTTCTCAACCAGTCACTTTCATCCTTCCTCAACACATGACCAAACCATCTCAACCTGTTCCTCTTCACAGCATCAATCACAGGCTCTATTCCCATCATCTTTCGCAATTCATCATTTGTCTTCCTCTCTCTCAACGATACTCCGCACATCCACCGAACCATTCGCATTTCCACCCTTTCCAGCCTTCGTTGCTGCTCTACGTTCATTACCCATGTCTCGCTCCCATAAATCATAACACTTCTCACACATGCAGCATACACCTTTCCCATCAGCTTCAACGACACTCCCCTCCTCATCAGCACGCCACCCAGTTCCCGAAACTTCTTCCATGCACATCTCACTCTTGCAACCGTTGCCGAGTCTGATCCACCTTCTCCATTCAGCATGTCTCCGAGGTAGCAAAATGTTTTCACACCTTCCAGCTTCACGCCGTCTCCAAGATCCAACTCAACATTTCCTCCATCTGCAGCTCCCTCTGTGCACACCTTACATTTGAATGTAGCTGCCACACTGGTTAATGACCCTCTCAGACCACTACATTTTTGATGAACCCACTCAGCGCACATTGTACATTGAATGGAGTTCACTCTGACACCCTTCCTGCACACAGCACTTGGCCACTTCCAAGTTCTTTCCACCTCACCACATGCTTTACCACTTGACATCACCTTTGTCTTTCCTATATTCACCTTCAGACCTTTTGTCTCCATACATTCCTTCCACTTGTTCATCTTTTCCTTCCGTCCATCCATACTTTCTGCAATCAACACCAGATCATCTGCATACAACAACTCCCACGGTAAACCCTCCTTTACGTTCTGAGCCAGCACCTCCATCACAGCTACAAATAGTAGTGGACTTAGTACCGACCCCTGATGCACTCCCACCTTCACCTCAAACTCACCACTGTTCCCGTCCTTCGTCCTTACAGCTGTGTGCACTCTTTTGTACATTGCCATCACTACTCTGATCAACCATTCCTCCACTCTTAACTTCCTCAATGCGTGGATCTGATAAATTGCAAGTAACCATTTTGTAAAACTGAATGTGCAGCAACTAAATGAAGATGTCGAAATGTCACACATGTCCATGCCCGTGGGATGCCCACGGGTGACCCCACTAGTCTATATAATATTCTCCATAGATGATTCTGTCTGTGAGTCTGTCTGTCTCTCTGTCTGTGGGAGGGGCTTCAAAAACAAATATCCGCCATTTTGTTTCCTCGCATAGCTTTGAGGCCTCTTTTGTTCGGCCCACTGTTTATTACTCTTTCTCTCAGTTTTATTTCAACTCTAATTCGATATCTCATTTCATTTTTCACAGTCGCTAACATGGTTTTAGACTCGGTTGCAAACAACGCGAAGAAAATTCTATGAAAGTTACCGTTTATAGAACAAAATGCATTTTCAAAGGCCTGTAACATAAAGTCATTGAGAATCCCTCACGGCTTTATCTCGACTCGAATTCACCATCTGATTTCATTTTTTTAAATCCTGTTGAAACTTCCATTCACTTCATCGATGGGGTTTGTATATGTCCTACTACTTTACATAAATTGAACATAATTTATTGTGAGGAGTGCATGTTTTTGTGGGAAATCAGGGTAACATTAGATGAGAGAAGGACCAATGTTTGTCCAACCTGCTCTTAAATAATTGAAGTGCACATACACTTTAAATACGTTTATTTGAAATCTTTAAATAAAAAGATGTCATTTTGTTTTTCGCTGGACTATACACCACCCATAACTTTTTTCCCATGGACTTTTCCATTTGAGCTGTATTCTTTATATACAGACTTGGCATTTAATATGGAATATATTTTTTTCTTGACTTGGGTTTACTTTCTTTCCTCAGTATATCAATCTGGTGAGTTTCTTTTACACTTTGGTGATTTATTTGTTGAAAGAACCATGTCACTGATTGTCTGTCGCAGCAAGAAGTCAACAACAGGATTATATCACAGGTGGCGTGGCAAAATGTACGGACAGGTACATTTGACGATTGACTTCACAATTGGGTATATAAGGGTTGTTGCGTTCTGTATTCGTGGAAAACAACTGCTGCACGTCTCCAAAAGTTATTGCTGCTTCCTCTGGAGATGGTCCGTCAACTCCACAATGCTGTTTGTCATGGAGTGGTAGCTTTACGAAATTACGGCATGAAACAGCGTGCTATTGCTCGGCAGTATAGCATCACTCAAGGTCAGGTGTCAAAGATCCTGAAACGAAATGCTCAGAGGGGTGTCCCTACTCCAATACCGAGGCCAGGACGCCCACGCAGAACCACAAGGAGGGATGATCGCCAGCTGCACCGGTTAGTCCGCAATGGCCATACCAAGACAGCTAATCGGCTTAGGGCTGAGTGGCAGCAACTGACAAATGTGCCTGTATCCAGAAGGCTAGTCAACCAACGACTGGTTCAAGCAGGCTATCGTGCCAGGCGTCCCCTGAGAAAGCTACGCCTGACCAGACAACACCGCCAGCGCCAATTGCAGTGGGCCAGAGAGCACCGTCAATGGCAGCCAGGACACTGGAATCACATGATCTTCAGTGACGAGTCTAGATTTCTGGTCTATCGTCAAGATGGCCACGTCCGAGTGCGCAGACAAGTGCATGAAGCCAACAACAAAGATTGTATAGTTCCAAGAGTCCAAGCTGGAGGTGGTGGGGTGACCATTTGGGCTGCTTTTCATGCAGGGGGAAAAACTGACCTGGTTGTTCTGAATGGAAACCTGAATCAGTTGAAGTACAGGGCCATTCTGGAAGAAACATTGCTTCCATTTGCTCGTGCAGCCTTTCGAGGAAACTTTGTCTTCCAAGATGACAATGCACGGCCTCATCGTGCTCGCATGATCCAACACTTTCTTGCTGACCGTGGTGTAGAGCATATGGAGTGGCCTGCCATGTCCCCGGATATGAATCCGATAGAGAACTTGTGGGAAGAATTAACGCGTCAAATCGACAACTTGGACCAGCAGCCGCCCTCTGTGCGTGAATTGCAGCAGGCTATTGTCACTGCATGGCAAGTGATTCCTGTCCAAGCCTTGGAAAATCTCGTGAACAGCATGCCTCAACGTGTACGTGCTCTCCTGAATGCTGGTGGGGGTTACACGAAGTACTGAACTGTAATTTTACTGTCCGTAATCCCAGTCGTAATTTAACTTTTGTTTTTGTTAAAAAAAAATTTGGCTAATGTGCAAAATAAAGAGATACTTCTGGAAAACATACAGAAGTTTAACACAGTACTTTTTGCGAATTGAGTTTGATATCAGTTTACATCACTTTCAAGGATCAATTTATTTGTTTCGAAATGTCAAATGTGGTTTTTGTTTCTTTTAAAGGTCACATTAACCAAATCTCGAATAATTTCAACATAATTCAAATGAACTTTTGGTTCTAAGACATCTTGAAAAGTAAGTTCACCCCCACAAAAAAATATTCCATATTAAATGCCAAGTCTGTCGTTGGAATGTTTCATTCTTTAGACGTAGTCACAATAAAAAGTTACAATTAGGTACTCTGCACGTGGGGAGAGGGGTGGAGCTTTGTTCTCCAAACACAGGTGGAGAACCTGCAGATGAGGTCGAGGTATTCATGTTGGAACAGAGTGAATCTGGTTCGCTGCTGTACTTCGTGATCCATGTGCAGGTCACGTGTTGCCAATGTTGTTTTGTGAGGTTCTTGGTGCGAGTTGCTCTCGACGTCAGAATATGCTACATATGCGCCGCGTGTATCCGAGCTGTCTTTAGCTCAATGTTGCGCAATGTGGGGCATGTGGGTGGTCATTTCTGTTTTTTATGTCAGCACTGTCTCAATGAGTTGCATGAGGGTCATTTGTAACTGCCATTTTCAAAATAAATAAAAGAATAAGGGAACAGAATGAGACCACCAATTAACGTCGTGATCCTTTCCCACGTGTTTGACCCACTCCCCCGTGTGTGACCCACTCCCCCGTGTGTGACCCACTCCCCCGTGTGTGACCCACTCCCCCGTGTGTGACCCACTCCCCCGTGTGTGACCCACTCCCCCGTGTGTGACCCACACCCCCGTGTGTGACCCACACCCCCGTGTGTGACCCACTCCCCCGTGTGTGACCCACTCCCCCGTGTGTGACCCACTCCCCCGTGTGTGACCCACTCCCCCGTGTGTGACCCACTCCCCCGTGTGTGACCCACTCCCCCGTGTGTGACCCACTCCCCCGTGTGTGACCCACTCCCCCGTGTGTGACCCACTCCCCCGTGTGTGACCCTCTCCCCCGTGTGTGACCCACTCCCCCGTGTGTGACCCACTCCCCCGTGTGTGACCCTCTCCCCCGTGTGTGACCCTCTGCCCCGTGTGTGACCCTCTCCCCCGTGTGTGACCCTCTCCCCCGTGTGTGACCCTCTCCCCCGTGTGTGACCCTCTCCCCCGTGTGTGACCCTCTCCCCCGTGTGTGACCCTCTCCCCTGTGTGTGACCCTCTCCCCCGTGTGTGACCCACTCCCCCGTGTGTGACCCACTCCCCCGTGTGTGACCCACTCCCCCGTGTGTGACCCACTCACCCGTGTGTGACCGACTCCCCCTTGTGTGACCGACTCCCCCTTGTGTGACCGACTCCCCCTTGTGTGACCGACTCCCTCTTGTGTGACCGACTTCCCCGTGTGTGACTCACTCCCCCGTGTGTGACTCACTCCCCCGTGTGTGACTCACTCCCCCGTGTGTGACTCACTCCCCCGTGTGTGACTCACTCCCCCGTGTGTGACTCACTCCCCCGTGTGTGACTCACTCCCCCGTGTGTGACTCACTCCCCCGTGTGTGACTCACTCCCCCGTGTGTGACTCACTCCCCCGTGTGTGACCAGCTCCCCCGTGTGTGACCAGCTCCCCCGTGTGTGACCAACTCCCCCGTGTGTGACCAACTCCCCCGTGTGTGACCAACTCCCCCGTGTGTGACCCACCCTGAAACGCAAACGTTGTTCAAAGAAAAAGAATATTCAGCAAAAGTTGCTTCAAACGATTCCAAACCTACGGAAAAAATATAATTATTTAAATCTGACCAGATAATTGAACCTGGGAGGTGTATAAGGCAACAGACTGCTGCTTCAATCACTCCAGAAGTTTTATGTATTTTTATTTATTTATTTGCTGTTCAGAAATATGCTGAGATATAGTTACTGTTAAGCATTATGATGATTTTGGACTTTCACAATACTATACTCTATACAGTATATTTAATAGGCTAATGCTATCTGTCTGTCCCTCTCCCATCCCCTCTGAAACATGGAAATGTGCCTCAGAGATAATAAATTATGTAAAAGTTGTTTCAAATGAATCCATACCTATGGGAAATTGTAAATATTATGTGAAGGTTGCTTCAAATTAATCCAAACCAAGGGGAAAATTCAAATTAATCCAAACCTACACAGTTGAAAGCAATGCTACTATGATAAGTGGAGGCCACAAAAAAATATACAGGAATTTTTACCATGAGCTTCCAGTTAGTCAGTGGTTCTCAAACTTTTTTGGACTACCCCTTCTGCCCTCTTGGACCGGACCGGCCCAATGCCCCCCTTGTCCTATCGTTCGTGGTCGGACACCCAGAATTTATGTAGATAGGAAGCAAAAATAACAGAAGCCAAATATTTTCTGAATAATATTTTACTTTATTTTACTTTACTTTTTATTTTATTTTGCACGACCTACAATGTTTCAGCAGAACAGGCCCAGGTGAGGCAAACTGGGAATCTGTTATCACAGGCCCAAATACCGTTAGTGTGAAGGGTGAGCCTGGTGACTCGCTGCGAGATTACGAACGTTTGGCTCCATCTCAGTGAGGAAGAGACGCAGATCGCCCCTCTCGGTAATGTCAAGGCGGTTTCGATACTTGGTCAGCAGCACATCACGGCGCTGAACCCTCTTTCAACGAGGTATGATGTGGGGAACGCCATCAGCAGCAGTTCTGCCTCTGTACACATTGCGGGGTATTCGCCCCGCTCCAGAATCCAGAATTTGCCGTATTCATGCTGCGAGAATCTTGCCTTAGCCTCATCATCATTGTGGAGGTTGATAATTTCGTTCTGTAATTCGCGCTTCACATCTTGAATGTCACATTTGAATGGGTTGATCACCCATGCTGGTACCGACAGTTCTAGCATGTCTCTGAAACGCTGTTCCATATCTCCACGAATCTTCTCAAGGTGATTGCAATAAACAAGCAGCTCTTCATCAGAAACAGCAGTTTCCTTTGCCAACTGGGGAAAGTGGTACATATCTCTGCGGCCGAGGGTTTCCCTGTGCAGAGTCGCCTTGGTTACGAATGCGCCGATCACTTTCTTTGCTTTAATCAGCGTCATATGGTCACCCTGGAGTTGTTTGTTGACATCATTCAGTATACTGAATATGTCCGTGAGGTAAGCCACATCATGCTCAATCGCATTCACTTTCTCCGATAGCTCCGTATCAATTTCCGACAGAAACTCGACCACTGTTGAGGAAACGGGTCAAACAAGCACCTTTGGACAACCATCGAACTTCGGTGTGCAACAGGAGCCGCTTGAATGCCTCATCGTTCTCCTGGCAAAGCTGACGAAACAGCCAATCATGCAGAGACGACACCTTGATTTTATTCACTGCTTTGATTATTGTTTGGAGTGATGTATGAAGTCTGGTGCTGAGAGCTTTTGCTCCAAGATGCTGGCGGTACACAACACAGTGAATGGCGAACACGGACGGTACCTGGTTCTTCAGAAGCGCAATAAAACCACGCTGGCGACAAACCATCGCTGGTGCCTCGTCCGTCGCGCAAGCGAGAATGTTCTCCATAGGTATGTTCTTGTTAGTAAAGTACTTCAACATTTGGAAGATGGAAGAACCCTTCGTATCCGTCTGGAGAGAGCGGGCAAACAACTTTTCTTCCACCATTTCCTGATCACGGATGAAGCGAACGTATCAGAGTAACAGATCTTCACTGTCACGCAAAGTGGACTCATCCAGCTGGATGGCGAAGTGTGTGCTTCTCAGCTCACTACACAGCTTATCTTCTACATCTGATGACATTCCATCAATCCGCCTGGCCACGGAATCATTGCTGAGCGCAATCTACGAGAGAACTGGATTCGGATCCTGGCCCATAATGGTTTTTATCACTTCCCCAACAGCTGGTTTGATCAACTGTTCGCCGATTGAATACGGTTTTCCAGATCTGGCGATGAGCAATGACAGCTTATACGATGCTTCCAGTCCTTTATCCACGAGCTTTTGGCTGGCTTTGAACATCGTCGTTACAATGGATCGCTTCTCAAATTTCCCTTTCAGCAATTGGAAATAGCTGACCTCTGCGCGAGCCTTATCACTGTGCTTTTTACTCAGGTGCTCGCTCAGTCGAGATGGTTTCATTGCTTCATTGGACAGCGTGATACCCCACCAGAAACACATCGGTAACTGCTTGTTCGTCGGAGATGGAATGAATCCATACTTGATGTATTCAATGGAATACTGACGACACTTTTTCTTTGAGGCCGACATCTTGAAGCCGACCGGACGTGAAGCTTTTTTGAATAACGAAATCGACACTCCAAAATGTCGAAAGACTAACACCAGAGCTAACACTGACTGTTCATACCTTGCCCAATGTCTGTGCTGGCAAGGCCAGGCTGTAAAGTTGAACCAGGCACGTTGAATAGTCCAGCACGAATAGAGTGTATTATATCCCGCATAAAAAGATTCTTGCAAGCCGATTGGTTGAAATGGAACCACGTGACAAAAATTAGTGTTGTACTATTGGCTGCATTGGCGGCCAATAGTATTTCGCTGGTGTCATACACTATCATGTTTGTTGCATGAGCATGTATGGACAAGAAAATACCGACACGACATCAGCGAATATGTGATCATAAAAACCATGCAAAGGGGGAAAGAATGTGGTCGTTGATTGGATGGCCAATTTGCCGAATGGCGCCGGGTAACCTGTTCAGACTGCAGGAAGCCCAATGAGCGCTCCAAATCGCCGCTGCTCCTCTAAATCGCCAGTGTCCCCCAAATCATTGCCAGCGCCCCCCTACCGCCCGTGGACTCTCGAGCGCCCCCCTGAAAGTTCCCAGCGCCCACTGGGGGGCGGTAGGGACCACTTTGAGAACCTATAAGTTAGTATATTAATAATAGTGATAAACACTAAATGTTGATCAAAGCCTCCATTTAGAATTGATTATTACATTTAAAGTGACAAAAGCTACCCATTTTACAGGGTGTTTGTAAAGTGACTGTGCACTGGATTATTTTTATTATATTTATTTGTTTCTCTTACTATAATTCACCAAATGTCCGTCCGAAGGTACCGTAAAAACTGCTGAACCGATCTCAACGATATTTTGGGTGGATAATCCTGGGATCTGCAGGAGTAAAATAGGCTATTTAGTTTTCCCAATTTCGGCTTTAGTCTCCAGCATTCTCAGGTTTGGACTCCCGCATAACATTCGCCTTTTGCATAACGTTCATTGTGACGATGTTCTCATTATGACGATGTTGCTTTCCCGGGTGCCGCACAAACGGCTGCACCGATCGCTGCACGGCTGTACCGATCGAACTCGGTGACCTCGGACAAAGACCTTTTATAAGGACACGGGTTGAATCCCTGCTTGAGAGAACTCCACCCCCCTCCCCACCATCACGGCCATCTCTCCAACTTACAATCCCACGAGATGCGGAAAGGATACAACCCAAAACCAATATAAACATCATTCGTATATAAACATCATTAAAAGTAAATAATGACCTCCAAACGCCGTTTAATCTCTACATGAGAGAATTCCACATAGCTATTTGGGCGGTGAATACACTAACAGATCGGTCTCCATCGATCTTGCCAAGGCCGTAACACCTATCGGCTCAAAATCCTTTTAACTGTTGATTTGGAAGTTTTTACAATGAAGGAAACATTAACAATGTTGTTAAAAGTTTATTTTGTGATTAATTGGAGTTATGTTGTTTGGAATGAAAAAGAGATATCGAGTTCAAGTGAATGACGACATGCCGTGATGGTTTCTACTTTCTGAACGTGAACTTCGTGGATCGCCATATGCAGATTCGCCACGGTCCCACGATCGATGTTTCTGTACATGAACGTACCCGTTTGTTTGCGAACAGGTACGTTTTTCATGGAAGTCCTTCACGAACTTGCTGTCCATGTCTGACGTGCGACTGAAGGTGCTACAGGAATGTGGAATTTATTGGTTTCATGCTTTAGCATTCGCCGTATATGCATTGCCTGTTTGCTTCTGGCCTCCCACCCGTGCATAGCACGGGTATCTCCCTAGTTATATTAACACAATAAACCCTCGTATCTGTCTTAAAGAATAAAATCAAACGATTTATTGCATGTATTAACTCCAATGGCGGTCATTTTCAGCATTTCGTATAAAGATGTATTAATGTTGTAGTTGTATTAATTAAATTAATTACCTTCTACTGCACAGTGACTTTACAGACACCCTGTATGTCAGCATTTTGTTAACAAGTTAATTTACATTGCAACAAGTATACAAGCTCTCGTTATACATAATATATTTACACTTCTGTTACTATTATTATCTCCTTGCTTTTTGAAAGGGGAATATTGTAATCGGCTCTGTCTCACTGTCTGTCTGTCACGCTATCTTCTAAACAGTTGTCAGAAATTCACCAAACTTGGTAGTTATGATCACCACATGACAAGAAGGTGCAATAGCAGTGTAATTTTGGCCCCTTCCCCTGGGGTGGGGACAAATGTTCAAATTATTACAAATTATGAAGATTATTAACCCGACTTTGGTAGAAAACCGATCGGTACATATATGCAAATACAATTTTTTGGTCATTATTATGCGTGGTTGCATGTGTGTGAGCGTATAGATCTTAAGCTTGGTGGTCTCATGTCCAAAAACCAAGTTTCATTGGCAGAAAATCCATGGACTACTACATCTGTAACAATGTGTGCAGCATGTTTGAACTGAAGTGTTGTATCGTTCGTAGATTATATTAAATAACTTTATTATTTGTAGAGGAATTTTTTTTATATCTTTCATAGAGGAGTTTTTTAAATATCTTTCGTGGAGGAGTTTTTCCCTTAAACTGATATAATTCATATAATTGATAATGTCACTTGTCTGTCCAGGATGGCACGACATAGACAGATAGTAGAACCACAAGTGATGGAGTCAGAGGTATCTGATGAAGAGGATGAGCAGCGACTGCGTGAAGATTCAAGTGAGGAGGAGGAAGTGGACATAGATGAGGAGGTGAGGAAGATTATTTATTTATTATAGTCAGAAATGGCTGATTTTTTTCCCTTCCTCTTTTTAATTTCATGTTTAATTCATATCCACAACACTTACTGGCACACCTAATTTTTCTAGTTTTACTTTTATTTGCATTGACCCCCATATTAACCCCCCACTCCAATTACTTTCATGGAAGTCACAATAGTTTATCATCCTTATCTTTGACAGACCTTTAGTAGGTTTCAGCATTTCAGTTAACTCTGTTGTTGGCTTAGCGGTTAGGGTGCCGGCTTGGGATCCTAGGATCCTGGGTTCGAATCCCGGTCGATCGCTGAATTAACGCCAGGGGGGTTGACTCAGCCTGTCATCCTTCCGAGGTCGGCAAATTGAGTACCAGCTTGCTGGGATGAATGATCACGGTGTGTACCCTGGTTTAGAATAGGTACACCGTATCTCTGCGCATCGTAGGAGGCGACCAAGGGTTGGCGTCAGGAAGGGCATCCGGCCATAAAAACATTGCCTCAAACAGTGAACCATGATTGTCATGGGGCCCGCAAGGCTAACCCCCGCTCTAGCGGGGAAAATGGCCTTAAAACAATCATTCATTCATTTTTAGTTAACTCTGTTTACAAGTTAAAACAGTCATTTTGTCATCATGAACAGGTATTGCATTTACATTTAGGAGTTTTACCTGTAGTAGGCTATGGGCAGACCACATGCACCCAGTAGAAACCTTTGGTGAGTGTAGGAGAGGAAGAAGCACAGAAAGGGCAGAGTGTGCAGTGTGCACTGTGCAAGATCAGAAAGGAGGAAGTAGAGGACGGAGAGGCCACCAACCTGTTGTCTGAAATGTTAGAGTAACGGATGCCGATACTCTCCTTCATCATGGGAGATTGTAATGATTTTTAGGGCCTTGGTTTCCACTTTGCAATGAGAGTGACTGGCAAATTTCACTTACAGGTAATCAAGTTATTTTTGGGTTTTATTTCCTGCACACATGTCTTGTAATTCTGGTTGATAAAATGCGACACGTTTCTCTATTCACGGAAAAATGTCCTGCAAATTCGCGGTTTTTCTTCTTTTCGCGGCTGTGTTCCACGAATTCACGGTTTTTCAAGGGCGGGGGAAAAAAAAAATTCACGAGCCGCTAGCTTGACACATACTAAAATACGCCATTTGTGTCTGTCTGTCTGGTGAATTTTTGACGCCAATACATTCTGTCGTTACTTATCCAATCTCAACCAAACTTGACAGGATGACGAAGGATTACACAATGAAGGTTGTAGCGCATTCATTTGCCCCCCTCCCCCAGGGGGTTTTCTCCCCCCGAGCGAGTTTGCCCGCCATTGCCATAAATGGGGTTGCACGTTGAGGTGTGTGTGTGTGTGTGTGTGTGTGTGTGTGTGTGTGTGTGTGTGTGTGTGTGTGTGTGTGTGTGTGTGTGTGTGTGTGTGTGTGTGTGTGTGTGTGTGTGTGTGTGTGTGTGTGTATATATATATATATCCGAGGGCGTTTCACACCATATATCTAGTGTTAAAATATTATTTCACAGATATCTAGTGTTAAAACTGTCGCACTCAGGGTAGTAGGTTAAAAGTAGCGGGTAACCACACCTAAGTGTCACACTAATTTAAAAGATAGTTCTATTGTTTCGGGTCTGGCCGAACCTGGAAAAAGGGGGGGTGCAGTGTTGCGGTTTTGAGAACCCACACTTGTATAAATATGACATCATTCTTGTAAATATGACATTATTAAAGGGTTAAAGGTTGCACCCCATAGTTAGGCCAAAAGCAACACGTAGGCCACCATAGGACTTCAGTTATTTCATTAGTATGTGTATAGGTAAGGCCGTGTTTCCAATAGTTGAATCTGCGTTGTGTCAATCAAATAAGAAGTAGGCCCATTCCGTTCATTTTGTCAGCCTCCCTCTCCAAGCGACGCCATTACGCGCCCTCCAGTCTGCCCATGGCCCTCCCAATTTGTTACGCGCCTTTGTTAGCAGCGTTCGCTGCCTTGAGCTGGAGCTCGCTCAAACGCCACCATAAGCCACGAGGTTAGGCCCGAGAAAGGGGGCGGAACGCCAGGAAGAAGGTGTGGCCACGTCAACTCACCATCAGGGCGTGGCCGGTAAGCGATGCCCAGCCAACCAGGGCTGAGGTAGGATCACCGACAGGCGTGGCTTTGGGGTTCGCGGTGTGATCGCTTGGTGAGTTATAAAAGCGAACGCAAAGCCCTTTTACAGGACTGCGCGTAGGACTGTCGTGATTGCAAGGACCGACTTATGAGATATACGGTGCGCTTGATGAGAACTTACTTACTGATGGGAGAGAGCGCATTTGACTTACTGGGAGAACGCGCGTTGCATTGAAAGGACTCGTGCAGTGGCGCTGATGAAAGGAGGACCTTATCAAAGGAGTACATTGGAGAGGGGGCGTTTGGCGCCTTTGTATAGTGCACATATTACATACGCAGCATACCAGCTTCCCTCCGTTATATAAATTGTCCGGTCGCGTTCCAACTACACGCGGAGCTGCCTGCCGGGTTTCGCCCACTGGACCGGAGCCTGGACTGGAGCCTACCGGAGCCTGAACCCCATCGCCGAACCTTCCATCCACCATCTACAATCCCCGTGTAAGTGTGGATGTTTGTCCTGGGTATTAAGAATAAGACTGTTTTAAGGCTGCCCTGTGTAACTGCTTCTTCCTCTTCCTATCTTGTATATTCCTTTCGTTTCCTCTTCTCCTTCTTGTACAAATTGTAAATAAATTACTTGTTCTTCCTGGTTTTCCTTTTATCCGATCGCATGTCTTTTCTTCCATTGGGTAAACGTGGCACGACAGGAACCGCTTATAATCGGGTTTAGTCCCATTGTTAACGGCTCGGATCGCGGATCGCTATCCGCTCGGCGTTTCCACCAATATCCGTGGTTCGAGCGGGAGTTATCTCCTTGCTTTACGGCCGGTGGTAGTACTGTAGTACTTAGGTAATTGGACTAAGACTCGAACAACAACCCTATTTACCACTGACTGGAAGGAACATTGTAACCCCCAGGACTCGGGTCGGCCAGATAAAAAGACAAGGGGATTAACACCCCACCCCCCCCCCCCCCCTTGATAAGGGGAGAGCCGACGTCCGAGATCCGTAACAATGTATATATATATATATATATATATATATATATATATATATATATATATATATATATATATATATATATATATATATATATATATATATATGTCGGATTGAGACTTAGGACTTGGGACTCAGAAGACTCAGAAGAAAGGAGCAACGGATATATTTATTGGAACTCGAGTACACAAGCTTGAGGACAGCAAAAGTTGTATTGAAACTCACAAGGAATGACCAACAGTACAACAAGATGCTCTGAAATAATTCAATTAACATTGCTTTATATAAGGAAAATCAGGGGTGGAGTTAGCTCACAAGATACAGAGACAGAATGGGCTCATCGGCCCTCCCACCATAGTCCCATCCTGTTGTTCAGTTAATTAAAGGAAGTTCATCCAAGGCCAGTCTTGGGTTAGCTCAGATAAGGAGATGGTCAGCATTATGTGGCAACATGTTTACAACTTTCTGTATAGAAAGCTTGCTTGGGAAAGTACAAAGGGAGTGGACACTCATAAAACTGTCAACTTGCAGGATATTGGTAAAGTCATAGAGGGAGGCAGAGAGATAACAGTAGCCTCCAAGGCCAGGGAAGGGGAACTAGAGATTGTGCCCACACAAACCAGAGCTCAAAGGAAAAGAACTCCTTATTAGGACATTACACATCCTCAAGGCACAAGAAAGAACTCAGTATCATAAAAGAGTACAACAGTCAGTCAAAACAGAACATATAATTGGTTACACTTGGTAATTAGTAAAGCAGCATGGATATACAAAGGGGGAGGGGCATTACAGCTCCCTACATACCGCCCTTTTGGATCTAAGATACAAAGTTATCTACGAGCCAATCAAAGGCCTTTATTTCAAACAAAACAGAAAAATCATTCAACATATCACGCGAAGGCAGCCCCGTAAGAATGTCCCGTACCAAAGCACCACACAAACTCAGTAGGATGATTCGCGTCTGTATGTGAGTATGCAATGTAAGGCCGTAAAAGCAGAGTGATCAAATGGCACACAAAATCCACCAAGAGAGGTGGGAGAGACAGTGTAAAGGATTCACTAAACGTAACGTACCACACGAATGCATCCCAGTGAGCATGTCCCGTACCCCCGTACCGCACAGCGCACTCAGCAGGATGATCCGCGGGTGTGTGGGTGCAAGTGGGTGTAAGTGGATGTATGATGTAAGGCGGGTGTAGATGGGTGTATGAAGTGAGACCGTAGAGACATGAAGATCGAATAGCGTGCCAAATCCACAACGAAGACCTCTGGTTCCACCGGGGTCCACACCCAGGAAGATCTCCGACCCACCCTTTGCCCACAGAGGTGCAGCCGGACTCCCCCCTGACTGGAGCTCGCCCAGGCTTCCCCAGGTGAAATCCTTGTAGATCTCCAGCGCTCAATCGATATTCATGTTCATGAGGTCTCTTACATGCTGGTGATCTGGGGAAGACACAACATCGTCAGTATCAGGTGGCTCAAACCTATGGCCATGAAATAAAGCATAACGGTCCAAAGGTGGGAGAGAAACTTCCTTTGGGTCAAAGTCGAGATCGTCCGAGGCGATGCTGCTTGCTTCGCTGTTATCCACGGACGAATCTCCAAAACAATCAGACTCGGAACTCAGAGTGTTTTCACGATCGAGTTCCTCTCCATCCGGGCTTGGGT
The DNA here is from genome assembly GCF_964187855.1 of Myxine glutinosa. Taxonomy (NCBI): domain Eukaryota; kingdom Metazoa; phylum Chordata; class Myxini; order Myxiniformes; family Myxinidae; genus Myxine; species Myxine glutinosa. The sequence continues at coordinate 78,954,618 of NC_136270.1, forward strand.
TCACAGCTGGGTCCAAATCCCGGACTGGGTCAGTGGCGTTTGACTCACTGTGGGCTTGTGAGACATAAAGGTGAGCTCGTGAAACATGGGGAGGCAAAGCCTGCATTGAAATATAAACATCAGCCGGGGACCCTCGCAAGTGGCCCACATCATCATTGGTAACATCATCAGTAACATTATTCTCGGGTGGCGTAGGCCTGCGGCGTCGACGGCCACCAATAGTCATAGTCACGGCCTGGCACATCGTGAAGAAACGAGAGGAGTCCTTCAGGAAATCGTCGATTTCTTCATGCGACGTGTTGGGGCCCAGTTTAAACGGCCTCCTGGCAGCCTGAAATGCTTTGAGGTCCGCATAAGTGTACTCGACATCATTATCGGTAACATCAACAATGGAAGAACAATCTTCGGAAGCGGAGATCTCATTGTCGCGGCCCAGTGGCTCGTTCGGGTCGTCGTTCCAGGATCCGCAGTCTGCAGTCACGTCGACGGCCAGTGTGTCATCCGGACCCGCGGTCAGCTTTTCGAGCATCACCATGGCCTTTTCTGTTGTCGTCTTCAGCGTCCATCCTGTGGAAAACTTTCTCACACACGCAAGGACTAAAGCCTTGATTATCACACAACTAACCACAATTCCAAGGACTATTGCCAAGGCGGTCAGTACCCACTTTACAATCGTGCCTGTCCACCCTTTGAACCAGTCGGTAAGCCACTGGTGGGAGGCTTCCCGATCCGTTCGATCCCTTGTCAATGTATGAGCACTTTCCCTTAACTTTATAATAGCAGCACTGACGCCCTGTGAGGGGTCAGGAATAAAAGTGCAACATTTACCCTCAATTATCCCACATACCCCTCCTCGTTCTGCCAATAGCATATCTAACGCAACCCTATTTTGCATAACCATTGTACGCAGGTGGACAACTGTGTCCAACATTTCGTCGTGTGCTGTAGCGGTGGCGTTGGCCACAGTTTCTAAGATTAACGCAATTTTGTCAATGCGGTAACTACTCATGACCGTCCCAGCCCATGGGAAAAAGAAACTAACGGCCTTTTCCCAATCAGCGCCATGTAAGGTGGTGGTGCCGTCGTTGTTCCAATAGGTGCTTCGCGGGGTCCTTATGAGTGCAGGAGTATTATGCAAGTGTTGTCGCATTTCCATTTCTGGGAAAACTGATCCTAAATAGCAGATTCCTCCCCAATTATCAGGTAAATACGGGTAAGCTTTGTTCCCGCATACAAACATGGTTCCGTGTGGAGCCACTAGATGAGTGGTCATGCAAGTGCGAAGGTCTGCGATAGTGTTTGTTCCGTTTACCCCTTTCCATGCCAACTGGAGGTGTGTGAGATTATGTAAGGGCGAACTTGTAACATTTACTAACAGCATGTGTTTCCCTTCCCTAGGGTCCGCGAGGAGGGTATCTCTACACACAGATTTGCCTACCGTTATTTGGCCCTTTCCTTCTAAGCAGAGGGCCCCCCTAGCCGGCTTAACCCAAACCGGCGCCGGACGTTCCTCAAAATGTCGGGGTTGGATGGGGGGCGAGTACTGGAAAACTCGTTTACACGCAGTTCCGTCAGAACCTTGGCTTGTCAGGGTTGTACTAAGGCATTTGGTGTCTAGAGGCTTTGAGCACAAATCATTGAGTGATAGGGGTAACGCTACCATTGGTATTCCTGTTGTGCTGGTGCGGGGAAGGTGCATACACATCCAACACCGTGTCCTATTCTGTAATGTGGCCATGTGCTGTGCGACCTTCCAGTATGTGTTCTCCTCTGGCTTCTTTCTTACTTCCTGGGCAGGTGGGGTTTTAATGACGTAAGCGGCGCAACTAGGTCGAAGGTAAGATGCAGTTCCATTTGGGATTGTCGTGCGAGGGGGCCATATTCCACATTCAAGTATCATTGTTGTATCCGGACCAATGGGGGTATAATGCAACATAAGGGTAGTATTCTCAATGCCCTTGCCCCATCGATATCCTGGGGCATAACGGCTACTTATGTTCCATTTTCCACTTTCCTAACCTTAGTCAGGACTAGGCGTGTTCTTGTCATGCGTGCCTGTGGTGTATTATTGTGTACCACTATAGCTTCCGCCCATCTTACAGATAACCACTTAAAGCTTGTTTCCAGGTTACAGCAATTCACCGCTATTTTGTCTCCCCAGCGAGCCGTTATATACTTGACGGGATAGAGGGAAAATGCTGAATAGTTGTCGGGTCCTGGGTACTTGGGGAGGTCCTTTCTCAGTAGCTCAAAGTTCAAGAGCCTATCTCCGGCAGGGGGTTTGAGGCAGCTACCCAGAATTCCCATCATCATGACCGTCATCGCCGCCCTTAGGAGACTGTGGTGCCCTAGACGATGCATTGTCTACGGCAGTGTGAGGTGCGGTGTCTTCAGCAGTGAAGGGTGCGGTGTCTTGTGTGACTTGTGGTGCGGGAATGGACAACTTACAATGGGTGGCGTGGATCCACGAAGGTTTACCCTCGCAGAAGACTGCCGTCGGTGTGACCAGTAGCACCTGGAATGGTCCCTTCCACCGTGGCTCCAAAGCAGCCTTGCGGGTGAAGTGCTTTACAAGCACCCAGTCGCCGGCCTGGAAGTTGTGGATGGCGTGGCCTATTGGTTCAGGCAGCGCCTCTCGTACTCGAGCATGAATGCTGCGTGCCACATTGGACAAGCCTATGCAAAATCTCAAAAGCATGTCATCCATTACTGGCAAAGCAAGGGTGGACATGTCTGTTGGTGCTGAAACGGGCAAGCTCATAGGTCGTCCCATTAATATTTCGTGGGGGGAAAGGCCCGTAGTGCGACCCGGGGTGGAACGAATGCTCATCAATGCAAGCGGAAGAGCCTCTGGCCACCTCAAGCCTGTGTCTGTGCAAAGTTTCGCTAGTTTATTCTTTAAAGTCTTGTTCGTTCGTTCCACAAGTCCTGAGGACTGTGGGTGGTAGACGCAATGGAAGGATTGTTTAACGCCCAACGCCTTCAGGATGCCCTTAACCACTTGCGCCGTGAAATGGCCCCCTTGATCTGACGAAATTATCTGGGGAATGCCAAATCTGCACATAAAATCCCGCACGAGGCGCTTCACTACTGTCGGAGCATCGGACTTGACGCATGGGTATGCTTCGACCCATTTGGTGAACGTATCTACGATCACCAACACATAGCGAAACGACATGCTTGGTTCCAATTCTGTAAAATCGAACTCAATAGTTGCGAACGGCCCACTAGGCGGGGGCCGTCCCCCATCATGTGCATGTCTCGGCGGCGCCCCTCTATTGTGTTGCTGGCAGACCACGCACGATCGGCATACTTCGGATACAATCCGTGACAGTCCTGGCGCTGTCCAAGTGTAGTTTATCTGACCCATCACCCCCCTCTGGCACACATGACCATTCTGATGAGCCATGCGTGCCAGCCAAGGCAGTAAAGCCTGGGGTGCTATGGGTTTCCCGTCAAGGGTCCATATTTCTCCTGGCCCGGGGCGTAGCGCCCCTCGCTTGAGCCAGTCCTCGTGTTCGGCCGTCGTTGCAGCGTTCTGCAAATTTATGATATCGTCCTTAGTTGGTGTGGCGGGTGGTCCCGCAGTCGGTATGTCAGCAATCTGTGCGGCTGTCTTCTGTGCTCGTGTCACCATCGGCATGTTGCGGTCTATCTGTTGGTTGGCGGCCTTTCCTGCCACCTCGTCCGCCCTTGCATTGCCCCGGGCAACGTCAGTGTCCGCCCTTTGGTGGCCACGACACTTAATTACCGCGATAGCGCGGGGAAGTAAAATACTTCGGAGGAGCCCTTCTACCAGCGCGCCGTTCTTTATCACTGAACCGGCAGATGTGAGAAAACCTCTCATCTTCCAAATGGCCCCTTTATCGTGGACTACGCCATGAGCGTAGGCCGAATCTGTGTAAATGTTGACGGCAAGGCCTTCCGCCAAGCTGCACGCTCTGGTCAAGGCGCACAGCTCCGCCTGCTGTGCGGAAAATGTAGGTGGAAGACGCCCGCTCTCTACCGTTTCGCTATCCGAGCACACGGCGTACCCGGACAACAGGGACCCGTCCCATGCGCGCCTAGCTGATCCATCGACATAATATGTACAGTCGGGATATTCTAAGGGGTTGTCCTTTAAATCCGATCGCACCGTGGAGACTAGCTGCACAATGTCGGTGCACACATGAGGTTCGCCCTCCTCTGGGGTGGGCATCAGTGAGGCTGGGTTGAGTGTCGTGCAACGTTCGATCGTGATGTTGGCTGCAGTGATCAGTGCGGATTCGTATTGCATTAATCTAGTGTTAGACAAATGCTGTGTGCTTCGCTGTAACAACAGCGAAGTGACGCAATGTGGTACCCGTAGCGTTACTGGGTGTCCCATAACAATGTCCGCTGTTCTTTCTACTGCGTACCTGGCCGCTGCCACGGCTTGCAAGCACACCGGAAACCCTTGTTCGACCGGGTCTAACTTTTTACTGAAGTAGGCTACCGGCCGCTCCTTATCCCCATGGGTCTGTGTCAAAACTGACTGGGCGAAACCTCCCACGGCGTGAGTGTAAAGGGTAAATGGTTTCGCATAATCCGGGAGTCCTAATGACGGTGCCGTAACCAGCGCCTTTTTCAGCCCGTCAAAACATCGCCTCAATTCATCCGTCCATACCAATTCGATCGAGGCGGTTGATTTGGTTGCCTCGTATAGTGGCTTAGCCAGCAGCGCAAAATCAAGTATCCAAGTGCGGCAATATCCCGTCATACCTAGGAAGCGCAGCATTTGCCGTTGCGAGCGAGGGCGAGGCAGCTCCATAATAGCGGTCACTCGTCCAGCATCCAATTCTCGTTTTCCGTGCGAAATGGCGTGTCCCAAGTAAGTTACAACCTGCCGCACAAACTGAAGTTTTGGTCTGCCTACTTTGTGGCCTTTGGCCGCCAAGGCCTTTAATAGGGCCAAGGAATCCATTTCGCACGCCTCCTTTGAAGGGGAGCAAATCAGCAAATCGTCAACGTATTGCAACAACACTGACCCTCCCTTCAATTCCACATCCGCCAGGTCGCGGTGCAGCGCCCGGGAAAACAGAGTGGGGCTATCTGAAAACCCCTGAGGTAGTACTGTCCAAGTATACTGGCGCCCCCTATGGGTGAAAGCGAACAAGTATTGTGACTCAGGTGCGATGGGCACAGAGAAAAACGCAGAACAAAGGTCGATGACCGTGAAGTATGTTGCGTCCGGCGGAATTGACATCATGAGGGTTTCTCCGTTTGGAACTAGTGGGTGTATGCCCTGTATCACCTTGTTCACCTCCCTTAAATCCTGTACAAACCTCCATTTGTCCTTTGACGGCTTTTTCACTGGCAAAATTGGTGTATTGCATGGGCTGTTAGTTTCCACAATAATTTTCTGTTCCACTAGAGATTGAATTACCGGTGCTATACCTACGTCGGCCTCAGGTCGTAGCTTATACTGTTTTACATTTGGCAAGCGCATCCCCGGCTGCACTGCTATCACTAGAGGTTTGGCGTCTCGCATCCGTCCAACCTCACCGTCGCTCTTTGGCCATAAATTGTCTGGCACCTCCGCTAGGAGGTAATCTGACTCACCCGGGTCCGTCAACACTGCCCTCATGGCATAGGTGCCCTTAGGAGGCAACTCTGTTGCTTCGAACACTCCATCCCTCCGTTGTGTCTTGAAGTCAATTGAGAACCCTTCGCCATTTTGGAGCCGTTTCAAAGTCCAGCGGCCTCTCTTACTCCGATAGCCTTGTAAGGGGACTTCTCGTAACCTCCCCACCATCCAACCTACACTTTCCGGCGGCCACCCCTTGGCAGTAGTGAGGGTAACATGGGCGGCCGCTCCTTCGGGGTATTGGGTCAACGCACGCTGACTCGAGGTTAGGACTGCCTCGATTCCTATTCCCTCACGGCCGATCCATATCCGTGATAAGTGTAGAGGCGTGCGCTCGCCCAGCTTTTCCTTAACCCTTTTTCGATAATCCTCGTCGTCGCCCGTTGCATCATAGTACGCAGTGCAATGGGGTGGATTATCCTTTAAGGTTTTTATCGAAATTTGGTGCAGTTGTAGCCAATCTCGCAGGACCGCACTGTCCAAGCACACATTATCTATGATATGCGTCCAGGTAGCCAGAGCCCCTTCATCCATGCGCCACCAATACACGGTGGGGCCGGGCCGAGACAATGCCGTCATTACCAAGTCGCGTTTAGATTCCGCGACGTCTACGAAAACTCCCTCCTCTGTACATGAGATTTGACAGCCCAATCGGCACAACAAATCCCGTCCCAACAAATTCGTCGGGGCGGTAGTGGTCATCAAGAAAGCATGTTTAGCCTCCAGCGGGCCGCATGTTACTCGCACTTCCTCCGAAATAGGAAGCGCTTGGGGTAAACCCGAAACACCCAGTATTTGAACGTTCCTGGCCGTAGGGCGCAAAGAGGGCAATTGCCCCTTGTTAATTGTGCTGCGAGTCGCACCCGTATCTACGAGAAATTCTAATTGTCTTCCCTCCACATCCAACATCAAGGTTGGTTCCTCTGCCGGTGTCATGGTCAAGAGAGGACACTCCTTGGGCGACTCGCCAGCGTCCCGTCAATAGGCCCCTCTATTGTATTGGGGCTGAAACCCCTTACGAGCCTTTGGGCAATCACGTATCCAGTGTCCCATCTGCTTGCAATAATGGCACGGTTCCTGCGGAACCGGTGGTGCGGAGGGCATAGGTCGTCCCTCTACAGCGCCCCTTCCGCCCTGCCGGCGTTCTGGCGGCCCCCAATGTGACTGGTTCACTGGTTGCCACTGCGGCGGGCCCCGAGGCGGGGCCCAGTTCCCCCTTGGTCCGTTCTGCATCCCACTATTGGGGGGTGGTCCAGGGGTTTGGAGAAGGGGTCTTGGTGGATACCAATTTTGGGGAGGGGGCCCTTGCACAGTCCAAGTTTGAGGGTTTTGAGGAGGAGGGGGAAGAGGGGGTGGTATTGTCCATTGCTGTTTTATTTCGTCCATATTAATTAGTCCTAAGTCCTCAGCAGTACAACCTTCACAGAGGTTACCTTCGCGGTGGATCCACTCTCCGTTAGGGAATTGGCCCCTATAGAAAGGCAAACCGCTCCTCCCAAGGTCCTCATAACCCCGGACAGGCCCCCACTTCTGGCACTGTTCGCGTAGGTAGTTCTGACTCTGATCCCCCCTTTTTCCTTGATTAAATTGAGCCCGTTTCTCCTGGACAAACATTTGCAATATTTCCTCCTTAATATCCTTCTTCTCCTCTAAGGAGGAGCCCGGGCATTGTTCCAGTTTGTCGCATAATTCGTTAGTTGTCATTCCCTTCCAGCCGAAAAGGACGGACTGTACCTGTTTCTTTAATACCGGCCGAAGCCCCTCGATTAGATATTGATTTACCAATGGGTTGGGTAGTTCGGCCAACAGCATCGGGCCCAGTCCTCCCCAACGCGCGATGGCTCTTTCCAACCTTTCCCGGTAATCCCCAATTGATTCTCCTGTCTTTTGTTTTATGGCCCCAATTTTTCCCCAATCCGGACCTCCTGCAGGCAACAGCGCCTGCTCAATAGCCTCTAGCAGCCGGAGCTTTAGCTCACCCCATTGTACTTGTGTCATCTGGGGGTTTGCACCCGCCGCCCTTGGGTCTTCCATCGGCCACTGTGCTCTTTGCCTAGCCTTATCCCACACCTTGGGTGGGAGCACAGAAGTGCCCATATGGGTTATATCTCGAAAATCACAATCGCCATGCTCGCATGTGATCCAATTCGCTATAGTCGGAGCTATCTGTCTTGGGTCCTCGATAAGCAAATGTTGAATCCTTTCCCGCATTACTGTTAGAGCGGATTCTTTCCATGGTACCCTTTCTCGAACCCCATGACCTTGAGCATCAACTCCGATAACTTGTAGGGGGCACAATTTTCCTCCTTCGGTTAATCCAGAACTTTTCTTCAGTGAAGGGTATAAACTAGACATTCCGGTGGTTCGGGGGGTCTCGTTCCCATTACAACCTACCAGCGAGGGGTATAACCCATCCGGTCCTATCGGTGGCGGGAACCCTGCGATGTCGGTCCCGTCATCTATTCCGTTAGCCCCGAGTTGTGCAAACGGCCTTCCCTGGCTCGGGTGGTTCTGGGGTATCTGGGGCGCGATGGTAGCGGGGTTATAGGGAGGTGGTGGCGGGGGCGCAGAAAGGATAGGTGGTGCCTGAAACCCCGGGACAGGGTTTAGGTCTGGGGCTGGGGAGGGTAGATTGGTCGCTACCTCCCCTCTCGCGGGGTCGGGGTTTTCAACGAGCGACATCAGTCGCGCGTTGGCCTGCTTTTCTATTTCCTTAAGCGCTTCATCCTGTGCCTTATTTGCCTGTTTCCTCAGACCCTTAAGTTTTGTTACCTCACCAGCCAAGCTGGCCTGTTTCGACTTTGCGTGTCGCTTCATCGCTTCTTCCTTCCACCAGCCAAAGACTTTCCAGTAGTCCGGCGGGAAGTGTTTCGTGGTCTGTTCAAACTTGTCTAATGTCTCATACAACACGTCCAATTTTTCCAGCGCAAAAGACCCTCCTTCGGGCCACGGTTCTCCTAAATCCTTCGTCAGCGCAACCCATGACTTCCCTGGTCTCACAGCATCATAGCCATGCCTCCGAAACATAAAAAATGCTGGGGTATGTCTAAGCGGTTCACCTGCCTTTACTGTCTTATTACCCATACTGTTACCCATCCTAAGAAACCTTAGTTTACCGACGTAGCCTTGTACTCGTGAGGATCTCCCGCCTCGCGTTACAGCCGTCTACCTAACTCTGAGAGGCTCGCAGCCTTGTACCCGTGAGGTTCGCCCGCCTCGCGTGGTACGGCCGCTCTACCTACTCTCCTGAGAGGATCGCCCGCCTACTCAGCCGTCTATCCTACCCTTACTGCACTCTCCTGGCGTCCTACGCCCGTGTAATACTTCTAACTTCCTTATAATTCCAAAGTCTCCCGGGTAGGCCTCGGATCAGGACGCCGCCCCTTCCTTACCCTCATAACCCAGAGATCTATTACTCCTTACCCACAGGCGCCCAACGTGGGGCACTTTCCCTTACGTAACGTTACCCTGACGAGTCCATAAACAGTCAGTTGCTCCGGGACCCAAGCGGTCCGTAATTAAATTTAGGTTCGAGGATCAGGTCTGAGCAGGGAACGGAACAAACGGCAACCGAGCAAGAGAGAGTGGGTTACAATTTAGACTGACCCCCAGGCTAAAAAGGAAAAACAAAAGAAAACCACAGCTCACCTGACCCGGATCAATTGCCAGCTGGTCTCTCACCACTCACTTGCCTGGGACCGCGTCCCGGACTGCACAGACTGATCCCACCGCTGCCACCAGTTGTCGGATTGAGACTTAGGACTTGGGACTCAGAAGACTCAGAAGAAAGGAGCAACGGATATATTTATTGGAACTCGAGTACACAAGCTTGAGGACAGCAAAAGTTGTATTGAAACTCACAAGGAATGACCAACAGTACAACAAGATGCTCTGAAATAATTCAATTAACATTGCTTTATATAAGGAAAATCAGGGGTGGAGTTAGCTCACAAGATACAGAGACAGAATGGGCTCATCGGCCCTCCCACCATAGTCCCATCCTGTTGTTCAGTTAATTAAAGGAAGTTCATCCAAGGCCAGTCTTGGGTTAGCTCAGATAAGGAGATGGTCAGCATTATGTGGCAACATGTTTACAACTTTCTGTATAGAAAGCTTGCTTGGGAAAGTACAAAGGGAGTGGACACTCATAAAACTGTCAACTTGCAGGATATTGGTAAAGTCATAGAGGGAGGCAGAGAGATAACAGTAGCCTCCAAGGCCAGGGAAGGGGAACTAGAGATTGTGCCCACACAAACCAGAGCTCAAAGGAAAAGAACTCCTTATTAGGACATTACACATCCTCAAGGCACAAGAAAGAACTCAGTATCATAAAAGAGTACAACAGTCAGTCAAAACAGAACATATAATTGGTTACACTTGGTAATTAGTAAAGCAGCATGGATATACAAAGGGGGAGGGGCATTACAGCTCCCTACATATATATATATATATATATATATATATATATATATATATTGTTCACCGCGGATAAGGATGTTGTTTGCCGAGCGAAGGCACCGCGGCCGAACAGTTGTTCCCCGACTAAACCCGATTCACCCAAACGTTGGCCGTATCGCGCCACAGATATTCAATGTGGAAAAGACTAAGACGACGAATGCAAAGAGGAAGAAGAAGAAGACGTACAGAAGAGTAACGGGGTTTATTATTTACACACACATAAGCAAAAAGAGCAGTCACGATTATTTACAGGGGACATGAAAACGCAGGTGACACAGTGAAAATTACTAGCTTATACTAACTTAATTACCTACCCAGGACAGCACGAACAAAACAAACTCACGTACGCAAATGGATGGAAGGGTAGGAATCGTTTGGAGGGATGAGCAGGTGGGATCACAGGGCACAGCGAGCGGGTCCACTCCGGGCGCGAAGCGGGGAGCCGGCAGCTCCTTGTATTCGGCTTTACAGCGCACGCCGGCAGCTCCTTGTATTCGGCTTTACAGCGCACGCCGGCAGGGTCACTCGGCTGGTTGAAACGGGGCTGGTTAAAGCGGCTCTTTGTCAAAGGCTTTTCGTATCTCGCACGCAACAACGGTGCAACTCTCAACTCTCTTGGACCTCACAACCCAGCTCTCTCTTGGACCCTGTTTGCGACTCGTGTAAAAGCTCCTCTCCTTTCTCAGCTCATCTGCGATCTGTCGGGGAACGTCCCGCAGCGGGTTATATAGGCCCCGCCCCTCAACCTTCGCGAACCTCCTTGATCTTTCTCTCCAAGTCCAACCCCTTGTTCGTGGTTGGTTGAGTGGGGCTGACTCACTCCTCCCCTCTCTGACGAGGTGGGGACCCGCCTTTCTTCCCCAACCCTGCCTCGTGGTCAATGGCGGCTTTGGAGGGGATGTAATTGGCAATCGAGGCTTGGCAATGACGAAAGGGGAAATGGAGGTTTTGGGAATGGGAATGAAGGGAATCTATCTCTTTCACCCGGTGCAATGGAGTGTCATTCTAATGGAAGACAAGGCCTTACTCTAAAACACATAATAAGGATATAAACTACTGAACAAGGGTTTTATCGTGTCCTTCAATGTGGTGTTTCATGGAATTAACTACCGGGACGCCCTTTTTACCTTTACACAACTCCGGAGGCAGGAGGGGCCATAATCAATGTTATACAATCAAAAAAAATACCATCCTCATATCCGCAACTATATATATATATATATATATATATATATATATATATTGTTACGGTCCGTGGATAAGATGTTGTTTGCCGAGCGGGCCGAACAGTTTTTCCCCGACTAAACCCGATTCACCCAGACGTTGGCCGTATCGCGCCACAGCTATTCAATATGGAAAAGACTAAGGCGACACGGATGTGAAGAAGAAGCAGACAAAAAGAAATGTTTGAAATACAATTACTATTTACAGGCTCAAAGTAACCAAGGAGAAGGAAAGATAATAAAATAATATACAGAAGCTTTTAGAGACACAGGGAAAATACTAGCTTGTACAGACTTAATTGACTACCCAGGACAGCACAAACAGAACAAACTCACGTACGCAAATGGGGAACTTGCAGGCAGGAATGGCTGGAAAGGAGAAGAAGGTCCGGAGCTGGCAGCACGATCCGCGCGTTGGGCAGCCGCCGTTCCTTCGCGGCCCTGCTCCAAACTGCCGTCCAGGCCCCAAACGGCTGTCGAGTGTTGCTGCTGGGGACGCTGCCGCTGGCGAGCAAGGTGACGAATAGCAGGCTTTTGCGCTTCCCTGGATGATCTCTGCTTTTGGACCTCACAACTCAGCTCTTGTCATAGCTCATCTCTCTTCTCAGCTCATCTCATAAAAGCTCATCTCCCTTCTCAGCTCATCTGCTTTGCACCACCACGCAGCTCAGCTCAGCCTTGGACCTTTTTGCCACTCTCTCTTGGTCACTCTTGCGCACGCGCTTTTATCACGCCTCCGGCGATTAAGCCGCCGGCCTTCAGGACACGCCCATCGGTGTGTTCACCTCGGCCATGGTTGGTCGCACGACCCTCTGGCTCCGCCCTTGATGACGACGGGCGGCCACGCCTTTCTTCCCCGACCCTGCCTCGTGGCCAATGGCGGCTTTGGAGGGGATGTAATTGCCAAATTGAGGCTTGGCCATTACGAAAGGGGAAATGGAGGTTTTTGGGAATGGGAATGAAGGGAATCTATCTCTTTTACTTGGTGCAATGGAGTGTCATGTTACTGGAAGACAAGGCCTTACTCTAAAACACATAATAAAGATATAAGCTACTGAACAAGGGTTTTATCGTGTCCTTCAATGTGGTGTTTCATGGAATTAACTACCGAGACGCCCTTTTTACCTTTACACAACTCTGGAGGCAGGAGGGGCCATAATCAACAATGTTACACAGCAATTTCCAATACAATACACACAATCAAAAAAATACAATCCTCATATCCGCAACACTGCACCCTCCTCCTCTTAGGCACGTCCCAGGCCTATAACTTTAAGTTAGTGTGACACGTAGGTGTAGTTCCCTCTACTTTTAACCTGACCCTGAGTGCGACAGTTTTAAAACATAGATAAATATGTCCCGCTGCTCCATTGCACCCTGCCTAACAGACTCACGCCCACAGTTAACCGAATTGCGGAATGGTCTTCAAACTATACACTGACGGTGGGGAGAATTATTTACAGTGACGCTATTTTATTTACAAAACTCAACCCAGGACCTGTGATTGTTCTTTCTGGGGGGGAGACAGTCTGCTCTGCATCAATGCACCATGAAAGCACCCCAAAACACACCAACACACCCTCGAGCACCAATCGGTGCACAGTCATCATTGTTCATGAATAAAAATAAAAACAACAACCCCTAACCCTGCAGGTGGTCTCTTGCTCTTCGGCTCCCTCTGCTGGCTATTATTATTTCTTCCAGATGTTGTCTTTCTTTCATTTTATTACTGGCGGCCTATTTGCAATAAAACCTGCCCAAACATGTCCCTGTTTATTTATTTTATTTATGGCCCACAGGGCCGACTAGTGTGGTTCACCTGTGGGGCATCGGTGCCCTGTGGCCAAGGTCCGCCAGCAAGATTTCAGGCCTTCATGGCCGGTTCCAGCAGAGGGGCCACGCCCCAACCCATGGGGTCCATAAGTGGTGCTCGGCCACAGACATGTGGTCCATAATGTGGTGCATCGATGCAGACAGCTGGTTCTGGGAGTTCCGGGCGCACAATGGCGGACTCACGCACGCTCCCAATGGCGCACAGGTCATGTGGGAGACAAAAGGGGGGAAGGCATATGAGCGAGGGGTAAGGTCACAAGGGTACACATCAAACAAGGCAATGCAAGGCGAAGTGCGTATGGAGAGCGAAGTGAGAAAGCTCGTCCCTACCGTATGTCACCCCCCCTGTCACCTACACTACCCTTGCCCTTACCCCATATTTACAAAAATCTACACATTTACAAATTCGTCACTACTGTCACGTCTTCCCCATATTTCCCCTACACCAAATTCGTCACCACAATCCCTTTCACCAAAATTTGCCATCACCCAATTCATCATCAATCCTCATTAGGAGGAAGAGATGGAACATCAAGCACAATGTCACACCCACGTCATGATGCGTCTCACAATCCAAACATTTGCATCAATAAAAATAATAAAAACAACCTGGCATGGTGTGGAGGTACGTCATCTCAGGTGAGTGGATGCAGATGGTGCGAGGAGATCTTCATCCTAATTACTTTCTAAATTACATTAACACACTTTACACTACCCGGGGTCTTTCCCTGCCAATCCATTGGCCAACTTACACTATGGGTTCTCAAAACCAATTCCCATTGACCAAACTGTGGTGCTTCTCAATTTGGGGTCTCACTCCCCCGATTCATCTCCCGGTGCCCTTGCACAATTTCTGGGCTGAGACGTGTAGCTCTCCCAGCAGGTCTACCCACCTGCACACCTCCACCACTGTAGTTGCCACCTGAGCTTACCTAGCTCCTCACCCTAACCTAACTAACTGGGGAAGGCCCCTCCTGGCTCTGTCACCCCTTGGTGCCCTCTGGCACTGGGCTACCCGGGTCCGTCCTCCGGATCCTTGGGCCCCCTCCACAACTACCGGCTCCCAGAGCCCACCTGCGGCCTCACCTGGCCGACATCCTCACAGTGGTGGAGTGCCCAAACCAACTACACACACTAACAGGCTACACGCCCAGCCATTTCCACAACACTAATGCACCCATCCAAACACCATTCTCTCACCCGCACCACAGATGCCAATATCCAACCACAATTTACCTATACCCTCTACCTAACACTTACACTACCCACCCCGGGTATTCGTGATGGGGGTCCACTCTTCCCCCATTCACACCTTCGCACCATCCACTCCACTCCATTGTTTCCACCATACTCACTCCACGACCATCCATTCCAATACTCCATATATTCCAGACCATTTATTCCACACAACCATTCTCCATACACTTGTCGTTGCACGCCTGTGCAATCACACCTGGTGCCACCTGCACCCTCCTTCCTTCCTGGACCATTTGGTCAATACCACACGCAATCACTACTACTCACTCAAACACTGCTCCATACACCTGTTCAGTTGCACACCTGTGCAATCACACCTGTTCCTCACACACTTTTCACAATACACTTCTGAATACACCTCCAACACTCACACGGCATCATCTAAACTACCTGTTGCCCTGCTAACTTAGTGCTCCCCGTCTTCCCTTTAAACTCAGCACATACCACGTCATTATCATCCACACTTATCTACCTGCGTCCCCACTACAGGTATCATTGTCACTACCTAATCTTAACGTTACCTAAGGTCATCTCTCTAGATCCCTACACATTATCCAAACCCTCCCGGGCTAGTTTTCACTGCCATCAACCCCATAAATCTAGTGCTCCTTTGCCCCCGCTGTGAGGGATGACAGAGTTGCCATCCCACCACATCGGGGACGTTCCACTACCAATTTTGCTCTCCAAATTCCAACAAATCAAAAATTTTCCAATTACTGCCAATTCTACTCACTATTCTAAATTTCGTATCAAACCACTATCACTATTACCATCATCACAGTCCACTCACTAGTGCCTCTCGGTGCGCCAATTCACTTCCACAGCCCGGCTTCGTAAAGCCGAGCAATGAATGCGGGTTGTTTGGTGCCGGCAGCTGGATGCGTCCGGCACTCGGTGCAGGGAAGGACGCTTACCCGGGCCGAGATCCCACGCACCACCTCGGCACGGAGCCATCCAATTGCCCGATCTCGACCTGCCGGAACGCCTCAACAAAAAGGGGTCGCCATGACGACCCTTCCTATCGGGCTGCCCGCTCCGCTTAGTGGAGCACGGACGCGGCCGTTCCAAACGCGGCCCAGCGTGGATCACGTACGGCGGTCCTTTCGAACCCGCCGTGGTTTGGATCCCCGCTGGTCCTCGCGGCACGCGAAGCTGCCCGACGCGCACCGAGGGCCCGATTCGGCTAAATGTCGTTCTAACCGCTAACCCGGTTACCGTCGATGCCTCACCTGCATGCTTACACGCATACGCTACCCCTTTCACCCTCACTGAGCTCGATGCTCCAACGCCGCCCGTACACCCCGCATACTTCGTTATTGCACTCGTTCTTTCGCTCACAGACTTGGTCACACACCTGACCACCGAACACCTTGGCACACACTCGTCGTTTGCACACCTCACCAACACACCTCTTCGCGCCCCCTCCTCGGTCACCTCCTCCGTGACAATCACAGGTGTGCTCTCACTCGCACACCCAACCACGTGCCTCACGACCAATTCCAGTGTGCATTCCCACACCCGCTCTACCCTTCCAGGTGTGCATCCTTCCATTCCAGGTGTACATCCTCTCTCACCTGTCACAACCAACTCATGCTCCGTGTCACTCTCACTACTTTCACCACCACTCTTGACAGCGCACTCACCCTTGCTCTCGACAGCGCACTCTTTCCTCACGCATCTGTCCGTTACACACCTTTCTCGCGCACCCTCTTGCGCACACTCTCCCGTTACATCCTCTGTAACACTGACCACAGGCGTGCATCCTCCCTTACTCTTCACAGCGCACTCTTTCCCCATGCACCCGTCCGTCACACACCTTTCTCGTGCACACTCTTGCGCACACTCTCCCGTTACCTCTTCTGTAACACTCACCACAGGCGTGCATCCTCCCTTACTCTTGACAGCGCACTCTTTCCCCATGCACCCGTCCGTCACACACCTTTCTCGCGCATCCTCTTGCGCACACTCTCCCGTTACCTCTTCAGTAACACTCACCACAGGTGTACACTTCCTTGTTACATCCTCTGTAACACTCCTCACTACGCGCTTCCATGTGCCCCCTCGCACACGCGCTACGACCGACTCACTCTCGACAGCACACTCACTCCTCGGCACGCACTTTTTCCTCACACACCCCAGAGTCGGACATTGGCACACCTCCTCTTTCGCACACCAGACCTGTCGCACACTTCACCAACGGCCTCTCACGAACACCCGGATCCAAATCAACCCCCAAGCCGACTGAAGCTTTCCTCACATCATGTACATTTCCACGTATATCGCCACTCACCTTGGCACCTCGTCTCCGCACCTCCTTCGCCACCTGCAAACTCTTTATTTGGTTCGCGAGCATATAATTATGAGTTCAGCACCGACCTTGTACATATTCCATCACCCCCTCCTGTATTTCTCTCTTAGTTTCTGTCCGTCTCTTCTTAATTTCACTCACCTCTTCTTCCACTTCCTCTAATTTTTGCTTCACCTCTTTTATTTCCCGGTGCGTCTCCTCAAGTTCGTCCTCTAAGGCTATTTTGACCATCTCTATGTGCGTCCTCACCTCTCGGTCCTTCGTCTCCATTACTTCTGTCACCCCTTCCAACCTCGTTGTCAGTCCCTCACGTACCATCTGACATTGCCTCTGTGTCGCTATCAAGTCATTTTTTATGTCGTTTTGTGTCGCTTTTAACCCTCCGAGTACCGCAGTGTTCCTTTGAACCTGCTCCACTAACTCCGTCTGTCCCACCGTCAGCTGTTCCACCTCCTCCGTCAGATCTTCTATTACCCCCTGTAACCTAGCCGTTCCATTTCTCACCTCTTTCTCTATACGCTTTTCACCTCGCTTTACCTCCTCGCGTACCCCTGAGACCTCCTCACTTACACCTCGTCGTATCTCCTCTCTCATCTCCTCCCTCTCTTTTGTAGATGCCACCCTCATCTGTCCCAATTCATCCCTCTGAGCATCCAGTTTGGTTTCTACCCCGATTTTCACCTCCTCTATCTGCTCTCCCATTTGTTTAATTTCTCGGGCGGATTGCTCCCCTATTTCCCGCAATTTGCCTTCCATCCTATTTTCTAACCCCATTAACCCATTTTTCACCCCCTCTATCTGATTCTCCTGGGCAGCCATTCTATTTTCCACCCCCGTTAACCCATGTTTCACCCCTTCTATCCCATTGTCTAACCCCTCAAATTTCGCTTCTAGCCCTCCGATTTGATTTCCTAGTCGCTCCCCCATTTCTCCCATTTGGCCCCCAATTTCTCCCATTTGGCCTCCCATTTGGCCCCCCATTTCTCCCATTTGGCCCCCCATTTCTCCCATTTGGCCCCCCATTTCTCCCATTTTGCCCCCTATCCTGTTTTCCATCCCTTTGAAATTATCGTCTGTTTTTACCATAAAGGCCATCATCTGTTTCATAAACAGGTCCAAATTCATTGGCATCTCTGGCTCGTTTGCCGCGACCACGGGCGCGGCTAAATTTGGTGCCGCAATAACCATATGCGCGAGGGCGCCATTTTGTGCGCCTGATACCTCCTCAACCACATTGCCAATGTTCTCCTCCTCTCTTTCCTCCACATACATTTCCCCGAGGTCCTGGGTCGATTCTACACCGTCTATCTCTCCCACCGGCATCCCGTCGCCTTGACCAGCCATGGCGCGATTTCAAAATTCGGGTTTTGCTTTAAAACACAAATTTCCAGCAGCTCGTAATTTTGAGGGCATTAAGCGCGCTTCGGGTCCGATCCGACACTCCTGACACCAATTGTTACGGTCCGCGGATAAGATGTTGTTTGCCGAGCGGAGGCGCCGCGGCCGAACAGTTTTTCCCCGACTAAACCCGATTCACCCAGACGTTGGCCGTATCTTGCCACAGCTATTCAATATGGAAAAGACTAAGATGACACAGATGTTAAGAAGAAGCAGACAAAAAGAAAGGTTTGAAATACAATTACTATTTATTGCTATTTACAGGCTCAAAGTAACCAAGGAGAAGGAAAGATAATAAAATAATATACAGAAGCTTTTAGAGACACAGGGAAAATACTAGCTTATACAGACTTAATTGACTACCCAGGACAGCACAAACAGAACAAACTCACGTACGCAAATGGGGAACTTGCAGGCAGGAATGGCTGGAAAGGAAAGGAAGGTCCGGAGCTGGCAGCACGATCCGCGCGTTGGGCAGCCGCCGTTCCTTCGCGGCCCTGCACCAAACTGCCGTCCAGGCCCCAAACGGCTGTCGAGTGTTGCTGCTGGGGACGCTGCCGCTGGCGAGCAAGGTGACGAATAGCAGGCTTTTGCGCTTCCCTGGATGATCTCTGCTTTTGGACCTCACAACTCAGCTCTTGTCATAGCTCATCTCTCTTCTCAGCTCATCTCATAAAAGCTCATCTCCCTTCTCAGCTCATCTGCTTTGCACCACCATGCAGCTCAGCTCAGCCTTGGACCTTTTTGCCACTCTCTCTTGGTCACTCTTGTGCGCGCGCTTTTATCACGCCTCCGGCGATTAAGCCGCCGGCCTTTAGGACACGCCCATCGGTGTGCTCACCTCGGCCATGGTTGGTCGCGCAACCCTCTGGCTCCGCCCTTGATGACGACGGGCGGCCACGCCTTTCTTCCCCGACCCTGCCTCGTGGCCAATGGCGGCTTTGGAGGGGATGTAATTGCCAAATTGAGGCTTGGCCATTACGAAAGGGGAAATGGAGGTTTTTGGGAATGGGAATGAAGGGAATCTATCTCTTTTACTTGGTGCAATGGAGTGTCATGTTACTGGAAGACAAGGCCTTACTCTAAAACACATAATAAAGATATAAGCTACTGAACAAGGGTTTTATCGTGTCCTTCAATGTGGTGTTTCATGGAATTAACTACCGGGACGCCCTTTTTACCTTTACACAACTCTGGAGGCAGGAGGGGCCATAATCAACAATGTTACACAGCAATTTCCAATACAATACACACAATCAAAAAAATACAATCCTCATATCCGCAACAATATATATATATATATATATATATATATATATATATATATATATATATATATATATATATATATATATACAGTCACGTGAAAAAGTAAGTACACCCCATGTAAAGTTTTGACTTTTTCAACATATTTCAACATACAGCTATTTGATCTTCATCTCAACAATATTGAGAGATAAAGGTGATAGAATATAACAAATATCATGAAACATTTACATTTTGTAGTCCATTGTATAATTTAAATAAACATAAATGCAAATTTCGCATGTGGAAAAAGTAAGTACACCCTTGGCTCTAATAGGTGGTATTGCCCCCTTCGGCAGAAACAACCTCAAGTAGGCATTTCATATAACTGTCTACCAGTCTCTGACATCGACTGGGAGAAATTTTGGCACTCCTGCATGCAGAATTCTTTCAGATGTGCGATGATTGAGGGGTTTCTTGCATGCACAGCTCGTTTCAAATCTCCCCACAACATCTCGATGGGATTTAGATCCGGGCTTTGACTCGGCCATTCCAGAACCCTCCATTTCTTTCTTTTCAGCCATTCCTTGGTGGATTTACTGGTATGTTTAGGGTCATTGTTATGTTGCAAGGTCCACCTTCAGTTGAGCTTCAATTTTCTGACAGATGGCCTCACATTATCCTCAAGCACCCTCTGGTACAATGAAGAATTCATCGTGGATTTTATGATGGTGAGCTGCCCAGGCCATGATGCAGCAAAGCTGTCCCAAACCATAATATTTCCACCACCATGCTTTACAGTTGGTATCAGGTTCTTGTGGTCAAATGCTGTCTTTGGTTTTCGCGAAACATGTCTTCTGGTACTGTGGCCAAATAGCTCTACCTTTTACTCATCTGTCGAGAGCACATTGTTCCAGAAGTGCTTGTCTTTGCCTTGGTGTTCATTGGCAAACTTTCGTCTTGCCCTGATGTTCATTCTGGATAGCAAAGGTTTCCTCCTGGCACACCTCCCATGTAGATCAAATTTGTGCAGCCTTTTTCTCATGGTAGACTCGTGCACTTTGACAGCAACAGTGGCAAGAGCTACCTGTCGGTCCCGTGATGACATTCTGGGGTTCTTAGAGACTTCTTTCAGCATCTTGCAGTCTGCTCTTGGGCTGAACTTGCTGGGGTGGCCTGGCCTGAACAAGTTGGCAGTTGTTTGGAATCCTCTCCACTTCTAGATGATCTTCTGGACAGTCGAATGATTGATTTCAAATCGTTTGGAGACCTTTTAAAATCCCTTCCCAGACTCATAGGCATCTATAACCTTCTTTCTGAAGGCCTCAGAGCTATTTTGATATCGGCATGGTGACGCCGCACATTTCAACAACAAAGAGCAAACCAAACTAAATATCTGGGGTTTAAATAAGACAGGTTCCTCCAAGATCCTCTCTAACGATGTTCTAATCATTTGCACCTGAGCTGGTGCACCTGATTCTAATTTTAGGTATTTGAAGAAGTGATAAATGTAGGGGTGTACTTACTTTTTCCACATGCAAAATTTGCATTTATGGTTATTTAAATTATACAATGGACTACAAAATGTAAATGTTTCATGATATTTGTTATATTATATCACCTTTATCTATCAATATTTTTGAAATGAAGATCAAGTAGCTGTATGATGAAATATGTTGAAAAAGTCAAAACTTTACATGGGGTGTACTTACTTTTTCGTGTGTGTGTGTGTGTGTGTGTGTGTGTGTGTGTGTGTGTGTGTGTGTGAGTTTGTGTGTATGTGACTGTGTGTGCTTCCGTTCATGTGTTTGTGTGTGTGTGTGTGTGTGTGTGTGTGTGTGTGCGTGTGTGAGCATGCGTGTGTGTGTGTGTGTGTGTGTGTGTGTGTGTGTGTGTGTGTGTGTGTGTGTGTGTGTGTGTGTGTGTGTGTGTGTGTGTGTGTGTGTGTGTGTGTGTGTGTGTGTGTGTGTGTGTGTGTGTGTGTGTGTGTGTGTGTGTGTGTGTGTGTGTGTAAAAAAATTTTTTGGGGTGGCCTGGCCTGAACAAGTTGGCAGTTGTTTGGAATCTTCTCCACTTCTAGATGATCTTCCGGACAGTCGAATGATTGATTTCAAATCGTATATATGTATATATAATTTTGGTAATGTTAGGGAATTCAATCCCGGATGAGGCCCCCAATTTCTGTTACGTGCTCCTCCCCAAACCCCGGTCACGGTGTCCCTCCGAGCCCCGAAAGGAGTCACGGCAGAAAGATGTGTTATAATGTGTGTCAATGACCAATGGTGAAACCACACCAACCAATTATTACCAAAAACAAGTATTGTATTAAGGTCACACAAGTATAACAGCACAAGTACAATATGTTTCAATTGCACCACAAAAATACCATATAATTCCTATGATGGCACCATCAGTTTCTTATTCAATAACTCACTGTGCTCCAAGTGAGCAAAAAGAACATTCCCAAAGTCACTGTCCCGGCACCAAGCCAAAATCGATCCACGCTCCGGTGATCGCAAGAAAAATGTCGAATCGAGACCAGAATCCAAGTCAGCTGACAGTCAACGCTGCCAAAGAGGCGCAAAGGTGCACCCAAAAGGCGACTGGGAAATCACACCTTCGGGTATGAACGTTCAGCAGCTCCCAAACGGAGAACCACAAATTCCCAATCGAAATCCACGTTACACTCGCAAACCAGGCTAACGGCTGGGTGCGGTGAAATGGATGGAGCGAGGTGAAAAGGCTGGAGTGACGCGAAATGGTGGGAGCGAGGCGAAATGGCGGGTGGGCGCGTACTGGGGGCGTACCTGCTCTCCAACGATTCTCTTCGGAATCAACCGCAAAACCTGACACGCAGGTTTATCTGTCACAGCGATAACCACTCTGTCACAGTAATCCCTTTCCCAGGAAACCCAAAGTTCACTCGTGACCCCCGTTCGCCAGCGTCTCCTCGAGACCTCAAAGCAGCTCGGCTTTTCTTCCCGACCTCACTTGCTCCGCCTTTTATTTGCTTCCTCCTCTTCTTCTTCCGGTTTCTCCCGATCTGGTTTCCGGTTTCTTTTAAAACACTAATTTTCTACCTTTTGAAAACAGTTATCTCCATTTCACTTCAACGATAACAACAATAGTACATGGAACCAAAAATGCTTACAGTGGATGAAAACCACGACGGAAGTGACGAATCCATAACACTATCATCACTTTTAAAATCAACAAAATCTTCACTTGAATAATGAGTCAATGACTCATATTTAATTAGAAGAAAAAACATTACCGTCTATATCCATATACTTTTTTTCATTAACAGATTCAACTACAACATTTTTTTATATTAAAGGTAATTTTAAAATGGTTCCGAACTACTATTGAGTGAAATGACATTTCTCCTGATATATTAACATCTTTCATTTCATCAAGATTGACATCTTTGGGGTTATTAAAGAATATAGAAATTTCACCGTGTTTAGAGCTAACAGTTTTACCTTCCTTTTCGGTAGCTTCAGTAAAAAGAGTTTTCTTTTTTGATACTTTTACATGTTTCATTACCTCCTCTAGTTTATTATAAATCTCCATAAATAGTGGTGAAACTTTTTTTTAAATTACTTTCATTGACGACTTCCCAAAGACAGAGAATGCTCTTCCTTTAAAAGGTATTGAGTTGCTCATATTATCCTTCAGAATAGGTTTAATCCAAAAGTTATTGAAATCATCTTTGTTCAATTTTACATCAGTGCAATTTATTTCAGTATCCTTTTTAAATGAGGAGATTGATTGCAATTTGTCTTTTGTGTTTTGAAACATTGTATTTATTAGACAAAAAAGTGATTGTCAAGAGATTGAGGGGAAAATAATTTACTATAATCTCAAAATGATATGTGGCTCGGGAGGTGCTCAACCAAGAACATTAAGAGAGGTCTATCATTTCATATCAGCTCAACGGCGATACTTAGACCGAGAGTTAAATTCTAATATAACATTTGTCAATATTCTAGATGGTGATTGTTCTTCTAAGAGAACTAAGTTATTACCTAAAAATGAAACAAAAAATATTTGTTGGGTCTCTGCATGAGTATAATGAAAAATGGGGGGAGTTAATAAGTTAAATGCAGGGAGAAAAAGGGTGTAATTTTTCAAGCTTGGCATGCCTGGCATTTCAAGCCATGGGCAAGGTTTAGGGAAAGTTGGTGGGGCTTAGTAAAAAGTGGGCGAGGCTTAGGAGGGAGAAAAGGGGTGTAATTTTTCAAGATAGGTGGTTTGAGCCAATAGGTTTCCATACTTTTCCCCATTGGCTTCAATGTTAAATTTGAGGTGAGCTAGAACCTATGAGTTGAGGTCGATTGAGGATTTAATATTTGGAAATAGGTTGTCCCAAAAGAGGGTGAAATCTGGTTGAAAATCCAGTGAGTTATTAAGTTTTTTAGCTTTTTCCCGATTGACTTCAATTTTAAATTATATGTGTTTTAGTAGTTAGTAAATTAGCTCAGTAAAAAGTGGACGCAATTTTTTGAGAGAAAAGGGGGTGTAATTTTATAAGAGAGGGGGTGTGAGTCAATAAGTTTCCTTAATTTTCCCCATTGACTTCAATGTTAAATTGAATGTGCCTCAGAACCCCCCTTTTCCCCCTACTGTCAGGTAAACCAAAGTGTGATTATGGGTCTGTAAAGGTAGGAATTCAAAACCTACTTATGCAATGCTGAGATTAAAAAGATACGGGTCACCAACTGGAACGAAAATTGAACAAAATGAGACAAAGAAATAAAAGTAGATGATGTCAGCAATTGAAACACCACAACTGAAAAAAAAAAAGTGTGCAGCGAAAAGAAACCTCATTTGGTTAAACATTTTAAAACCGGTTGGCAAGAAAATAATTCATAGGGAACCCATAATCTGGGAAATGACATGTGACATCACAAAGATCAACTAGAAAGTATCTCAAAATGCAAAGCATGTTTGCAAACTAAAATTGACAAAAACATTAAAAATACAAAACGGTCAAGAAAATTGTCAATTTTATTAATTTGTGTTCTCCATATTCTCATAATAAAGGTTTCTTGAAGATTTGATGACAAAAGCTCAAATGGTAAAAAATATTATGGCCTGGAGAGGCACACTGAATGGTAAATAAACAAACAATAAATATGTCGTGCATAGCACGTGCATAGCATGGAAATCTCCACGCAGGGCTGGCGGACTTCCTCTCTGGTCCACACAGTTTTAAACTGGAATTAAAGGAAAATGGAAAAGATATATGGAAATGCTGTTGAATACAGAGAATGAATGGGATGGCAACATAGAGAGTAACCCAGTTTTAGGACTGGCAGAGAAGATAACTGGGAAGGAAGTTGAGGAAGCGATAAAAGCAATGAAGAGTAGAAAAGCGGGAGGGCCGACAGGAGTTGTGGGAGATATGTTGAAGGCAGCAGGAAGTTGGGGTGTGAAGAGAATGACAGAGATCTGTAATCTGGTGGTGAAAGAAGGCCGCATTCCAGTGGATTGGGAACTGAGTACCCTCGTCGAGGATAAGGAAGAAGGTGAAGATCGACGAAATGCAGTTTGGATTTATGCCAGGAAGAGGAACGACAGACGCGCTCTTTATTGTGAGGCAGTTGCAGGAGAAGTACATGGAGAAGAGGAAGAAGTTGTTTCTTGGGTTTGTTGATCTGGGGAAAGCATTCGATAGGGTTCCACGTGAAGTATTGACATGGGCATTGAGGAAGTTAGGAGTGGAGGAATCGTTGATCAGAGTAGTGATGGCAATGTACAAAAGAGCGCGCACAGCTGTAAGGACGAAGGACGGGAACATTGGTGAGTTTGAGGTGAAGGTGGGAGTGCATCAGGGGTCGGTACTAGGTCCACTACTATTTGTAGCTGTGATGGAGGTGCTGGCTCAGCACGTAAAGGAGGGTTTACCGTGGGAGTTGTTGTATGCAGATGATCTGGTGTTGATTTCGGAAAGTATGGATGGACTGAAGGAAAACATGAACAAGTGGAAGGAATGTATGGAGACAAAAGGTCTGAAGGTGAATATCGGAAAGACGAAGGTGATGGCAAGTGGTAAAGCATGTGGTGAGGTGGAAAGAACTGGGAAGTGGCCATGTGCTGTGTGCAGGAAGGGTGTCGGAGTGAACTCCATTCAATGTACAATGTGCACTGAGTGGGTTCATCAAAAATGTAGTGGTCTGAAAGCGTCATTAACCAGTGTGGCAGCTACATTCAAATGTAAGGTATGCACAGAGGGAGCTGCAGATGGAGGAAATGTTGAGTTGGATCTTGGAGACGGCGTGAAGCTGGAAGGTGTGAAAACATTTTGCTACCTCGGAGACATGCTGAATGGAGAAGGTGGATCAGACTCGGCAATGGTTGCAAGAGTGAGATGTGCATGGAAGAAGTTTCGGGAACTGAGTCGCGTGCTGATGAGGAGGGGAGTGTCGTTGAAGCTGAAGGGAAAGGTGTATCCTGCATGTGTGAGAAGTGTTATGATTTATGGGAGCGAGACATGGGTAATGAACGTAGAGCAGCAGCGAAGGCTGGAAAGGGTGGAATTGCGAATGGTTCGGTGGATGTGCGGAGTATTGTTGAGAGAGATGAAGACAAATGATGAATTGCGAAAGATGATGGGAATAGAGCCTGTGATTGATGCTGTGAAGAGGAACAGGTTGAGATGGTTTGGTCATGTGTTGAGGAAGGATGAAAGTGACTGGTTGAGAAGAGTTATGGAAATGAATGTAGAACGAAGTGGAGGACGGGGAAGACCGAGAAAGACTTGGCTAAAGATGGTGGAAGAAGAAATGCGGGCAAGGGGGTTAACAAGGAGAGATGCAGAAAATAGGGCAAAATGGAGAAGATTGTCATGGGGACCGCAAGGCTAACCCCCGCTCTAGCAGGGAAAATGGCCTTAAAATGCATGTTGTTGTTGTTGTTGTTGTTGTTGTTGTTGTTGTTGTTGTACTATATACTGTTGTGAGCTCAATCTGCATTGGCTTTGTGGCACCTCTAAACGTTGTCCAATCTATACCAAATTTTGTATTCTAACTTCTTTCAGACTATGTAAAGAAATGGCAAGGTGGTTGCAATAAAATCTTCAACTTCATTTTTCGGGACCACCCTAGTGTGAGTCAATAAGTTTCCTTAATTTTCCCCATTGACTTCAATGTTAAATTGAATGTGCCTCAGAAA
The DNA here is from genome assembly GCF_964187855.1 of Myxine glutinosa. NCBI lineage: Eukaryota > Metazoa > Chordata > Myxini > Myxiniformes > Myxinidae > Myxine > Myxine glutinosa. Next base: position 78,981,121 of record NC_136270.1, read on the forward strand.
CCCCCCTTTTCCCCCTACTCCTGACACTTTGGTTAACAGATTACGCCACAGAAGATGGATGGTGAACAGTTTAAATCAATGGAGGAAATGGGTGTCATCCCTGCAACTCAGCACCAGACAACTTACCCTTATCCACATAATTTAATAATACAGCTCCAAAAGGTTCAAACAACTGCGCGGTTCTCATGAGGTTAAGTCCTTATAAACGAACTACCACACCATACCCCATGGATATAACAATATTAATGACACGCTATCAGGATATTGATAAATACATACGACAAAATGCACCAATTCGAGATTGGCGTAATTCCTTTGTACATGGGGAATTCGATCACAATCACAAGAAATATTCACCACAAGATTTTTGCCACATCTATTTTTAATGAACCCAGATGGATTTTAAAATGCCAGACTGCCAGAAGATAGTTGACAAGTTTTTCTCTTCCAGATGATATACAACCTTCAGTCATATATTGCTTTTAAAATGTTGTACGTCCATTTAGAGTGCAGATAAGAAAGGTATCACATTAGTTGAGTTGATGCCATGCATAAGACATAAGTTGCATCTTTTTAATAATGAAAGTTTATCATTGTAAAATCTGGTTTCATTGCAGTCAAGTCACTCTACTAACAGTTTGATGAGAGAATATAATGCACCACATGAAGTCACCATCCATAGTGATCATAAGAGCATTAGTTATTTGAGATTTGAGCTTTAAGATAAACAAATTTGCTGAAAGTCTAACTATTATGCTCAGGAAATCGAGCGGAGGAGGGCGTTGATGCGGGAGCGTGCCACTGAGCGCCATCCAGCAGATGCAGAGTTGCTGGAGCTTGAGGAAGAAGTTGGCTCTGCAGCATCGGCCTCTGAGTCAGAGTATGAGGAATACTCAGACAGTGAAGAGGAGCTGGAACCCAGGCTAAAACCCGTGTTTATCCGCCGGCAAGTTTTGATATATCTTGACCTCGTATTCCTGGACCCTAACCCATATTATCCTGGGACAACCATATTGTAATTTTTGATTTCTGCTCTCTTCCTTCTACATTTTTATTTTTCCAACTTTAAATGATATTTGGTGACTTTGAATGAACCATTGAATGATATTTGGTGCTACTGCAATGGTTGGGGCCTATTGGAAGAGGGTAGTGGGTCGGAAGAAAAGGTTCAAAACCAGTCATTCAATTGGAAGGTGTTGGAAATGTTGATTTCTTGAATAAATAATGTATTTCTAACCTTTTAAAAACTTATTTTGTAATAAAAGAAACTGATTTCAGAATAGGCACCCAAAATTGGAAACCCATCTTTTTTTTGGCAGGAAGGATCGGTTGACGGTGCAGAAGCAAGAGGCAGAGGTACAGCGCCAACGCGAGTCAGAGCAGGAGGCAAAACGTCTAGCAGAGGACCGACGAAAATACACCCTTAAGGTATGTTGCACCAGTTTAATCGTGCACACGCTTAATTATCAAATTCCTCACATTTTCCACAGCTTTATCAAATGGCATCCAACATAAGAAATGTCCATTCATTCCATCTGGCTGTCATGGGAAACATTCCATCATGATAAATCATTATAAAATTCCACCAGTATTAGTCAGTAATTTTAATTCCCATACTAGTAATTTTAAAATAATATTATCCTCTTTCTCGCTGTCACTGTAACGATACAGCCAGCTCTCACTAATTTGAATAATGGCCAATTTGTACAATATGGCCTCACTACAACAGCAGTATTTCAAATCCTTCCTCTTGCAAATAAAGTGGTTGTATAATGAGAATGGCACTCGGTAGAGCGCATACCTACGTTAGGCTGAACAGTTTACGTTTTGTAGCTCACTGATAGGCCGGATCTGCATCCTGACTTAAACCAAAATCGAATCGGCTTCTTCTTGTTACATAACCATATCATCCACATAGCTTCGTCTGAATACATCCACAACTTTAAAATATCATGCTATATGTCGTTTTTGGCCTCATCTCTCAACTGTGAAGGATCACTTAAAAATTCTCGTTTTCGGATTCGTATCTTCACGTAATCGAATCAATTTGTCCCTGTCACACACACAGCCTGTCCAAGTTTCGTCCGAATCAGTCCATAGCATTTTTGACAAACAAACAGGGGTGAAAACATAACCTCAGTGCACCTTCAGTAGGGGGAGGTAACAATGTAGTTTCCACCTTATGCATTACTGCACTGTATGACAGTACACATGCCATGTTGTCATATAGTTTATCTTTCATATAATTGATAAATTGTACTATGTTAAGTGAGTATATAGGCTGTTGTGATGGCACTTCTAAGTAGGAGCTGATAATGCAGAGGGGTTGGGGTTGCTGTTGGGATTTTTTAAAGCTAGTGACAGAGTATGGGACAAAACTTGGGTGAAAGGAAAACCAGGAGGACATAACCTACAGGTAAATCACAGCACAAGAGGAGGAAGGTGTATGAAACAGGTCTCACCAGATGTGCTAAATGTCAGAGGTTGAAATGAGAGGTGGCATTTAGCAGTAGACTTGATATCCTGGTGAGAAGAGCTTAAGATAACAGACTCGGGAAGACATTTTAATATGTGAGAGAAGAGTGGGGTGAATGAATGAAGGTGACTGTTCGGTTTAGATCGAGAGAGGATAACAAGGAAAAATGATCCTTATAGAAAGTGTGCATCTTGGAAGGGAAGTGGTTGGACATAGAGGTGAGAGCACAGGAGGATCAAGACCAGACTAAAGTCAATGAAAAACTGCAAGGCCACCAACCTGCCTACACTGACCAAGAAGCAAAGCCTCCATTCATAGCTCACCATAACCTCGTGTAAAATTCAGCCTGACCATCATCAGATGATGGTTCACAATGAAACAATGACCATCATCATCATCCTGCTCTTCTTACCAAATGCCCTTCTTGGATTTCTGACTTCCTCCACTCATTCACTCAACACTTTGCTATCAATGGAACCCTCTTTTCTTCCAGTTAAGGCTGGAGTTCCACACAAGATTGTGTATTTTACCCAGTCTTGTTCTTCATTTATATAAACGACCTGTCCGTTGCTCTTTAAAACCCATCCCAGTGACTGGCTGAAAGCAGCTGCATCACTCTCTGCTGATGTAGAATTGAACAAGAAGAAAAAGACATAAAATGTCATAGTCCCTGTGGTTTTAGTAATTTTGCTGTATGGAGTTAAAGGCCGTCAGTCGGCATTCTTTGATCGGATTACAAAACAAAATCTCTTCATATGTATACTCAGATATTGTCTTTGTGCTAAGTTTGAACAAAATTGCATGTCGAGAAATGGTTGGGGACACACTTAAGTAACAAAATGGCTGCCAGTCAGCCATCTCTGATCTCTTCTCAAAAAAAAACAAGATCGGTCAATGCATATCCGAGAAATGGTTGAGGACTTGGTCAATTTCGGGGTTTTTTTTATGACTAAAATGGCCGCCATTCGGCCGTCTTTGATTGCATCGTGAAACAAAAGTATGTGCATATGTAAACCACCATGTATTTTCTTTGTGCTAAGTATGAACAAAATCGGTCTATACATCTCTGAGATATGGTACGTGGATGCATGCACGGACGTACGAGACCCAATCCATAAAGGCCCGTTTAGCAGAAAGTCCAACGTGGGCTAATAATGGAACATGTCCTTCAATTGTGGAATTCTCCCCTCCCCTCGTCCTCTCCCCTGATCTCACCTTGTTCACCTTGTATCCCCGGAAGCATCGTTAAATTAACCCACATATGTATCTGTATGGTCAGCCACTGAAAGAGGTTGTCTATTTATTTTGTTGGTCTACCATTACTATGACCTGTCCTTGGTCAACCATATTGCAAAACCAACTGCAGACTGAGTCTTTGAAGTCTTCCTTCCTCTTTCCTTTTCCTTGGTCTGGCTTTTCCCTCATCGTTTGAAGTCTTTCATTGAAAAATCCGAACTCGCAGTCTACAGGTCTGTCTGTAGCTCAATGGAGTGTTGCTCTCACCTATGAGCTAGCACCCCTGCATCCCCACATCTGTCACTCATAGATAGATTGTAAGCTCTTGACATTATTGGAATCTTCCACAAGACAAAAGTACAAGGCCTGCTGCTCTCACGTTGCATACAGGTTTCTGGCCTCTGTTTTTTACTGCCTCTCTTCTGGTCTTGTTCCCTCTGCTATCTCAGCCCTCTGATCCTCCCCAGCAACTCCAGAATGTAACTGCCTCCTGGTTAAACTTCTAAAATCCAGGCTGACTGCAAACTTCACCTACTTTGTGGAACTGCCTTCCTGAGGCTGTTCAATCGCACACTCTTCCCTCTTGGACTTCAGGCAGGCGGTGCACCACCATTTCACGTCATCCCACATTCTCACTTACCATCTTTCATTCACCATCCTTACCCATAACCTTACCCACAACCCCCATTCACCCTGCTTAGCCCAACCTTCTCACTTGCAGGTTGCTGCTTCCATCTCGCTCTCTTTCTCTCTCTTTTCCTGTTTGTTTTCCTATTCTTGCCTCACAATATTTTCATGCCATACATCACCTTGCTCTTCTGTGTACCTTGATTTACACCGGTAAGGAAAGTAAAAACAAACAATTTTTTGGGGTTAAAATGAATGAGGACGGATGGGAAGAATGAGAGCAGACATTTGAGAGTGCAGGAAGAACGATGGTGAAGAGGTGGGGATACAGGGCGACAGCAAGAGAGTACACAAGGGTCGGGATAGCAATAAGGGAAGTTTTGTACAGCAAGGGTTGGAGTGCAGGGGATTTTATAAGTTGCAATAAATGAAAGCACAATCATTTTCTTTGAGGGAGGGCTTAGAGGAATGACGATGAGGATAAAGAGAGGCAGAGACAGAGAAGAAGGTTGGTTGCCTTTTGTCGCCAAGGATGGCCTTTCGCAAGTGACGTGCTTACACCTGAGTGCATTAAGTTGTTTATTGTTTATAGTGTTGAAGCTGCAGCCCACACAGCAACCACACTCTGAGATAGCAAGCAGTGTAAGTTGGTGTCGAGGAATATCTGAGAAGACCAGACCACTTGCTACGCACATTTTAGTGCTGTAATTTAGCTAGGGTGCCGGTGATGACGGTTTGCAAAATACACCATGGAATCTTAACGTTTACTCACTAGTGCTTTCAGCCAGGTCCCCAGCTTAACGTCCACCTGATGGACGGCACACATTTTGATGCAATGTGTGACCGGCAATATTTTTATCTGGCAGTTTATAATCTTGCTTAAAATCAAAGCCAGAATGCTCGGCACGTCCAGAAACCTACAGTTTGTGCTATTGTGGGGCATGTGCTGGACTACAGATTGTGGAAGAGGAAGCACGTAGGGAGTTTGAGGAGGGCAGGCGTACACAGGCTGCATTGGATGCATTGTTGACGGATGATGAAAATGAAGAAGAAGAGTACGAGACATGGAAAGTGCGTGAACTCCGCAGGATAAAGCGTGAGCGTGAGACTCGTGAGGCGTGAGTGTTAAAACTTCCCTTCCCATTTCTTTCTCTTCCTCTTCTAACTTTGCAATTCGCCTCCAACCCTTTATGCTCCTACGTATATAATGTGTGTTTCCCTGTCCCTTGTGCTACTGCTGTGCCTAGAATTGAGAAGGCAAAAAGCGAGTTGGAGAGGATGCATGCACTCACAGAAGAAGAGCGTCGTGCAGAGCTACGTGCAAATCCAAAGACGATCACCAATAAGGCAGTCAAAGGAAAGTACAAGTTTTTGCAGAAGTACTACCACCGTGGTGCCTTCTTCCTGGTGAGTGTCAGTTTTACATTGTAGTATGCTTTACCAACCCTTCAAATTACAAATTGATTACTGGGCTTTCTCAATGTACGGTACTTGTATCTGTGCAAGTACCTTTCAAATGTTGTTATATATTCACGTGTTGTTGAAGGGTGTGTGTTGGTTGTGCTTTTCACAGGATAGAGAGGAGGATGTATTCAAACGCGATTTCACGGCTCCAACTTTGGAAGATCACTTTGATAAAACGATTCTTCCAAAGGTCATGCAGGTATGTACCTTTTGTTGCTGTCGGTTCTTGCATAGCTGCCAGAATATAAAGAGGTACGCACACTCGCCTTTGAGCTGTCCAACCCAGGCTTGAGTCTCGGGCCAGATATAAACTGCCATCCTGGTTTTTGCAGGTAGGCGTTTCATCAATGTGCGTGTCATCCCTCGGATGGGCGCTAAACTGGGCGCCCCATCTGCCGGCATTAGTTGGTGGATGTTAAAGATCCCACGATGTCCTTCGCAAAGAGTAGGCGAGCTATCGCCGGCACCATGAACAAATTTCAAACTCCTGCTATAACCTACAGGGGGGCACTGCATCAGCAGAGCAGATGCGCCCACAGCAAATGATGCCACCCGAAGCCATGTGCTGCATATGAAAGAAGAAGAAGAAGTTATTGCATTGACGTTTTGTTTTTGCCTTGTGTTCTTTCATGAACAATCATCCCACATCATTTTCTGTATCCCCATCAACATTCTGCCTGTGGTTTTCGGTTAAATTAACCTTCTCCACGTGGACAAGTATAAACGTTGATCTATGTGGTGTTCTTTCTTCTCACCCTCCTTTCAACAGGTCAAAAACTTTGGTCGCTCTGGACGGACAAAGTATACCCACCTTGTGGACCAAGATACCACGTCCTTTGACTCTCCATGGGCTCAAGAGAACGCACAGAACACTAAGTTCTTCAAACAGCGAGCCGCCGGTGTTCGTGATGTATTTGAGCGCCCTTCAGCTCGTAAGAGAAAGGCCACCCAGTGAGGCTGCTGCTGTGCTCGTCGGAGCACACGTCACTGTTGGGTGCTGTACTCAAATAAGCACGTGATTTATGGAGATGGACATTGCCTCCAGCATCAGAATTTCTGAAATTCAGAAATAAATTTGGATGATCATTCCTCCAGGGAAATAAATAAATAAAAAGTGCATTATTTTTGCACTATATTTCATGATGGTTTTACTTTCATGATTTTTTTACTTCCCTTTATCATTTCCCTTCAAACTTAAATTTCTCCTTGGCTTGATTTATCCAGTGGATCTTTCTGGTTGCTTGCTTCCAGTAATGTTCTCTTAGCCATATTTGAATTTGAAAGCAATGTTGTCTGTATATATTTTAAAGAGAAGGATGTGGGATATTTTGTACATTCTCCTCCCTGCACCTGTCTTTAAACTTCAGTCCTCTCTTTTCAATTGCCACGTACATTTTTCATCATGCATGTCTTTATCTTCTCTTGCACACATGCTGCGGAGAAATTGAATAAAGAGAAGCTAAAGTTTTGAAGTCCTGCTTGGTGTATCAAAAGTGAAAGTGATGTCTTGTGATGTAAGAAATGTTTCTCTTCCCGAAGTGCAGTTTCGTGCGAGAGTAGATGAAACCCTCACTGTTGGCTTCAATACCCCTGGCCATTCAGAGTCGGGATTAAATGATACTGTCTCCTCATGCTGATGTAAATCTGTTTGTACTATACATGCTGCTTTTCAACAACTTGCGTTAACTAACAAATCATAAATTGGACAAAGCGTGCTGTGTTTGCCTCAAAATCCTTAGTCCCAAACCCATCTCTCTCTGTTCCCACCTTTCCCAGTCGAACCCAACTGCTCCTGGTCTCTGTGTCCTTCTCTCCTGACAAGGTGGAGGAGTTTTTGTCAAACCTTGACTTTGATTCTGCAACTGGACCAGACGGCATCAGCCCACGGGTCCTAAAATCCTGCTCTGCTGCTCTATCTCACCCTCTCTCTGTTCTTTTCACCCTATCTGCTCAAGGTCATATGCCAGCATCCTGGAAATCAGCAAACATGACCGCTTTACACAAAAAAGGTGCAAAAACATATCCTTGCAACTACAGACCAATCAGCCTGCTCCCAATTATCAGCAAAGTCATGGAATCCATCATTGCTTCGGATATGAAATCTTTCCTCTTCTCCAATGGCTTGATCTCTGATCATCAATTTGGTTTCCGACCAGGTCACTCTACTCTGGACATGCTGCTTCTGCTGTCTCAACAATGGATGGAGGTCCTCAATGCCAAACAGGAAATCAGAGCTGTCTCCCTTGACATATCACGTGCCTTCGATACGGTCTGGCACCCAGCTCTGCTCACCAAACTCTCCTCCTATGGTATCCATGGAAATCTCCATGCATGGCTTGCGGACTTCCTCTCTGGTCGTAGTCAACATGTGGCCCTGAATGGATTTCTCTCATCTCCCCTTCCTGTTCAGGCTGGAGTTCCCCAAGGCAGTGTGCTGGGCCCTGTGCTTTTTCTGGTCTTTATCAATGATCTCTCCGACTCTCTGGAAAATCCTCTCTATCTCTTTGCTGATGACTCCACTCTCTGCCGCTCCAATCCTCTTCCCTCAGATCGGCAGTCTGCAGCCTCCTCACTCTCTGAAGACCTGGACAAAATCACAGAATGGTCAAACAAGTGGAACATGTCTTTCAATCCTGACAAATCTCACACTCTTACTATGTCTCTCCGAAAAGATCGACTGGACAACCCTCCCATCTACTTTCTCAACAATCCTCTCCAAGAAGTTCTGTCGCTCAAGCTTTTGGGTCTCACTATCTGCCATGATCTTTCTTGGGAAAACCACATTTCCAAGCTGGCCTCCAAAGCCAGTCGCCGACTGGGCATCCTCCGTCGTGCGAAGTCCTTCCTAGGCACACCTGTGCTCCTCACCACATACAAGGCTTTCATCCGCAGCTCAATGGAATACTGTTCTCCCCTATGGGCTGGTGCTCCTGCCTCACACCTAGCTCGGCTTCTCGCTGTTGAATCCAAAGCTTTCAGAATCATTGGAATCTCCCGCGATGAAGCTATCTCTGAGGGCCTTTCACTCACTCACCGCAGGCAGGTAGGTGGTCTTTCTGTCTTCTACCGACTCCTCTCCGGCCTTGCTCCCCCAGCTCTCTCTGTGCTCTGTCCCCCAAATATTCCTACAGGTCGCACAAGATCTGCCAGCAATCCTCTGATGGTTAATCTGCCGAAATCTCGGCTCTCTGCTCACCTTCACTCTTTCATTCCTCTTTTCTCCCGCCTCTGGAACAAACTCCCACACTCCCTTCAATCCCACTCCTCCCTCCAGGTCTTTAAAACAGCTGCTCACCACCATCTCTTATCTTCCCCCATCCAAAACCTTGATCTTTTCTACCCCCACTAATTCACCCCAGATCCACCTTGTTTGAAATTCCAACTTCTTTCCTGGATGTCCTGGCAGTGTCCATATGTTTTATACCTCTCCCACCCCCCCCCCCCCCCCTTCCCATGCCTTTCCCCCAAAGCCCTCTCCCTCCCACAGATCTCTCGATGTCTCCATGTCTCTCGGTCCCTGCTCTCAAATGTTGTGTTTGTGTCCTTCCCCCTCTCTCCCCATCTTGTCTACCGCTACCGATGTTATTTGTTTTATGTGTCTGTGTCTGTTTGTCTTTCTGTGTGATTAATGTTCGCTCTTTCACGAGCCTCGATCTTGTATACAAAAAAAAAAAGAAAAAAAAGCGAAATATGTTTAAAAAAAAAAATCTGGAAAACTGTACGTGATTGACCTGTTTGATGGGAATGTATGATTGCCACTTAATACTGTAAATAGAGTAATAGCGTGCATTTATGTTCGTTTGAAGCAACACAAAGCGTATTGCTGTGGGTTGGAGTATGGACGGGATTCATGGTGTGGAAGAATTCGCTCAAGGTTCAATTAATAACTTTAATACAACAGACTTGAAACATTTTATCATACATGCATGCATGGAGACGAGGAACACAATATCTGCATGAATCCCCTCTGCCTGTGTGCTGCAGCACCTGTCCTTTTATTCACACGTGGACACAGGTGGGGGTCGCATTGTGGCAGTAAGGAACTGCTGAGGCTTTGAGAAATGCAACATAAGAAACAGCTGTGGCTAGTAAAGAATAATGGTGCAGTTACAGGTACGAGAAATGGTCAAACAAAATAATATAAGATTTGACAGTTAAGGCCAGAATCCCAGCTGGTCTTGGATGTGACCAACGACTCCCATTCCCAGCGGTCGGGCTATGATTGTGTTCCCACACAAATTTCAGATGAATCAGAACATAAGAAATAATTGGCCCAATATGTAGAAAGTTAAACAATTGCCCAAGGTCCAAGGCAGATGAAAGTTGGGTAAATTAATGTTCAAATAGTAATAGAGACGAACAGCTGCTCAAGGTGGCCCGATATATAGTCACGTGAAAAAGTAAGTACACCCCATGTAAAGTTTTGACTTTTTCAACATATTTCAACATAGAGCAATTTTTTTTTTTTTTTTTTTTTTTTTTAATACAAGATCGAGGCTCGTGAAAGAGCGAACATTAATCACACAGAAAGACAAACCGACACATAAAACATATAACATCGGGAGCGGTAGACAAGATGGGGAGAGAGGGGGAAGGACACAAACAACATTTGAGAGCAGGGACCGAGAGATCTGAGAGAGGGTGAGGACTTTGGGGGGGGGGGCATGGGAAGGGGGGCGGTGGGAGAGGTATAAAACATATGGACACTGCCAGGACTTCCAGGAAAGAAGTTGGAATTTCAAACAAGGTGTATCTGGGGTGAATTAGCGGGGGTATAAAAGATCAAGGTTTTGGATGGGGGAAGATAAGAGATGGTGGTGAACAGCTGTTTTAAAGACCTGGAGGGAGGAGTGGGATTGAAGGGAGTGAGGGAGTTTGTTCCAGAGGTGGGAGAAAAGAGGAATGAAAGAGTGAAGGTGAGCAGAGAGCCGAGATTTCGGCAGTTTAACCATCAGAGGGTTGCTGGCAGATCTTGTGCGACCTGTAGGAATATTTGGGGGACAGAGCACAGAGAGAGCTGGGGGTGCAAGGCCGGAGAGGAGTCGGTAGAAGACAGAAAGACCACCTACCTGCCTGCGGTGAGTGAGTGAAAGGCCCTCGGAGATAGCTTCATTGCGGGAGATTCCAATAATTCTGAAAGCTTTGGTTTCAACAGCGTGAAGCCGAGGTAGGTGTGAGGCAGGAGCACCGGCCCATAGGGGAGAACAGTATTCCATTGAGCTGCGGATGAAAGCCTTGTATGTGGTGAGGAGCTCAGGTGTGCCGAGGAAGGACTTCGCACGACAGAGGATGCCCATTCGGCGACTGGCTTTGGAGGCCAGCTTGGAAATGTGGTTTTCCCAAGAAAGATCATGGCAGATAGTGAGACCCAAAAGCTTGAGCGACAGAACTTCTTGGAGAGGATTGTTGAGAAAGTAGATGGGAGGGTTGTCCAGTCGATCTTTTCGGAGAGACATAGTAAGAGTGTGAGATTTGTCAGGATTGAAAGACATGTTCCACTTGTTTGACCAGTCTGTGATTTTGTCCAAGTCTTCAGAGAGTGAGGAGGCTGCAGACTGCCGATTTGAGGGAAGAGGAATGGAGCGGCAGAGAGTGAAGTCATCAGCAAAGAGATAGAGAGGAATTTCAAGAGAGTCAGAGAGATCATTGATGAAGACCAGAAAAAGCACGGGGCCCAGAACACTGCCTTGGGGAACTCCAAATATTTGATCTTCATTTAAACAATATTGACAGATAAAGGTGATATAATATAACAAATATCATGAAACATTTACATTTTGTAATCCATTGTATAATTTCAATAAACATAAATGCAAATTTCACATGTGGTAAAAGTAAATACACCCCATGAGATGTTTTTAAAATATTTTTAACATATGTGGACATATCAGTATTTGATATTCATTTAAACAGTATCTGTAGATAAAGGTGATGTAATTGAACAAAAAACAATGAAAAATTGACTTTGCAATAATTTATTCAACAAAAAATTAAGAGATGCCATTTCCTTCTGTGGAAAAAGTAATAAGACAGGTTCCTCCAAGATCCTCTCTAACGATGTTCTAATCATTTGCACCTGAGCTGGTGCACCTGATTCTAATTTTAGGTATTTGAAGTAGTGATAAATGTAGGGGTGTACTTACTTTTTTCACATGCAAAATTTGCATTTATGTTTATTTAAATTATACAATGGACTACAAAATGTAAATTTTCATGATATTTGTTATATTATATCACCTTTATCTATCAATATTGTTGAAATGAAGATCAAATAGCTGTATGTTGAAATATGTTGAAAAAGTCAAAACTTTACATGGGGTGTACTTACCTTTTCACGTGACTGTATATGTAGAGGAATACGCTCTGATTCAGCAGAGCGCCCTCCACGCCTATGCAGATAATGGCAAAACAAGGTGTTGTGGAATTTTAAAATTAATTTAATAGCCTTTGAATTGATTTGACAAGACTCAAGAGAATTAAATGTCCACACTCGTCTCAGAAGACATTTAATGACATGGTAATACTTGATTCACTTTCACCAAAGGTATTTACAGAAAACACTTCCATTTGAGTTACACATACACGAATAAAACGAAATCAATACGCTACATTCAACACAGATCAACACACTACATTTAATACATTACAACTGAACCAAGAACTCTTCGATCGTCAGCAGCATGGCTATTTATGGTCAAAGAACAAAGAGGGGGGTCAGGTAAGGTTCAAAAAAGATAGCAAGCATTGTGTGAGTCTCCAATCCTCCGGTCAGCTGTTTTTTTTCTTCATAAAATGTAAACAAAGCCTCCTGCTCTTTCTGATAGCGTGCATGGAGACATCGGTTAAGAGAAAAACAGGGTCGGAGAAAGTTCGAATCGGTGAGAATTATACATCATTCTTATAAGTTCTATGTATTAAATCTTTTTAATACATATGTGTATATAGTTGTCGTATGAAAAGTCATATCATATAAAAGCATACTATTTAAGCAACATCAGGCTAACAAAGGACTATATCTCTATTTATTAATCAAATTTACTTTGCTGCATGGTTATAAAACGAGATAGGCATCACAGCTTGAGTTAAATGCCTGCCTCTAATGCGAGCCTAAAGAATTGTTATATATTGTTACGGACCGCGGATTAGATGTTATTTTGACCGAGCGGTGGTGTAACGGCGGCCGAACAGTTATTTCCCAACTAAGACCCGATTCAACCCAAACGTTGGCCGTATCGCGCCACAGCTACTCAATCGGGAAAACTCTAAAGCGACCGAATGCAAAGAGGAAGAAGACGTACAGAAGAGTAACGGGATTTATTATTTACACACACAAGCAAAAAGGAGCAGTCACGATTATTTACAGGGACATGAGACGCAGATGACACAGTGAATTCCTTATACAAGCTTAATTACCTACCCAGGACAGAACAAACAAAGACACTGACTCAAGCGGGGAATTGCAGAGTGGATTAGTGGAAGGAGGTGTGTGGCTGGAGGGGGGGGGGGGGGGGGGACGGCACGGAGCTGGCTGGAGCTTGATCCCGCACGGGACGTCGGGCTGGACCTCGACGGCCGCTTATGCCACCGAGCCTGTCATGTGCGCGGAGTCACGGGTCGGAGCTGCTTGTCTCAGTAAAAGCGCATCTGCTCTGGCGACCCAGCTCTTTCTTTGGACTCAGTAAAAGCGCAACTCTCTGACGACCCAGCTCTTTCTTTGGACTCAGTAAAAGCGCAACTCTCTGACGACCCAGCTCTTTCTTTGGACTCAGTAAAAGCGCAACTCTCTGACGACCCAGCTCTTGTCTCCTCCCTCCTTGTCTCAACTCCTTCGGGAACGCCCTGCCGGCGGGTTATATAGGCCCCGCCCCTCAACCTTTGCGAACCTCCCCCAAACGCTCTTCCTCCGCCCTCTCAAGCCAAACCCCTTTGTTCATGGTTGGTCGAGTGGGGCTGGCTCACTCCTCCCCTCTCTGACGAGGTGGGGACCCGCCTTTCTTCCCCAACCCTGCCTCGTGGCCAATGGCGGTTGAAGAAAACCGCCCAAAATGCAGTTGGCCATCGAAATGAAATGAAAGGGGACCTATTCTTATTTCACTTGGTACAATGGAGTATTTAAGTTAATGGGAGACACAACCTTACCCTAAGACACATAATAAGATATAAGCTATCGAACAGGGGCATTCTATGATTGGCTGACGTGTATGCTTATGGACTAATTACCGAGACGCCCTTTTTTACCTTTATACAACTCTGGAGGCAAGAGGGGCCATATCCAACCAATGGTACACAGCAGTTTACCACAATCCAATACACACAATCAAAAAAATGCCATCCTCATATCCGCAACAATATTTTATAGAATACAGTTAACACCGATTTATATATATATATATATATATATATATATATATATATATATATATATATATATATATATATATATATATATATATATATATTGTTGCGGAAATGAGGATTGTGTTTTTTTGATTGTGTTGTATTGTATTGTAAATTGTTATGAATTATTGCTGATTCTGGACCCTCCTGCCTCCAGTGTTGTATAAAGGTCAAAGGGCGTTCCGGTAGTTAATTCCATAAAGCATACATTGAAGGACACTATAATACCCTTGTTCAGTAGCTTATATCCTTATTATGTGTGTTAGGGTAAGGCTGTGTCTCCCATTAATTTAAATACTCCATTGCACCAAGTGAAATAAGAGTAGATCCCCTTTCATTTCATTTCAATGGCCAACTGCATTTTGGGCGGTTTTCTTTAACCACCATTGGCCACGAGGCAAGGTTGGAGAAGAAGGGCGGGTCTGGACCTCGTCATCAAGGGCGGAGCCAGAGGGCTGTGCCCACCAATCAGGGCCGAAGGAGCTCACCGATGGGCGTGTCCGGGAGGCCGGCGGCTTGATTTGCCGGCGGCGATATAAAAGAGGGCGCGCGGAAGCCGTGAGGGAGGTCCATGACAAGAGTTGCGGTGAAGAGATCACCGAGAAGAGAGTTGAGTAAGGGATCCCTGAAGAGAGCAGCTTGAGCCACCGCGGCTGCATCAACAGCAGCTTGAGCCACCGAAACTGCAGCCACAGCAGCTTGGGGCCTGGACGGACGTTTTGAGCAGGACTGAAAAGGAACGGCGGCTGCCAAACGCGCCGATCGTGCTGCGGTATCCGTGGACCGGCCTCCCCCCTCCAAGCCATCCACCTCCGCCATTCCTATCATCATTCCCCGTGTGAGTCGTCTTCGTTTGTTCTGTCTTGGGGTATTAATTAAGCCAGTTTAGTTAAGCTAGTATTTTCACTGTGTCACCTGCTTTTTCCATGTTCCCTGTATATAACCTTGACTGCTCCTTTTGCTTGTGTGTGTAAATAATAAATCCCGTTACTCTTCTGTACGTCTTCTTCTTCCTCTTTACATTCGGTCGCTTTAGAGGTTTCCAAATTGAATATCTGTGGCGCGATCCGGCCAACGTTCGGGAATCAGGTTTACTCGGGGAAAACTGTTCGGCCGCGGTGCCATCCGCTCGGCAAACAACATCCTTATCCGCGGACCGTAACAATATATACAGTCATGTGAAAAAGTAAGTACACCCCATGTAAAGTTTTGACTTCAGCATATTTCAACACACAGCTATTTGATCTTCATTTCAACAATATTGATAGATAAAGGTGATAAAATATAACAAATATCATGAAACATTTACAATTTGTAATCCATTGTATAATTTAAATAAACATAAATGCAAATTCCGCATGTGGAAAAAGTAAGTACAACCGTTGGCTCTAATAGGTGGTATTGCCCCCTTTGGCAGAAACAACCTCAAATAGGCGTTTCTTATAACTGTCTACCAGTCTCTGACATCGACTGGGAGAAATTTTTGCCCACTCCTCCATGCATAAGTCTTTCAGCTGTGCGATGTTTGAGGGGTTTCTTGCATGCACAGCTCGTTTCAATTCCCCCCACAACATCTCGATGGGATTTAGATCCGGGCTTTGACTTGGCCATTCCAGAACCCTCCATTTCTTTCTTTTCAGCCATTCCTTGGTGGATTTGCTGGTATGTTTAGTGTCATTGTCATGTTGCAAGGTCCACCCTCGGTTGGGCTTCAACTTTCCGACAGATGGCCTCACATTATCCTCAAGCACCCTCTGGTACAATGAAGAATTCATAGTGGATTCTATGATTGTGAGCTGCCCAGGCCCTGATGCAGCAAAGCTGCCCCAAACCATAATATTTCCACCACCATGCTTTGCAGTTGGTATCAGGTTGTTGTGGTCAAATGCTGTCTCAGGTTTTTGCCAAACATGTCTTCTGGTACTGTGGCCAAATAGCTCAACCTTTGAATCATCTGTCCAGAGCACATTTTTCCAGAAGTGCTGATCTTTGCCTCGATGTTCATTTGCAAACTTAGTCTTGCCCTGTTCTATCTGGACAGCAAAGGTTTCCTCCTGGCACACCTCCCACGTAGATCAAATTTGTGCAGCCTCTTTCTAATGGTAGACTTGTGCACTTTGACATCAACAGTGGCAAGAGCCACCTGTATGCCCCGTGATGACATTCTGGGGTTCTTTGAGACTTCTTTCAGCATCTTGCGGTCTGCTCTCGGGCTGAACTTGCTGGGGCAGCCTGGCCTGAACAAGTTGGCAGTTGTTTGGAAACTTCTCCACTTGTAGATGATCTTCCGGACAGTCAAATGATTGATTTAAAATTGTTTGGAGATCTTTTTAAATCCCTTCCCAGACTCATAGGCATCGATATCCTTTCTTCTGAAGGCTTCAGAGAGCTCTTTTGATCTTGGCATGGTGACGCCGCACACTTCAACAACAAAGAGAAAACCAAACTAAATGTCTGAGGTTTAAATAAGACAGGTTCCTCCAAGATCCTCTCTAACGATGTTCTAATCATTTGCACCTGAGCTGGTGCACCTGATTCTAATTTTAGGTATTTGAAGTAGTGATAAATGTCGGTGTGTACTTACTTTTTTCACATGCAAAATTTGCATTTATGTTTATTTAAATTATACAATGGACTACAAAATGTAAATTTTCATGATATTTGTTATATTATATCACCTTTATCTATCAATATTGTTGAAATGAAGATCAAATAGCTGTATGTTGAAATATGTTGAAAAAGTCAAAACTTTACATGGGGTGTACTTACTTTTTCATGTGACTGTATATGTAGAAGAATACGCTCTGATTCAGCAGAGCGCCCTCCATGCCCATGCAGATAATGGCAAAACAAGGTGTTGTGGAATTTTAAAATTAATTTAATAGCCTTTGAAGTGATTTGACAAGACTCAAGAGAATTAAATGTCCACACTCGTCTCAGAAGACATTTAATGTCATGGTAATACTTAATTCACTTTCACCAAAGGTATTTACAGAAAACACTTCCATTTGAGTTACACATACACGAATAAAACGAAATCACTACGCTACATTCAACACAGATCAACACACTACATTTAATACATTACAACTGAACCAAGAACTCCTCGATCGTCAGCAGCAAGGCTATTTATGGTCAAAGAACAAAGAGGGGGGTCAGGTAAGGTTCAAAAAAGATAGCAAGCATTGCGTTAGTCTCCAATCCTCCGCTGTTTTCTTTCTTCATAAAATGTAAACAAAGCCTCCTGCTCTTTCTGATAGCATGCATGGAGACATCAGTTAAGAGAAAAACAGGGTCGGAGAAAGTTCGAATCGGTGAGGATTATACATCATTCTTATAAGTTCTATGTATTAAATCTTTTTAATACATATGTGTATATAGGTGTCGTATGAAAAGTCATATCATATAAAAGTATACTATTTAAGCAATATCAGGCTAACAAAGGACTATATCTCTATTTATTAATCAAATTTACTTTGCTGCGTGGTTATAAAACGAGATAGGCATCACAGCTTGAGTTGAATGCCTGCCTGTAATGCGAGCCTAAAGAATTGTTATATATTTTATAGAATGCAGTTAACACCGATTAATATATATATATATATATATATATATATATATATATATATATATATATATATATATATATATATATATATACAGTCATGTGAAAAAGTAAGTACAGCCCATGTAAAGTTTTGACTTTTTCAGCATATTTCAACACACAGCTATTTGATCTTCATTTCAACAATACTGATAGATAAAGATGATATAATATAACAAATATCATGAAACATTTACATTTTGTAATCCATTGTATAATTTAAATAAACATAAATGCAAATTTCGCATGTGGAAAAAGTAAGTACACCCTTGGCTCTAATAGGTGGTATTGCTCCCTTTGGCAGAAACAACCTCAAGTAGGCGTTTCTTATAACTGTCTTCCAGTCTCTAACATCAACTGGGAAAAATTTTTTCCCACTCCTCCATGCAGAATTCTCTCAGCTGTGCGATGTTTGAGGGGTTTCTTGCATGCACAGCTTGTTTCAAATCCCCCCACAACATCTCGATAGGATTTAGATCCGGGCTTTGACTTGGCCATTCCAGAACCCTCCATTTCTTTCTTTTCAGCCATTCCTTGGTGGATTTACTGGTATGTTTAGGGTCATTGTCATGTTGCAAGGGCTACCCTTTGGTTGAGCTTCAACTTTCCGACAGATGGCCTCACATTATCCTCAAGCACCCTCTGTTCCCATGAAGAATTCATAGTGGATTCTATGATGGTGAGCTGCCCAGGCCCTGATGCAGCAAAGCTGCCCCAAACCATAATATTTCCACCACCATGCTTTACAGTTGGTATCAGGTTCTTGTGGTCAAATGCTGTCTTTGGTTTTCGCCAAACATGTCTTCTGGTACTGTGGCCAAATATCTCTACCTTTGACTCATCTGTCCAGAGCACATTGTTCCAGAAGTTCTGGTCTTTGCCTAGGTGTTCATTGGCAAACTTTATTTTTTCCCTGATGTTCTTTCTGGACAGCAAAGGTTTCCTCCTGGCACACCTCCCATGTAGATCAAATTTGTGCAGCCTCTTTCTAATGGTAAACTCGTGCACTTTGACATCAACAGTGGCAAGAGCTACCTGTAGGTCCCGTGATGACATTCTGGGGTTCTTAGAGACTTCTTTCAGCATCTTGCGGTCTGCTCTCGGGCTGAACTTGCTGGGGTGGCCTGGCCTGAACAAGTTGGCAATTGTTTGGAATCTTCTCCACTTGTAGATGATCTTCCGGACAGTCGAATGATTGATTTCAAATTGTTTGGATATCTTTTTAAATCCCTCCCCAGACTCGTAGGCATTTATAACCTTCTTTCTGAAGGCCTCAGAGAGCTCTTTTGATCTAGGCATGGTGACGCCGCACACTTCAACAACAAAGAGCAAACCAAACTAAATGTCTGAGGTTTAAATAAGACAGGTTCCTCCAAGATCCTCTCTAACGATGTTCTCATCATTTTCACCTGAGCTGGTGCACCTGATTCTACTTTTAGGTATTTGAAGTAGTGATAAATGTAGGGGTGTACTTACTTTTTCCACGTGCGAAACTTGCATTAATGTTTATTTAAATTATACAATGGATTACAAAATGTAAATGTTTCATGATATTTGTTATATTCTATCACCTTTATCTTTCAATATTGTTGAAATGAAGATCAAATAGCTATATGTTAAAATATGTTGAAAAAGTCAAAACTTTACATGGGGTGTACATACTTTTTCACGTGACTGTATATATATATACATATATATATATATATATATATATTCATTAAGTTTATGTATTTTCATTGGCAAGGTCGAGGCTCAGGGAATTCCACTTGATTTACACAAATTACATACGCAAATTAATTTTCTTCTACACTCCTCCGTCTGATCATATAATGATCACAAATATAGAAGCCAAATTAATTGTTCGAGTCACAGGTTGACTCCATTTTGATGAACAATCGTTCAGTTTTTTTAACTTGCTTCCACAAATAATATATCTCTGCCTACGGCATGCATACACCATCCTGATGGAAAGTTTGTTTGTTATTAGGCATCATCTTGTATGTTGAATTCCTCCGTCGTTGACAGTTTAGTCTTGCGGAGCTCTTTTCATTCAAGTGATCCTCTGCAGCAGCATGAACGCTGAAACTCTGTGCTCCTGTCATCAAGGAGTGACCCTTACAGGTCACAATCTTCTCTGTATCTTGCAATGCACAATCTGCCATATTTCAGCAGCACACAAACCATTTCACGTTGAATCACCAATATGGTTCGTAGATGGGCAAGATCACAAAACGACCCTGCACAGCAGGCAGCATCACTGCCATTCTTACAACAAGCATTAGCAGATCTCCACCAAGGCTGTCGTCCAGTTTCATCTGACCTGCCCTCTCAAGAAGAGAGTGTGAGGAGCTGCACAAATCTCGCTCAATCAGCAGAATTGTGTGAGGTGAGGACCAAAGCTGGCGGTGCATCGATGAAGGCTCTAGGATCATGATGTCCAATTGATCCATGATGCACACCAGAAACAGCCAACAGAGCCATGAAGGCCTAGTGTCCAGTGTCCTTGCGTCCAGCGCATTCCAGCAGTCCCATCCAGGACTCGTCCTCCTTTGGCAATCAGCAGAGTCGTGATGTCATGTTGGAACATCAGGCAGGAGCTGTAGTTTGACATGGCAATGGAAGAACAAACTTTGGCAGTTGACAGGTGTTTGCTTCGTCTTCTTTCATCAACCTTACTTTCATATTTTACTTCCAAAATATCTCATGTAATTCAGATGCTCAATTTTTCCAAAATTTTTTTTTTCAAAATCAAATCAAAGCAAAAATCCAAAATTAACCATTTATGTATTTTTATCATAATTATCACAGATTTCCTTTGTATCAATTCCCAACAAAACCCGTCTGTATATGTTTCACATTACTTTCAGCCCATAATTCCTTGAAATCATCCTTTCCTCCCTTTTTCTTTATTTTATAACAAATAAAACAAACAAAAATAATAAGCCTCATTTTTTTTTCACATTATTTTTATTAGAAACATCTGTTGCCAAGATCAACCCTAATCATAATAATCATAATCATAACCAATTATTTTAACCCACATGTTTTGTTCCAAAAAATAAGTCACATTCCCCGTATATTGCCTGTATATTTCTACAATTTATATCCCATTAACCCAAGAACTCTCAATTGCTTGGTTTTATTTTAGTAATGCCATATATCCATATTTCTTTTCAAAATGTTCCTGACATACACATTAATCCCACTAGATCTCAAATGACCTACAATCCTAGAAATGATTTCCTGATATTTTGAAGAACGATTACCATATCACTGTACTTCTCATCCGTAACAGTCCAAATTTTCAAAGGACAGATACCAGCTTTCTATATACCTCTGGAACAGGTGCATGATTATGTAACAGGTGCATGCCCCCAGGGGCACTGTTTCCTTCCCTTTTTATTCACCTTATAAATATCCACACCACTTACTAAAAAAAAATATACTATAAAACGCATAATTCCGCTCTCCCTTCATTGAGGCCATGTTTTCCTTCTGGTTCAAGATTACTCATTTTATTCAATTAATTGTAGCATCCCTTTATCATTTTTTAAATGAATTGTGATAAACTGATCATTTGAACACAAATTGAACAAAATTAATCAAACAAAACACTTCCATTTACTCGACATTCTTTTCGCAGCACAAAGTTCACTTGAGCATCCTTTTCCTGAATACTCCCTCTTTATTTTTATTATTTTTTACAAGAAAAATAACCTAGTTTTATCATCAAATTTACAATTTTCATTTTTCCACTTTAACTAGTGAATACAAATGTCCCAGGTTATAAAAATGTATGGTGTTGGTGCATGTAACATAGCGTTTTTTATTCATTTTAAACTATGTAACAGCATGCTCAATAGTTCATAAAATTTGCGTTTTTCCTCTCATTTTAAGGTTCACCACTACATCTCGTTCATATCATTTAATCATAACACAATATAATAACATATCTTTTTGTGATAAAACGTACAGTACTAATGATTGACCATCCACTGGATCGTAATTTCAACCATGCTTCTCCACTTGTAACCCAAATATTTTCCATTAAATAAATAAAATGAATTTTATGCATCTTCTCATTATTCAAAAGTTTACAAAATGTCCCAAATCTGTATATTATTTTCTACGGTGGTTATATTAAACCATTATTTTACAAAATCCAACTTCCAATAAACTGAAAAATGCTTTGCTGGGCCCATGCAAGATCCCTCACAAATTTGCAAACTTCCCAAAGACATATATTTCATTGTCTTTGAATTGGTGAACACACATGTTTTGTACTTCCACTTTATGTCAGGAACCATTTAGAATGGTGAAAATGAATTTCATAATAGACTTACCCCAGCCTCTAAAAGTATTTCCTACAATTTTCACGACTTACAGGTCGAAATAGCAAACCAATCCTTTTTGGGGATCATTTCTTGCGTTATTAATTCAACAAATCTTTACCCAGAACCCACTCCCTTGTACCTATCAAAATATTACCGTTCTCAGGGAGTATTATTAAATTTCCTTTCATAAGTCATCTGGCTCATCTTAGTGAGCTCTTGTCCATTATCACATCTGTCTTTGTTTATTAAACATATTATCTTATTGTGAGGCAGCTATACTGTCACTTTCAGTAATGTCTTGAAAAATACACAAACCCATGCTTTATATACATTTGTTTGCGTCGGAATTCCATAATCATTATCATTATTACATCAGGGTGGGTGTCATTCAAATGGGAACCATTTATTAGACGTAAGTATGGAATGTCATATGCCAAGTCGTAAGCCCCCCCCCCCACCACCACCGCCTCCTCCTATCTGGGGGGGGGGGGGGGGGGGGATTGTTAAATATGGTGAACTCACATGGCACTCGCAACGGGACTGTAATTATTAGAAAAGTCAGCTTATTTTACATCCTTTGTTACTGTAATATCACATTTAGTGTCTTATTCCATCTCAGGTATTAGCCAAAAGTATGCCCTGTAACTGCATACAAAATACATATTGTTGGTGGGTATTCGATAAAAGTTCATATACCACATTACTCTTTATCTTTCTTCCGTATATCTATGTAGGTTTCACAATATTTCCAACAAAATTTTCCTTATTATAATCAATTTATTTTCCAATGACTGTACATCCAAACCTAGATATTTTGAGTTTCGTAACTTTTAATACCCCAAATTTTCCATTCCTTCCCTCCCTGATCCTTAGATATAGGGATGGGTTCTTTTTAGGATCATGTTGCATAGAGCATTATTTTCCCAAACAGTGTGAACATTAAACTGCACCATTACCTCTGCCATCCAACAATTAACATTAGGTAATTACTGTTACACCAACACCTAAAATATAATTATCTTTGTACCACCACCAATTCCAAATTTACCAGAATTAATCACCACCAAATGCATCACTAACAATTGTAGTGACGTGTAAATACCAATTTTGCCAGAATTGGGACACTGCATCCATGGCACAAAATTGGCAATTTCCATCTGTCTACACCATGTCACAACTCTAACCTCTGATGTCTATCGGTCTCCTTACACATTGATACTGTCCACCAGATTACACCAAAATCGGACCTCTTGGTATTGGCCAGACATTTTAGCTTGGAGGTCCGAGCGAATATGAGGAAAGCAGAGATGCAGAGATTGGTGATAGAATCTCTGGTAGGATGAGGAACATGGGAAGAGGGAGCCTTGGATTGGTTACCCGAGGAACGAGAAGATGTGGAGCTCCGGAAACGGGAGATGCAATTGCAGAGCCAGGAAAGGTTAGAAGAGAAAAAAGCAGAGGAAAGGAGAGTTGAAAGGGAACTCGAAGAAAGAAGAGAAGAGAAAAAAGCAGAGGAAAGGAGAGCTGCAAGGGAACTCGAAGCAGAGGAGAGAAAAGCCGAAAAGGAGTTAAAGGAACGTGAAATGGCGCTTCAGCAGGAAATTAAACTCAAGGAGCTGGATTTAATGAAACAACGGGGAGATGTACCATCCATGCCGACTGGTTCAACACCGAGTCAGAACACCTGGGATGTTGGCAGATATGTGAGGCTGGTTCCACCCTTCAATGAAAAGGAGGTAAGCCAATTTTTTTTTCACACTTTGAGAAAGTGTCTCAACTGCTAAAATGGCCTGAGGAGGCCTGGACCATATTAGTGCAACGTGTTCTGGTGGGTAAAGCTCAAGATATTTATTCGGCTTTACCGATTGACCAATGTGCAGATTATGAGATAGTGAAGAAAACCATTCTCAAAGCCTATGAATTGGTCCCTGAAGTTTACCGGCAAAAATTCCGGAATGCCAGGAAGAGGGAGGGTGAGACCCATGTGGAGTTTGCCAGAATGAAAGAAACCATGTTTGATCGGTGGTGTGATTCAAAAGGGGTTGGGAAAGACTTCGAAATATTGCGACAATTGATCCTGGTGGAGGAATTCCAACAGTGTATCCACGAGGACATTAAAGTACATCTGGAGGAGAGGAAGGTACCAAAGTTGTATGAGGCAGCAACCATGGCAGATGACTATGCCTTAACACACAGGATGGGGTTACATAAACCTAACTTTTCGCCTAGACTTAGCCAGGGGAGCTATGGTACATCAGGGGTGGAGAACGAAAATTCATGGGGGCGGCCTCGAGATGACTATGAGGACCACTCTGATACCACGACTTCTAGAAATCAGAAGACAACAGTTCCAAGGCAGACTTATCCTCCGGGGGGCTCGAGACAAACCACGAGTTTCTCCTCTGGGCCTACTTGCGCTTTTTGCAATAAACCTGGACACTTGATGTCCCGATGTTATGCTATGGGAAGGCAAAATCAGGAGTGGAGTCAGACTAGTACAACTCCGAATGCAATGGCAAATGCGAGAAATCACCCTCAAAAGGGTTACTAACCATTTATTTCAGAGGGGTTTGTGTCATTGGATGGAGACTCGTCTAACCAGAAACCGGTTAGGGTATTGAAGGACACAGGAGCACATCAATCTTTGATGCTTGAAGGCATTTTGCCATTGTCAGAGAAGACGGCAGCTGGTGTTAGTGTTCGTTTACAGGGGGTTGGTGGCTGTGTTAAAGCTCCACTTCATTTCATCCATTTAGAGTCTGATTTGGTGTCAGGACCGGTCACCGTAGGTTTACAAGCCACTCTTCCTGTCGAGGGAGTATCTTTTGTTATCGGGAATGATTTGTCCGGTGGTCAAGTTTCTGGTAACCCGATGGTTGTTAAAAAGCCCAGTAGGGCTGGTATCTGGATCTCTGGATCCGGATCTCCGGATCTCCGGTCTCTGGAGCAAGGAAGCGTCTTCGACCTCTGCATGGCAGCGAAGTTATAAGTATTTTTTCCATTCGTGTCTTTGTCAATTTCTACTCGTTATTTTATTGTGCATGTGCTGCAGTGTGTTTCTAGTTCGTGTTGATTTGCAATTCTTGCAAACTTTTGTATAATTTAATCGTTTTCTGTCCCACCGCGTGCGCGGCCTGGGTTATCTTGGCTTCCCTACCCCCATAGGTGTTCTGTGAATTTAAGTTCTTTCCTTCGCTGTATTGCTTATTTCTTAGATTTTCTCTTCTCCCCCTAACTTCTCCCAACATCGACCACTTGTCTAACGTTTTAAATACCATCTGGCAAATACCGTAATTAATCGTGTTCTGCTCCTCGTGGGCGGCCTTGTACCCCCGTCGTTGTTTGCTAACTTGTCCCCTACTTCGTGTTTTGCTTGGCTCTTAGATTTTTCCCTTCTACCCCGAACATAATACTCTTTGTCTGACGTTTTAAATCCCCACCCCCCCCCCAAAAAAAAAACAAAAAAAAAAATTTATTTTTCCTTTCTCCACGTGTGCTGTTGTCTCATCCTGTACTTCTGTCCAGGTGTGCTGTTCGCCCCGCCCCCATTATCTCCTTGCCATCCACCTTTTGCTCTGTTCACGTGACTCGTGGTGGTCCCTCAGGCCCTCCCCCCGCCGGAATTTTGTGCATTTAAGATTGTTCACTGTTCTGTTTAAATATTATTTAAATATGTTTAAACTTTCCCCTTCAGTGTTTTATTCACTGGTATATTACAACACACTGTTTTTCTTCATATTTAAAAGGCTTCTTTCAATTTCCTCTCCAACTCATTCCACTTCAAAAAAAATAAATTCAATCCCTCATAACTCTAAATCACTGCATGCTCTAAATTCACATTCTTTCTATCATTCCTCCATCGTTCTTAATCGGATTGCTAACTTGAAAATCTCAATAAACCCAATTTGTTATCAATGTTCGTCTTTCATTAATCATCCACTTTCTAAACTCCCCTCTTGCCCCTCCCCTCCAAATCGCCCCCCCCTTGCCCCTACTCTCCTAAACTCCCCCCTTGCCCCTCCACTCCTAAACTAGCCCATTGCCCCTCCCCTCATAAACTCCCCCCTTTCCCCTCCCCTCCTAAACTCCCCCCTCACTCCTCCCCTTCAAAACTCTCCCCCAACCCCTCCCATTCAAATCTCCTCCCATACCATTCCTCTCCAGTTCTCCCTCCCCCCTCCTCCTCCTCAAAGCTGCCTCCTCCCCACTTCGTCTCCCTTCTATCTCATACCTCCACCTCCCCCAACCTACTTTCCTCTGCCCCCCCCCCCTCAAACAACCCCTCACTGTGCCTCATCCCTTCATCATCAAACCTTTCGTTCTCCTCATCCTTCCTTTTCTTGTAACTCTCTTGTAATCTTTTCTTGTAATCTTTTGATTTTTCAAAACTTTTCTTGTAATCTCTGACACACTATCTACTGCTCTCCCTACCTCCCCCTCTCATCCTTCATCTTACCAGACATCTCCCCTCCCCTGTCCTGTACTCGATGCTCCCCCTCTCTATTCATTAATGGTATGGACCTCAAACATCCGGGGCCTTCGCTCAAACCTGACTGATCTCTCCATACAGGTTGCTTCTGACAATCCACACTTGATCTGCTTAACAGAAACTTTCCTCCTTCAAGATGTCTCCGATTCCTTAATATCTCTTCCTGGTTACTCCCTCCTCCGGTATGATAGACCTGAGCCTCGTCCTGGTGGTGGGGTGGCTATCTTTATCAAAAATTCTCTTCCTCACTCTCCTTGCACTGCCCTCTCTCCACATCACCCCCAGGAGTACCTCTGGCTACGGCTTCCTCTCCGCTCCCACCTTTTGTTCATATGTGCTCTGTACCGTCCTCCAAACAGTGATGACTCCATTTACATTTCACTGTCTGACAACATGGACCAACTTCTATCCACTCATCCCAACTCTCTCTTCCTCATATGTGGCGACTTCAACTGTCATCATGCCAGCTGGCTGGGTGTGGGTTCATCTCTCACCAGCCATGGCACCTCAGCAAAGGACTTCTGCGACTCACTGGGATTGACACAATCTGTCAATTTCCCTACCCGGATCTCAGCCAATGGTGTATTGTTACGGGGTCCTCACCTATCGAGTCCCCGGCAGAAAGATGTGTTGTTCTTGTGTGAAAACCAGCCAATCAATCAACGAGTCCACACCAAGGGATACGAACAAACCACAATATATTGTTGCGAATATGGAATTTGGCCTCCATATCCGCTTGTAAATATTCCCCTATTTTCTCCAATACTCCCCAACTTTCCCCAATCCCCCATTCCCTAGTCCCATTGCATGTAAATAACAATCAGTAGAGCCGACCTTCCCCTTATTCCCCCATTAAATGTCGTGCCCAGGTCCACCGCACCACACGTAGACAACTTTCGGACATCTTCCTAGTTATTCTTATTCTATGTCAGTTAAGGCCTCGTCTCCATTAATTATGACTCTTCGTTGCACCAGAATGTGATTATATGGCATCAGTAGTGAGTTTAGGACCTTTCCCATACCTCCTTCCATCTTCTTCCCCAACAATTACAACAACAACAGAGGAGATGGCGGCGGAGCGGGGGAGGATGCGTCCTCACACCGGCTCGATTAGCTCCAGACCATGCGCTCCACGGGGTTACCACGAAGGGGCTCCTTGTCAGCTCCTCGTCAAGGGCGGAGCCTGGTAAACCCCCCGCACGCACCCAATGAGAAGCAACGTGCCGATTCCACGAGGCGGAGCTAACGAGCCGAGGGCGTGTCACTCCCCGCCGGATATACGCGGCCACGCGCCGGATGTGACGAGAGATGCGCCCCCAGCTTGAGACGACAAGACGCCACCTCGAGCGCTGTGAAACCTCCTGCATCTACTGGACCGTACAGTACCCTGTCCTTGAGCCAAGAGTGCACCTTGAGCCTTCGATTCTGCCTGTCCTAGCCATCAATCCCCGTGTGAGTCAGCCTTGTCCCGTTTATCTGTCGTCTGTTGGGAATAATATAAGAGTGTGTCTAAGTGCTTGTCTTTCTATGCTGTACCTCTTGTAGTTGTAATCTAACCTTCCGCCTTAATATAACCTCCTCCGGAGGTCTTGAGAACTGAACCCCTGGTGTCGTATTGTGTTATTGTAATCCAGCCGGGTGTCTTCTTTTTCTTATTGAGCCAGCATCGCGCGACTTCGTCAACGTCGAGTATAGTCGGGTAATTTGTGCGGACACGACGGCCATTCCGCTCGGCCCACTTTAACATCAAAGTCGTGTCTGTAACAATTGGTGTCGAGGAGTGAGATTCGGACCCGGGACTAAATTAGTTAGGCCCAAATTTTGGGAGGGAAAATCGAGCCGGAGCGCGTACGGCGCTCGACAAAATCGATCCGGAGCGCGGTCCCGCGGTTACTGCGCTCGCCGAAATTATAACGAAAAAAAAATAAAAAAAAATTTGGATTTGTTTTACGAAACTCGAATTTTGCAAGTCGCGCTATGGCGGATCAAGACGGCTGGGGTCCGGTAGGGGAGAGTGAAGCAGGGTCGGTCCAGGACCAAATTGAGGGACATGAGGGACAGGAGGAGAGCGAAGCAGCGAGGGTAGCAGACGCACAAAATAGCGTCGTTGTGCCCGACATTGCGGGAGCGCAAAATGGCGCCTCGCTGGTCACCGCGCCCGCGACCGTGGCAGCGCCCCTGGTGGATTTGAACCTTTTTTTTATACAAATGAAGGCCCTTATGGACAAGAATAATGAAGAAATGAAAAACAGTATGGGGGAAATGAGGGACGAAATGGGGGTAATGAGGGACGAAGCGAGGGGTACCGGTGAGGGGTTAGACAATAATTTTAAGGGATTAGACAAGAAATTTGGGAAGTTAGACAATAATTTTGAGGAGTTCGACAAGAAATTTGGGAAGTTAGACAATAATTTTGAGGGGTTAGACAACGGGATAAAAGAAGTGAAAAATGGGTTAATGGGGGTAGAAAATAGAATGGCTGCCCAGGAGAATCAGATAGAGGGAGTGAAAAATGGGTTAGAGGGGTTAGAAAACAGTATGGAAGGCAAATTGAGGGACATGAGGGACCAAGCGGAAAGGGAAGTTAAACAAATGGAGCAGCAGATAGAGGGGGTCAGAATGGGGGTAGAAACCAAACTGGATGCTCACAGGGAGGAAATGGAGCAGATGAGGGTGGCATCTGGGCAGGAGATGCAAGTGATGGGAGAGGAGATCAGAAGAGGAGTGAGTGAGGAGGTCGGAGGAGTGCGCGAGGAGGTGAGGCACTGTAAGGAGCGCATGGAGAAAGAGGTGAGAAAGGGGACTGTAAAATTGCAAGGTGGTATAGAGGAGTTGACGCTGGGAGTAGAACAACTGACAGTGGGACAAAAGGAGTTGGGGGACCAGGTAAAGAAGAACACAGCGGTAATAGAGGGTTTAAAATCGACACAGAAAGAGATGAAAAAGGACGTAGGGGTAATTAAAAAAGAGTGCCAGACGGTACATGAGGACCTGACGAGGAAAATGGACAAGGTGGTAGAGGTAATGGAAGTTAAAGAGCGGGAGGTGCGGGAGCACATAGAAAAAAATAAAGTGGAGTTAGAGGAAGAACTTAAAGGGGCGCACGAAGAGATGAAGGAGATGAAGCAAAAATTAGAAGAAGTGGAAGAAGGGGTGAGCGAAATTAAGAAGCGACGGAGAGAGGATAAGAAAGAGATAAAAGAGGAGATAAAAGAATTGGTCCAAAGTCTGTGTTTGGATCGTGATGATGTGCTCATTAACCGGATGAGGGATTCGCAGGTGATGGAGGAGAAGCGAAGGGGAAGAGGACCCGGTGTAAGTGGTGACCAATATGGTCGTGCGTATGATGCGCCAGGGGATTTAAGAAGCTTGGGGATTGGTTTGGATCCGGGTGTTCGTGAAAGGCCGTTGGTGAGGTGTGTGACAGGTCTGGTGTGCGAAAGAGGAGGTGTGCGAGAAAGTCCGACTCTGGGGTGTGTGAGGAAAAAGTGCGTGCCAAGGAGTGAGGGTGCTGGCGAGAGTGAGTCGGTCGTAGCGTGTGTGCGAGGGAGCACATGGAAGCGCGGTGTGGTAAGTGTTACAGAGGGTGTGACGGGAGAGTGTGCGCAAGAAAGGTGTGCGCGAGAAAGGTGTGTGACGGACAGGTGCATGAGGGAAGAGCGCGCTGTCAGAAGTAAGGAAGAGTGTCCACCTGTGGTGAGTGTTACAGAGGGTGTGACGGGAGAGTGTGCGCGAGAAAGGTGTGTGACGGACAGGTGCATGAGGGAAGAGCGCGCTGTCAGAAGTAAGGAAGAGTGTCCACCTGTGGTGAGTGTTACAGAGGGTGTGACGGGAGAGTGTGCGCGAGAAAGGTGTGTGACGGACAGGTGCATGGGGAAAGAGTGCGCTGTCAAGAGTAAGGGTGAGTGCGCTGTCAGGAATGGAGGTGAAAGTAGTGAGAGTGACATGGAGCGTGAGTTAGTTGTGACAGGTGAGCGAGGATGTACACCTGGGATGGAAGGATGCACACCTGGAATGGTAGAGCGTGAGTGGGAATGCACGCTGGAGTTGGTGGTGAGGCACGTGGTTGGGTGTGCGAATGAGGGCACACCTGTGATTGTCACAGAGGAGGTGACCGAGGAGGGGGCGCGAAGCGGTGTATTGGTGAGGTGTGCGAGCAACAAATGTGTGCCAAAGTGTTCGGTGGTCAGGTGTGTGACCAAGGCTGTGAGTGGAATGGGTGTACCTGGGTGTGTAAGGAAAGGTACGAGGAGCATGGGCACGGCGGGATGTGTGAGCAAGGAACGGGCTGCGGGGTGTAAGCGTCCAGGTGAAGCATCGACGTTAGACGGGGTAGAGTTTAGAACGACTTATAGCCGAGTCGGGCCCTCGGTGCGTGCTGGGCCTCGCTTTGAACGGCCGCGTCCAGGCTCCACTAGGTGGAGCGGGCAGCTGGATAGGAAGGGTCGTCATGGCGACCACGTTTTGTGGAGACGTGCCGGCAGGTCGAGATCGGGACATTGGATGGCTCCACGCCGGGGAGGTGCGTGGGATCTCGGCCCGGGTAAGCCCCCGTCCCTGCACCGAATGCGGGACGTGTCCAGCCACTGTCACCAAACAATCCGCATTCATGGCTTGGCTTTACGAAGCCGGGCTTTGGACGGGAATTGGCGCACCGAGAGGCATTAGTGAGTAGACTGGGTGATGAGGTTAGTGTTTTGGCCCCAAAATTAGAGAAAAACAAAATTTGATGATTGGCAAAGGATTGGCAGAGTGATGATTGGTAATGGTACAGTGATTGGCAGATGATTGGCAAATTTTTAATTTGTTGAAATTTGATGTGCAAAATTGGTAGTGAGAGACCCCCGATGTGGTGGGATGGCATCCCTGCCACCCTTCCCATGTTGGGGGCAAATGCGCAATAGCTTATGGGGTGTATGGCAGTGAAAACTAGCCCGGGTGGGTTAGGTTATATGGATAGGGCCCTAGAAGATGACATTAGGTGACGTTAAGGTTAGTTAGTGACTGATACCTGTAGTGGGGACGCAGGTAGTTTAGTATGGATGATAATGACGAGGGAGCGCAATAGTTTAACGGGACGACTGGGAAGCGCAAGTTTCAGAAGGGAGTAGTTAGCTGAGATGATGCCGTGTGTGTGAGGATGGAACAGGTGTGTGGAGCAGTGTGTGAGTAATGAGTGTGTGGATCAGCGCGAATGCGCTTGGGGAGAGAAGGGTGCAGGTGGCACCAGGTGTGAGAGCACAGGTGTGCAGGTACAGGTGTGTGGAGAGAGTTGGAGTAAGTGGTACGGAGTGGTGTGCATGGTGCGAAGGTGTGGATGGGGGAAGAGTGGACCCCTTTCACGAGTACCCGGGGCGGGTAGTGTAAGTGTTAGGTAGAGGGTGCAGGTAAATTGTGGTTGGATATTGGCATTTGTGGTGCGGTTGCAGAATGGTATTGTGGATGGGTGCATTAGTGTTGTGGAAATGGCTGGGCGTGTAGCCTGTTAGTGTGTGTAGTTGGTTGGGCACTCCACCACTGTGAGGATGTCGGCCAGGTGAGGCCGCAGGTGGGCTCTGGGAGCCGGTAGAGTTGTGGATGGGGCCCGAGGATCCGGAGGATGGACCCGGGTAGCCCAGTGCCAGAGAGGGCACCGAGTGGGGAGAGTGCCAGAGGGCCTTCCCCAGGTAGTTAGGTTAGGGTAAGGAGCAGGTAAGCTCGGAGGCAACCGCAGTGGTGGAGGTGTGCAGGTGGGTAGACCCACTGGGAGAGGTACACGCCACAGCCCAGAAATTGTGCGAGGGCACCGGGAGATGAATCGGGGGAGTGAGACCCCAAATTGAAAAGCACCACAGTTTGGCCAATGGGAATTGGTTTTTAGAACCCATAGTGTAAGAGGGCCAATGGTTTGGCCGGAGAAAGACCCCGGGTAGTGTAAAGTTGTAAAGTCATTTAGGAAATAGTTAGGATTGATGAACCTGTCGCACCATACGCAGCCACTTACCTGTGGTGATGATGATGACTCCACACCTGTGTTTTCTTTGTTTTGTTGCAGGAAATGAGATTGCTGTGAGGATTTGTGAGACGCATCACGACGTGGATGAGACATTGGGGTGATTCCATCTCTCCCTCCCTAGGAGGGACTGATGATGAATTGGTAATGGCAAATTATGATGTTGAGTTGGAGATGGCAAATTTTGATGAGAGTTGAAAATGGCAAATTTGATTGGTTAGGAGGGAGAGAAGACGAATTTGGTTTATGGGAGGAACGGGGAAGACAGTAGGGATGTTTGTTGATTTGTAAAGTAGATGTTTATGGGTAGTGTTGTGTTTTGTGGATACAGTAAGGGGTAAGGGAGGGGCCATGTAGGTTACCTGGTGGGGGGGGGGGGGGCGTACGATAGGAACGTACCTGTCTCACCTGGTTCCCATGTGCCCCCAGTGTGCATCACCTTACATTGCGTGCACTTTTGCGCCCTTACCACCTTACTCACTTGTCTGCTTCTTTTGTCTCCCACCTCCGAGGATCTGGCTTTGGGGTAGAGAGAGAGGAGAGAGAGGTGCTGGCTGCGCAGTTGTGGGCCTGCACTTTCGCTGTTTGCTGCCGGGATCGATACACCATATGGACCGCAATGTTTGTGGCCACCCACAATGGACCGCAGTTCGTTTGCGGCCAAGCACCACCCGGGGATGGACCTATGGGTCAACGTGGCACCTATGCCATACAGGTGAACCACTTTTAGTTAACACCAAGTGCACCACAAGAAGAGCAAGAGACACCTGCAGGGTTAGGGGTTGTCGAATTTATTTTTATTCCAATGAACAATGGTGACTGCACCGATTGGTGGTGGGGTGGTGCTTTTGATGCTGGGAAAGGGTGCTCTGCACGTTATTAAAGGCCGTCGGCCACAGAGCACTCGTGGGTTGGTGTATCGATGCTGGCAAGCGCGCTCTCTCTATGCATAACATCTGCATGTGTTCCTCCAAAAACAGGTCCTGGATCGTAGTGTAGATATCAGCGTAATCTTGTAAATAATGCTCCCTACCGGCTGTATGTGTAGTTTGAGAATTCTTTCCGGATTCGGTTATCCTGTGGGTGTGTTTCTGTGAGGAGAAGGGTGCAACGTCGCAGGGGGACATATTTACTCATTTGTGAATATCTGTAAAACTGTCGCACTCAGGGTAGAGTTAATAGTAGAGGGAACTACATTGCGTGCCACACTAAAGTAGGTAAAAATTTATCGGGTCGGGACGCCCCGAGGGTAGAGAAGGGTGCAATGTTGCGAATATGGAATTTGGCCTCCATATCCGCTTGTAAATATTCCCCTATTTTCTCCAATACTCCCCAACTTTCCCCAATCCCCCATTCCCTAGTCCCATTGCATGTAAATAACAATCAGTAGAGCCGACCTTCCCCTTATTCCCCCATTAAATGTCGTGCCCAGGTCCACCGCACCACACGTAGACAACTTTCGGACATCTTCCTAGTTATTCTTATTCTATGTCAGTTAAGGCCTCGTCTCCATTAATTATGACTCTTCGTTGCACCAGAATGTGATTATATGGCATCAGTAGTGAGTTTAGGACCTTTCCCATACCTCCTTCCATCTTCTTCCCCAACAATTACAACAACAACAGAGGAGATGGCGGCGGAGCGGGGGAGGATGCGTCCTCACACCGGCTCGATTAGCTCCAGACCATGCGCTCCACGGGGTTACCACGAAGGGGCTCCTTGTCAGCTCCTCGTCAAGGGCGGAGCCTGGTAAACCCCCCGCACGCACCCAATGAGAAGCAACGTGCCGATTCCACGAGGCGGAGCTAACGAGCCGAGGGCGTGTCACTCCCCGCCGGATATACGCGGCCACGCGCCGGATGTGACGAGAGATGCGCCCCCAGCTTGAGACGACAAGACGCCACCTCGAGCGCTGTGAAACCTCCTGCATCTACTGGACCGTACAGTACCCTGTCCTTGAGCCAAGAGTGCACCTTGAGCCATCGATTCTGCCTGTCCTAGCCATCAATCCCCGTGTGAGTCAGCCTTGTCCCGTTTATCTGTCGTCTGTTGGGAATAATATAAGAGTGTGTCTAAGTGCTTGTCTTTCTATGCTGTACCTCTTGTAGTTGTAATCTAACCTTCCGCCTTAATATAACCTCCTCCGGAGGTCTTGAGAACTGAACCCCTGGTGTCGTATTGTGTTATTGTAATCCAGCCGGGTGTCTTCTTTTTCTTATTGAGCCAGCATCGCGCGACTTCGTCAACGTCGAGTATAGTCGGGTAATTTGTGCGGACACGACGGCCATTCCGCTCGGCCCACTTTAACATCAAAGTCGTGTCTGTAACAATATTATAACACTTCAAACACACGATATATTATAACACTCCAAACCATATGTTATAGGTCCCGCACAGGAATCATGACCCAATTATTACAGCACTTCACGATATAATTCCTATCTACAGGGGGTACCACCTTATTGAGTCCCTTAACCCCCAAACTCACGGCCCTTTCTCCAATGTCTCTGTACTCCTCAAAGGCGACGTCGATTCGCTCCAGCGCGTGGAATCAATGTCCGGTTCCAATCCGTGGAAGCGGAGATGATCGCACCAACCCGCAGGTCACGTGGTCCAATCCCCAGCACGATAGCGGTAGAATGGGAAACTTCCCAAAGACGATTTCGGGTACGTACCCGGTTGCGGTTCAATCCGCGAGTCTCCTCAATAACCCTCCCACAGCCATCGCCGGAGAGTAACGCCTGGTCGGTGCGCCGCAACAACCCGGTCACGTCCGGTGGTGCGCGTGGTGAAAATGGCGGTTGGCTTTCTCACTCACTGCTCGGTCGGGAGCTGCAATCCGAACACGTTTCACTGCTCGGTCGGGAGCGGCAATCAGAACACGTCTCACTGCTCCGTCGGGAGCTGCAATCCGAACACGTTTAACTGCTCGGTCAGAGCTGCAATCCGAACACGTTTCACTGCTCGGTCAGGAGCGGCAATCAGAACACGTCTCACTGCTCCGTCAGGAGCTGCAATCAGAACACGTCTCACTGCTCCGTCGGGAGCTGCAATCCGAACACGTTTCACTGCTCGGTCAGGAGCGGCAATCCGAACACCTCTCCCCGTTTTCTCTTCGCTCCACCCCTTTTCTCCGCTCCACCGCTTCCTGTCTCGATCCGGATTTCCGGCCACATTTCACGAGGAGGGCTTTTGATTCTTCTACCCACAACAACCCTTTCCCATAAGTCGCCATAAGCATAATATTTAGGATACTTTGAACCAACAATAGTAATCATAACAATCATTATTAGGGCCGAATACGTAACAGTATCTTCTCTTCTAGACTTGGTTATGACAAACTTCCTTGATAATGTCTGCTGCTCTTCTTCTGCCCCAATCGGTTCTTCTGATCATGTGCTTGTTAAAGTGGACATCTCCCTGGCCATTCTCAGAGAGCCTCCTCAGCGTCGCCGAGTCTGGCATTTCACTCAGGCCGACTGGCGCTGTCTTCAAGCAGCCATCAATCATCTGGACTGGTCTCCCATCTCCACTGCCTCTGACTTCAATTCTTCTTGGGAATTCCTCCAAAGCAAACTGCTCTCTCTCATGCACAGATTTATCCCATCTCTTCTTCAGTTGTCTTACCCTTCCTCCCGTCCATGGTACACTGAATCTTGTGGTGAGGCAGTTGCCCTGAAACAACTTGCCTTTGCCTCTTGGAAGGCTAATCCAACTGAAGGCAATCTCAGTTCCTTCCACCAAGCTCGGAACAAGTGTGTGTCTACCCTCAGGAGTGCCAGGAAGCACTATCTCTCCACACTCAAGAATGAACTGTCTAACCTGTCTCCTTCCTCCAAATCCTGGTGGCATCTGGTCAAATCCGTTTCTGGTGTTTGTTCCCCCTCCATCCCTTCCCTTACCTCAAATGGCTACACAGATGACACTGCATGTGACAAAGCCGAATGCCTCAACTCTGTGTTTGCCTCAAAACCTTGTGTCCCAAACCCATCTTTCTCTGTTCCCACCTTTCCCAGTCGAACCCAACTACTCCTGGACTCTGTGTCCTTCTCTCCTGAAAAGGTGGAGGAGTTTTTGTCAAACCTCGACTCTGATTCTGCAACTGGACCAGACGGCATCAGCCCATGGGTCCTAAAATCCTGCTCTGCCGCTCTATCTCACCCTCTCTCTGTTCTTTTCACCCTCTCTTTTGCTCAAGGTCATCTGCCAGCATCCTGGAAATCAGCAAACATTACTGCTTTACACAAAAAAGGTGCAAAAACAGATCCTTGCAACTACAGACCAATCAGCCTGCTCCCAATTATCAGCAAAGTCATGGAATCCATCATTGCTTCGGATATCAAATCCTTCCTCTTCTCCAATGGCTTGATCTCCGATCATCAATTTGGATTCAGACCAGGTCATTCTTCTCTGGATATGCTGCTTCTGCTGTCTCAAAAATGGATGGAGGTCCTCAATGTCAAACAGGAAATCAGAGCCGTCTCCCTTCACATATCACATGCCTTCGATACGGTCTGGCACCCAGCTCTGCTCACCAAACTCTCCTCCTATAGTATCCATGGAGATCTCCATGCATGGCTTGCGGACGTCCTCTCTGGTCGTAGACAACGTATGGCCCTGAATGGATTTCTCTCATCTCCCCTTCCTGTTCAGGCTGGAGTTCCCCAAGGCAGTGTTCTGGGCCTTGTGCTTTTCTGGTCTTTATCAATGATCTCTCCGACTCTCTGGAAAATCCTCTCTATCTCTTTGCTGATGACTCCACTCTCTGCCACTCCATTCCTCTTCCCTCAGATCGGCAGTCTGCAGCCTCCTCACTCTCTGAAGACCTGGACAAAATCACAGACTGGTCAAACAAGTGGAACATGTCTTTCAATCCTGACAAATCTCACACTCTTACTATGTCTCTCCGAAAAGATCGACTGGACAACCCTCCCTTCTACTTTCTCAACAATCCTCTCCAAGTAGTTCTGTCGCTCAAGCTTTTGGGTCTCACTATCTGCCATGATCTTTCTTGGGAAAACCACATTTCCAAACTGGCCTCCAAAGCCAGTCGCCGACTGGGCATCCTCCGTCGTGCGAAGTCTTTCCTCGGCACACCTGAGCTCCTCACCACATACAAGGCTTTCATCCGCAGCTCAATGTAATACTGTTCTCCCCTATGGGCCGGTGCTCCTGCCTCACACCTAGCTTGGCTTCACGCTGTTGAAACCAAAGCTTTCAGAATGATTGGAATCTCCCGTGATGAAGCTATCTCCGGGGGCCTTTCACTCACTCACCGCAGACAGGTAGGTGGTCTTTCTGTCTTCTACCGACTCCTCTCCGGCCTTGCTCCCCCAGCTCTCTCTCTGTGCTTTGTCCCCCAAATATTCCTACAGGTCGCACAAGATCTGCCAGCAACCCTCTGATGGTGAAACTGCCGAAATCTCGGCTCTCTGCTCACGTTCACTCTTTCATTCCTCTTTTCTCCCGCCTCTGGAACAAACTCCCACACTCCCTTCAATCCCACTCCTCCCTCCAGGTCTTTAAAGCAGCTGTTCACCACCATATCTTATCTTTCCCCATCCAAAACCTTGATCTTTTCTACCCCCACTAATTCACCCCAGATTCACCTTGTTTGAAATTCCAACTTCTTTCCTGGAAGTCCTGGCAGTGTCCATATGTTTTATACCTCTCCCACCCCCCCTCCCCTTCCCATGCCTCCCCCCCCCCAAAGCCCTCTCGCTCCCACAGATCTCTCGATGTCCCTGCTCTCTGATGTTGTGGTTGTGTTCCTCCCCCTCTCGCCCCATCTTGCCTACCGCTCCCCATGTTATATGTTTTATGTGTTGGTTTGTCTTTCTGTGTGATTAATGTTAGCTCTTTCACGAGCCTCGATCTTGTATACAAAAAAAATAAAAAAAATAAACACCACACCAGTTAGGGATGGCGGCAAATTTGGCAAGTTATTTGTAGGTGGACTGAACTTCAAAACAAAGGAAGAAATTCTGACCTCTGTCTTCAGCAAATATGGACCGCTTTTGGAAGTGCGGCTGATAAAAGACAGGGAAACGCAAAAGTCAAGAGGGTTTGGCTTTGTCACGTTTGGAAACACAAAGGACGCCAAAGAGGCAGAGAAGGATTGGAATGGCAAGGATTTGGATGGTCGGAACATAGCCGTGGAGAAGGCAGGCCGTAGGCGTCGAGGGGGCTACATAGGAGGACAACGGAGTAGTAGTTTTGGTGGTGGCCGCAATCGATATTATTATGGAGGCTCCCAGAGTTACGGCCGCTCTTGAAGGAAGGATTTATCAGAGTAGTGGCCGAAAAGGAGACCGCTATTCATGTGACTACAGTGACAAGTGGTCCAACCGTGATTATTATGAAAGTTCGGAAGAGTTGAAGCACTGAATGCTGCGGAGCAGCCGAGCCGAGATTCCTACACGGATTAACCGTGAACGCCACCTTCCTAAAGGCGTCCATGTAGTGAACTTTCCTACACAGATTAACCGTGACCTCCACGTTCCTAAAGGCGTCCATGTTGTGAACTTTCCTACACGGATTAACCGTGAACTCCACATTCCTAAAGGCGTCCATGTAGTGAATACTTCCAGGCCTCACCACCCAACCACCATGGAACCTGCCTCTCAGCTCGGCCTCCCGGAAAAAGTGCTGTAGATTTGCTTGACTTTGGATTTTTGATCACCACCCCATAACCTTCATTCAAAAGAAACTAAAAGTAAAAATCAGAGGGTGCTGAGATGGAGGTTGGCTTTGCAGGAGTCCAACTGGGAAATTGAACATGTAAAGGGCAGGGACAATGTCGTTGCTGACGCTTTGTCCAGAGGGAATTAACTTTGGAAATCTCTGTGGGTTGTTCGAAGTTTTGTTGCTTTATTTTTGGGGAAATATTGATTATTGTTGCTCACGGGAATTGATGATTTGGGGGTGAGTTACTTTTGTTTGTTTAAAGGGTGTTGCCTACAAAGAAAGTTTTCACTATGTTCAAACTTTCTTTCTTGAGGGGGGGAAGTGTTATGGATTCTTCCCTTCCGCTGTTGTGGTTTTCATCCACTTGAAATCCTTCTCGTTCTATGTATTATAATTGTTGTTGTTTAAGGGAAATGGTTATTGTGGTTAAAAGGTTAAAAGCGTTCATGGTAAAAAAGAGACAGGAAGCAGGATCGGGAACCGGAAGACGTGGAAAAAAAGAAGAGGAGTGCGTGAGGAGAAAGTCGGAGAGGAAGGCGTGTCTTGAAGCTCCGTAGCGAGCGTGGTCGAGCGAACGTCGCGAGTGAACTTTGAGTCCTTGACAGGAATTTCCTGCGATCGGTGTTATCGCTGTAGGATTGAGAAACCTGCATAGTCAGGTATAGGCGTTGAGGTTTCGAAGAATTCCCCGCCAGGTCGCTTCGACTCACGTAAGAGCCGTCGGCCATTTTGGACCTCGCGCGTCGTTCACTGAAAAAGGTTGCCGCGTCAGCTTTTCTCACCCTCCGGTCGTTTGCCGGGGATGTGTGTGTGCAAAAGCGGCGTTTGAAGATTACGTTGCGGTTCACCGATTGAACTGTGAACGTGCACGTCTGGATCACGCCTTTGGGATTTCCTTTTTCGCCGCCAGTTTGCTGTGGGTTTGGACTACGGGACGGTCCACGCTTTGCCTATACCCCATTACTCGCCTCATCGCCTCTTCGCCGGGATCACCTTTGAGTTATAGAGACATTGAGGAGTGTTCCTTTTCATGCAATGGGAGCGCAGTGAGTTATATTACCTTAGCGGATGGTACCATCTTAAGATGTGTTGATTGCTACCATTGTTGCATCGTTATTCCTGTGTGATTTTTAATACACTATTTGTTTGTTGCTAACCATTGGTGTGGTTTCAATATTGATTTTGACACGGAATAACATATTTTTCTGCCGTGGCTCCTCTCGGGGTTCGGAGGTACACCGAGACCAGGAGGTCGGGGAGGAACACATAACACATTCATAGAAATGTTAGCGTCGGTCACAATCCGTGTGGATTGTAGCTATCAGCCCGTCTGCAAACATCAATCACGTCGAATGAATTTCACACTGTACATTCTCATTCACACTCCCCATAACTCTTACACACCATTTTCAAAGCACACCATTTTCACTGTTGAAACCACTCTTCCTATGACAATTCAAGACACGCACACAATTACCTATAACAATGCAACCCAGGCCGTGCAAACAATTCCACGAATCACAACTTGTGTTAGTGTTGTAAACCACTTTTCGCACTTGCGTTAGTGTTGAAAACCACTTTCCACACTTGTGTTAGTGTTGCAGAACCACTTTCCGCACTTGTGGTGGCGTTGAAAACCACTTTTTGCACTTATTTTAAAGTTGAAAACCACTTTTCGCAC
Organism: Myxine glutinosa; assembly: GCF_964187855.1. Lineage (NCBI taxonomy): Eukaryota > Metazoa > Chordata > Myxini > Myxiniformes > Myxinidae > Myxine > Myxine glutinosa. Next base: position 79,022,108 of record NC_136270.1, read on the forward strand.
TCGTGCTCTCATTGAAAACCACATTCCTCAATTGTGCTGGAATTGAAAACCACATTCCGCTCTTGTGTTAGTGTTGCAAAGCCACTTTCTCCACTTGTGTTAGTGTTGCAAAGCCACTTTCCCCATTTGTGTTAGTGTTGCAAAACCACTTTCCGCACTTGTGCTGGCATTTAAAACCACTTTCCACACTTGTGTTAGTGTTGCAAAACCACTTTCCCCACTCGTGTTAGTGTTGCAAAACCACTTTTCACACTTTTATTCGTGTAGAAAACCACTGCTCGCAGTTGTGTTACTGTTGCAGAACCACTTTCCGCACTTGTGGTGGTATTGAAAAGCACTTTCCACACTTGTGTTGGTGTTGCAAAACCACTTTCCCTGCTTATGTTAGTGTTGCAAAATCCACTTTTCCCACTTGTGCGAGTGTTGCAAAGCCACTTTCCCCACTTGTGTTCGTGTCGAAAACCACTTTTCGAACTTGTGCTGGCGTTGAAAACCACTTTTCGCACTCGTGCGAGTGCTGCAATGCCACTTTCCCCACTTGTGTTAGTGTTGCAAAACCACTTCTCGCAGTTGTGTTAGTGTAGCAGAACCTCTTTCTGCACTTGTGGTGGCAGCGAAAAGCACTTTCCACACTTGTGTTCGTGTTGCAAAACCACTTTCCTCACTTGTGTAATTGTAGCAAAACCACTTTTCGCGCTCCTCTTAATTTTGAAAAACAAATTTCACACTTGTGTTAGTGTTGAAAACCTCTTTTCACACTCCTCATAGTGTTGAACAACCACTTTCCGCAATCATGCTGGTGTTGAAAACCACTTTTTGCACTTGTGTTAGTGTCCAAATCTACTTTCCGCACTTGTGCTGGCGTTGAAAACCACTTTTCGCACTTGTGCGAGTGTTGCAAAGCCACTTTCCGAACTTATGGTGGCGTTGAAAACCACTTTTTGCACTTATTTTAAAGTTGAAAACCACTTTTCGCACTCGTGCTCTCATGGAAAACCACCTTCCTCACTTGTGCTGGAATTGAAAACCACATTCCGCACTTGTGTTAGTGTTGCAAAGCCACTTTCTCCACTTGTGTTAGTGTTGTAAAGCCACTTTCCCCACTTGTGTTAGTGTTGCAAAACCACTTTCCGCACTTATGCTGGCATTTAAAACCACTTTCCACACTTGTGTTAGTGTTGCAAAACCACTTTCCGCACTTGTGTTAGTGTTGCAAAACCACTTTTCACACTTTTATTCATGTAGAAAACCACTGCTCGCAGTTGTGTTACTGTTGCAGAACCACTTTCCGCACTTGTGGTGGTATTGAAAAGCACTTTCCACACTTGTGTTGGTGTTGCAAAACCACTTTCCCTGCTTATGTTAGTGTTGCAAAACCACTTTTCCCACTTGTGTTCGTGTCGAAAACCACTTTTCGAACTTGTGCTGGCGTTGAAAACCACTTTTCTCACTTGTGCGAGTGTTGCAAAGCCACTTTCCCCACTTGTGTTAGTGTTGCAAAACCACTTCTTGCAGTTGTGTTAGTGTTGCGGAAAACCTCTTTCCGCACTTGTGGTGGCAGCGAAAAGCACTTTCCACACTTGTGTTCGTGTTGCAAAACCACTTTCCACACTTGTGTAATTGTTGCAAAACCACTTTTCGCGCTCCTCTTAATTTTGAAAAACACATTTCACACTTGTGAAAACCTCTTTGAAACCAGGTGTTGAAAACCTCTTTTCACACTCCTCGTAGTGTTGAACAACCACTTTCCGCAATCGTGCTGGTGTTGAAAACCACTTTTCGCACTTGTGCGAGTGTTGCAAAGCCACTTTCCGCACTTGTGCTGGCGTTGAAAACCACTTTTCGCACTTGTGCGAGTGTTGCAAAGCCACTTTCCCCACTTGTGTTAGTGTTGCAAAACCACTTTTCGCACTTGTGTTAGTGTTGAAAAACCACTTTTTGCACTTGTGTTGGTGCAGGAAACCACTTTTGCACTTGTATTAGTGTGGAAAAACCACTTTTCGCACTTGTGTTAGTGTTGAAAAACCACTTTTCGCACTTGTGTTAGTGTTGAAAAACCACTTTTCGCACTTGTGTTGGTGCAGGAAACCACTTTTGCACTTGTATTAGTGTGGAAAAAACACTTTTTGCACTTGTGATAGTGTTGAAATACCACTTTTAGCACTTGTGTTAGTGTTGAAAAACAACTTTTCGCACTTGTGTTGGTGCAGGAAACCACTTTTGCACTTGTATTAGTGTGGAAAAAACACTTTTCGCACTTGTGATAGTGTTGAAAAACCACTTTTCGCACTTGTGTTAGTGTTGAAAAACCACTTTTCGCACTTGTGTTGGTGCAGGAAACCACTTTTGCACTTGTATTAGTGTGGACAAAACACTTTTTGCACTTGTGATAGTGTTGAAAAACCACTTTTCGCACTTGTGTTAGTGTTGAAAAACCACTTTTCGCACTTGTGTTGGTGCAGGAAACCACTTTTGCACTTGTATTAGTGTGGAAAAACCACTTTTCGCACTTGTGTTAGTGTTGAAAAACCACTTTTCGCACTTGTGTTAGTGTTGAAAAACCACTTTTCGCACTTGTGTTGGTGCAGGAAACCACTTTTGCACTTGTATTAGTGTGGAAAAAACACTTTTTGCACTTGTGATAGTGTTGAAAAACCACTTTTCGCACTTGTGTTAGTGTTGAAAAACCACTTTTCGCACTTGTGTTGGTGCAGGAAACCACTTTTGCTCTTGTATTAGTGTGGAAAAAACACTTTTCGCACTTGTGTTAATGTTGAAAACCACTTTTTGCACTTGTGTTAGTGTTGAAAAACCACTTTTCGCACTTGTGTTAGTGTTGAAAAACCACTTTTCGCACTTGTGTTGGTGCAGGAAACCACTTTTGCACTTGTATTAGTGTGGACAAAACACTTTTTGTACTTGTGATAGTGTTGAAAAACAACTTTTCGCACTTGTGTTCGTGTTGAAAAACCACTTTCCGCACTTGTGTTGGTGCAGGAAACCACTTTTGCACTTGTATTAGTGTGGAAAAACCACTTTTCGCACTTGTGTTAGTGTTGAAAAACCACTTTTCGCACTTGTGTTAGTGTTGAAAAACCACTTTTCACACTTGTGTTAGTGTTGAAAAACCACTTTTCGCACTTGTGTTAGTGTTGAAAAACCACTTTTCGCACTTGTGTTGGTGCAGGAAACCACTTTTGCACTTGTATTAGTGTGGAAAGAACACTTTTCGCACTTGTGATAGTGTTGAAAAACCACTTTTCGCACTTGTGTTAGTGTTGAAAACCACTTTTCGCACTTGTGTTGGTGCAGTAAACCACTTTTTGCACTTGTATTAGTGTGGAACAACCACTTTTCGCACTTGTGTTAGTGTTGAAAAACCACTTTTCGCACTTGTGTTAGTGTTGAAAAACCACTTTTCGCACTTGTGTTAGTGTTGAAAAACCACTTTTCACACTTGTGTTAGTGTTGAAAAACCACTTTTCGCACTTGTGTTAGTGTTGAAAAACCACTTTTCGCACTTGTGTTGGTGCAGGAAACCACTTTTGCACTTGTATTAGTGTGGAAAGAACACTTTTCGCACTTGTGATAGTGTTGAAAAACCACTTTTCGCACTTGTGTTAGTGTTGAAAACCACTTTTCGCACTTGTGTTGGTGCAGTAAACCACTTTTTGCACTTGTATTAGTGTGGAACAACCACTTTTCGCACTTGTGTTAGTGTTGAAAAACCACTTTTCGCACTTGTGTTAGTGTTGAAAAACCACTTTTCGCACTTGTGTTGGTGCAGGAAACCACTTTTGCACTTGTATTAGTGTGGAAAAAACACTTTTCGCACTTGTGTTAGTGTTGAAAAACCACTTTTCGCACTTGTGTTAGTGTTGAAAAACCACTTTTCGCACTTGTGTTGGTGCAGGAAACCACTTTTGCACTTGTATTAGTGTGCATGAAACCACTTTTGAACTTGTATTAGTGTGGAAAAACCACTTTTCGCACTTGTGTTAGTGTTGAAAAACCACTTTTCGCACTTGTGTTAGTGTTGAAAAACCACTTTTCGCACTTGTGTTGGTGCAGGAAACCACTTTTGCACTTGTATTAGTGTGGAAAAACCACTTTTCGCACTTGTGTTAGTGTTGAAAAACCACTTTTCGCACTTGTGTTGGTGCAGGAAAACCACTTTTGCACTTGTATTAGTGTGGAAAAAACACTTTTCGCACTTGTATTAGTGTAGAAAACCACTGCTCGCAGTTGTGTTACTGTTGCAGAACCACTTTCCGCATTTGTGGTGGTATTGAAAAGCACTTTCCACACTTGTGTTGGTGTTGCAAAACCACTTTCCCTGCTTATGTTAGTGTTGCAAAACCACTTTTCCCACTTGTGCGAGTGTTGCAAAGCCACTTTCCCCACTTGTGTTCGTGTCGAAAACCACTTTTCGAACTTGTGCTGGCGTTGAAAACCACTTTTCGCACTTGTGCGAGTGTTGCAAAGCCACTTTCCCCACTTGTGTTAGTGTTGCAAAACCACTTCTCGCAGTTGTGTTAGTGTTGCAGAACCTCTTTCTGCACTTTTGGTGGCAGCGAAAAGCACTTTCCACACTTGTGTTCGTGTTGCAAAACCACTTTCCACACTTGTGTAATTGTAGCAAAACCACTTTTCGCGCTCCTCTTAATTTTGAAAAACAAATTTCACACTTGTGTTAGTGTTGAAAACCTCTTTTCACACTACTCATAGTGTTGAACAACCACTTTCCGCAATCATGCTGGTGTTGAAAACCACTTTTTGCACTTGTGTTAGTGTCCAAATCTACCTTCCGCACTTGTGCTGGCGTTGAAAACCAATTTTCGCACTTGTGCGAGTGTTGCAAAGCCACTTTCCGCACTTGTGGTGGCGTTGAAAACCACTTTTTGCACTTATTTTAAAGTTGAAAACCACTTTTCGCACTCGTGCTCTCATGGAAAACCACCTTCCTCACTTGTGCTGGAATTGAAAACCACATTCCGCACTTGTGTTAGTGTTGCAAAGCCACTTTCTCCACTTGTGTTAGTGTTGCAAAGCCACTTTCCCCACTTGTGTTAGTGTTGCAAAACCACTTTCCGCACTTGTGCTGGCATTTAAAACCACTTTCCACACTTGTGTTAGTGTTGCAAAACCACTTTCCCCACTTGTGTTAGTGTTGCAAGACCACTTTTCACACTTTTATTCGTGTAGAAAACCACTGCTCGCAGTTGTGTTACTGTTGCAGAACCACTTTCCGCACTTGTGGTGGTATTGAAAAGCACTTTCCACACTTGTGTTGGTGTTGCAAAACCACTTTCCCTGCTTATGTTAGTGTTGCAAAACCACTTTTCCCACTTGTGCGAGTGTTGCAAAGCCACTTTCCCCACTTGTGTTCGTGTCGAAAACCACTTTTCGAACTTGTGCTGGCGTTGAAAACCACTTTTCGCACTTGTGCGAGTGTTGCAAAGCCACTTTCCCCACTTGTGTTAGTGTTGCAAAACCACTTCTCGCAGTTGTGTTAGTGTTGCAGAACCTCTTTCTGCACTTGTGGTGGCAGCGAAAAGCACTTTCCACACTTGTGTTCGTGTTGCAAAACCATTTTCCACACTTGTGTAATTGTAGCAAAACCACTTTTCGCGCTCCTCTTAATTTTGAAAAACAAATTTCACACTTGTGTTAGTGTTGAAAACCTCTTTTCACACTCCTCATAGTGTTGAACAACCACTTTCCGCAATCATGCTGGTGTTGAAAACCACTTTTTGCACTTGTGTTAGTGTCCAAATCTACTTTCCGCACTTGTGCTGGTGTTGAAAACCAATTTTCGCACTTGTGCGAGTGTTGCAAAGCCACTTTCCGCACTTGTGGTGGCGTTGAAAACCACTTTTTGCACTTATTTTAAAGTTGAAAACCACTTTTCGCACTCGTGCTCTCATGGAAAACCACCTTTCTCACTTGTGCTGGAATTGAAAACCACATTCCGCACTTGTGTTAGTGTTGCAAAGCCACTTTCTCCACTTGTGTTAGTGTTGCAAAACCACTTTCCCCACTTGTGTTAGTGTTGCAAAACCACTTTTCACACTTTTATTCGTGTAGAAAACCACTGCTCGCAGTTGTGTTACTGTTGCAGAACCACTTTCCGCACTTGTGGTGGTATTGAAAAGCACTTTCCACACTTGTGTTGGTGTGGAAATACCACTTTTCGCACTTGTGTTAGTGTTGAAAAACCATTTTTCGCACTTGTGTTAGTGTTGAAAAACCACTTTTCGCACTTGTGTTGGTGCAGGAAACCACTTTTGCACTTGTATTAGTGTGGAAAAAACACTTTTCGCACTCGTGTTAGTGTTGAAAAACCACTTTTCGCACTTGTGTTGGTGCACGAAACCACTTTTGCACTTGTATTAGTGTGGAAAAAACACATTTCGCACCTGTGTTAGTGTTGAAAAACCACTTTTCGCACTTGTGTTAGTGTTGAAAAACCACTTTTCGCACTTGTGTTGGTGCAGGAAACCACTTTTGCACTTGTATTAGTGTGGAAAAACCACTTTTCGCACTTGTGTTAGTGTTGAAAAACCACTTTTCGCACTTGTGTTAGTGTTGAAAAACCACTTTTCGCACTTGTGTTGGTGCAGGAAACCACTTTTGCACTTGTATTAGTGTGGAATAAACACTTTTTGCACTTGTGATAGTGTTGAAAAACCACTTTTCGCACTTGTGTTAGTGTTGAAAAACCACTTTTCGCACTTGTGTTGGTGCAGGAAACCACTTTTGCACTTGTATTAGTGTGGAAAAACCACTTTTCGCACTTGTGTTAGTGTTGAAAAACCACTTTTCGTACTTGTGTTAGTGTTGAAAAACCACTTTTCGCACTAGTGTTGGTGCAGGAAACCACTTTTGCACTTGTATTAGTGTGGAAAAAACACTTTTTGCACTTATGATAGTGTTGAAAAACCACTTTTCGCACTTGTGTTAGTGTTGAAAAACCAATTTTCGCACTTGTGTTGGTGCAGGAAACCACTTTTGCACTTGTATTAGTGTGGAAAAACCACTTTTCCGCACTTGTTAGTGTTGAAAAACCACTTTTCGCACTTGTGTTAGTGTTGAAAAACCACTTTTCGCACTTGTGTTAGTGTTGAAAAACCACTTTTCGCACTTGTGTTGGTGCAGGAAACCACTTTTGCACTTGTATTAGTGTGGACAAAACACTTTTCGCATTTGTGATAGTGTTGAAAAACCACTTTTCGCACTTGTGTTGGTGCAGGAAACCACTTTTGCACTTGTATTAGTGTGGAAAAAACACTTTTTGCACTTATGATAGTGTTGAAAAACCACTTTTCGCACTTGTGTTCATGTTGAAAAACCAATTTTCGCACTTGTGTTGGTGCAGGATACCACTTTTGCACTTGTATTAGTGTGGAAAACCACTTTTCGCACTTGTGTTATTGTTGAAAAACCACTTTTCGCACTTGTGTTAGTGTTGAAAAACCACTTTTCGCACTTGTGTTAGTGTTGAAAAACCACTTTTCGCACTTGTGTTGGTGCAGGAAACCACTTTTGCACTTGTATTAGTGTGGACAAAACACTTTTCGCACTTGTGATAGTGTTGAAAAACCACTTTTCGCACTTGTGTTAGTGTTGAAAAACCACTTTTCGCACTTGTGTTGGTGCAGGAAACCACTTTTGCACTTGTATTAGTGTGGAAAAAACACTTTTTGCACTTGTGATAGTGTTGAAAAACCACTTTTCGCACTTGTGTTAGTGTTTAAAAACCACTTTTTGCACTTGTGTTGGTGCAGGAAACCACTTTTGCACTTGTATTAGAGTGTAAAAAACACTTTTCGCACTTGTGTTAGTGTTGAAAAACCACTTTTCGCACTTGTGTTAGTGTTGAAAAACCACTTTTCGCACTTGTGTTAGTGTTGAAAAACCACTTTTCGCACTTGTGTTGGTGCAGGAAACCACTTTTGCACTTGTATTAGTGTGGACAAAACACTTTTTGCACTTGTGATAGTGTTGAAAAACCACTTTTCGCACTTGTGTTAGTGTTGAAAAACCACTTTTCGCACTTGTGTTGGTGCAGGAAACCACTTTTGCACTTGTATTAGTGTGGAAAAACCACTTTTCGCACTTGTTTTAGTGTTGAAAAACCACTTTTCGCACTTGTGTTAGTGTTGAAAAACCACTTTTCGCCCTTGTCTTAGTGTTGAAAAACCACTTTTCGCCCTTGTGTTAGTGTTGAAAAACCACTTTTCGCACTTGTGTTAGTGTTGAAAAACCACTTTTCGCACTTGTGTTAGTGTTGAAAAACCACTTTTCGCACTTGTGTTGGTGCAGGAAACCACTTTTGCACTTGTATTAGTGTGGAAAAAACACTTTTTGCACTTGTGATAGTGTTGAAAAACCACTTTTCGCACTTGTGTTAGTGTTGAAAAACCACTTTTCGCACTTGTGTTGGTGCAGGAAACCACTTTTGCACTTGTATTAGTGTGGAACAACCACTTTTCGCACTTGTGTTAGTGTTGAAAAACCACTTTTCGCACTTGTGTTAGTGTTGAAAAACCACTTTTCGCACTTGTGTTGGTGCATGAAACCACTTTTGAACTTGTATTAGTGTGGAAAAACCACTTTTCGCACTTGTGTTAGTGTTGAAAAACCACTTTTCGCACTTGTGTTAGTGTTGAAAAACCACTTTTCGCACTTGTGTTGGTGCAGGAAACCACTTTTGCACTTGTATTAGTGTGGAAAAACCACTTTTCGCACTTGTGTTAGTGTTGAAAAACCACTTTTCGCACTTGTGTTAGTGTTGAAAAACCACTTTTCGCACTTGTGTTGGTGCAGGAAAACCACTTTTGCACTTGTATTAGTGTGGAAAAAACACTTTTCGCACTTGTATTAGTGTAGAAAACCACTGCTCGCAGTTGTGTTACTGTTGCAGAACCACTTTCCGCATTTGTGGTGGTATTGAAAAGCACTTTCCACACTTGTGTTGGTGTTGCAAAACCACTTTCCCTGCTTATGTTAGTGTTGCAAAACCACTTTTCCCACTTGTGCGAGTGTTGCAAAGCCACTTTCCCCACTTGTGTTCGTGTCGAAAACCACTTTTCGAACTTGTGCAGCGTTGAAAATCACTTTTCGCACTTGTGCGAGTGTTGCAAAGCCACTTTCCCCACTTGTGTTAGTGTTGCAAAACCACTTCTCGCAGTTGTGTTAGTGTTGCAGAACCTCTTTCTGCACTTTTGGTGGCAGCGAAAAGCACTTTCCACACTTGTGTTCGTGTTGCAAAACCACTTTCCACACTTGTGTAATTGTAGCAAAACCACTTTTCGCGCTCCTCTTAATTTGAAAAACAAATTTCACACTTGTGTTAGTGTTGAAAACCTCTTTTCACACTACTCATAGTGTTGAACAACCACTTTCCGCAATCATGCTGGTGTTGAAAACCACTTTTTGCACTTGTGTTAGTGTCCAAATCGACCTTCCGCACTTGTGCTGGCGTTGAAAACCAATTTTCGCAATTGTGCGAGTGTTGCAAAGCCACTTTCCGCACTTGTGGTGGCGTTGAAACCCACTTTTTGCACTTATTTTAAAGTTGAAAACCACTTTTCGCACTCGTGCTCTCATGGAAAACCACCTTCCTCACTTGTGCTGGAATTGAAAACCACATTCCGCACTTGTGTTAGTGTTGCAAAGCCACTTTCTCCACTTGTGTTAGTGTTGCAAAGCCACTTTCCCCACTTGTGTTAGTGTTGCAAAACCACTTTCCGCACTTGTGCTGGCATTTAAAACCACTTTCCACACTTGTGTTAGTGTTGCAAAACCACTTTCCCCACTTGTGTTAGTGTTGCAAGACCACTTTTCACACTTTTATTCGTGTAGAAAACCACTGCTCGCAGTTGTGTTACTGTTGCAGAACCACTTTCCGCACTTGTGGTGGTATTGAAAAGCACTTTCCACACTTGTGTTGGTGTTGCAAAACCACTTTCCCTGCTTATGTTAGTGTTGCAAAACCACTTTTCCCACTTGTGCGAGTGTTGCAAAGCCACTTTCCCCACTTGTGTTCGTGTCGAAAACCACTTTTCGAACTTGTGCTGGCGTTGAAAACCACTTTTCGCACTTGTGCGAGTGTTGCAAAGCCACTTTCCCCACTTGTGTTAGTGTTGCAAAACCACTTCTCGCAGTTGTGTTAGTGTTGCAGAACCTCTTTCTGCACTTGTGGTGGCAGCGAAAAGCACTTTCCACACTTGTGTTCGTGTTGCAAAACCATTTTCCACACTTGTGTAATTGTAGCAAAACCACTTTTCGCGCTCCTCTTAATTTTGAAAAACAAATTTCACACTTGTGTTAGTGTTGAAAACCTCTTTTCACACTCCTCATAGTGTTGAACAACCACTTTCCGCAATCATGCTGGTGTTGAAAACCACTTTTTGCACTTGTGTTAGTGTCCAAATCTACTTTCCGCACTTGTGCTGGTGTTGAAAACCAATTTTCGCACTTGTGCGAGTGTTGAAAAACCACTTTTCGCACTTGTGTTAGTGTTTAAAAACCACTTTTTGCACTTGTGTTGGTGCAGGAAACCACTTTTGCACTTGTATTAGAGTGTAAAAAACACTTTTCGCACTTGTGTTAGTGTTGAAAAACCACTTTTCGCACTTGTGTTAGTGTTGAAAAACCACTTTTCGCACTTGTGTTAGTGTTGAAAAACCACTTTTCGCACTTGTGTTGGTGCAGGAAACCACTTTTGCACTTGTATTAGTGTGGACAAAACACTTTTTGCACTTGTGATAGTGTTGAAAAACCACTTTTCGCACTTGTGTTAGTGTTGAAAAACCACTTTTCGCACTTGTGTTGGTGCAGGAAACCACTTTTGCACTTGTATTAGTGTGGAAAAACCACTTTTCGCACTTGTTTTAGTGTTGAAAAACCACTTTTCGCACTTGTGTTAGTGTTGAAAAACCACTTTTCGCCCTTGTCTTAGTGTTGAAAAACCACTTTTCGCCCTTGTGTTAGTGTTGAAAAACCACTTTTCGCACTTGTGTTAGTGTTGAAAAACCACTTTTCGCACTTGTGTTAGTGTTGAAAAACCACTTTTCGCACTTGTGTTGGTGCAGGAAACCACTTTTGCACTTGTATTAGTGTGGAAAAAACACTTTTTGCACTTGTGATAGTGTTGAAAAACCACTTTTCGCACTTGTGTTAGTGTTGAAAAACCACTTTTCGCACTTGTGTTGGTGCAGGAAACCACTTTTGCACTTGTATTAGTGTGGAACAACCACTTTTCGCACTTGTGTTAGTGTTGAAAAACCACTTTTCGCACTTGTGTTAGTGTTGAAAAACCACTTTTCGCACTTGTGTTGGTGCAGGAAACCACTTTTGCACTTGTATTAGTGTGGAATAAACACTTTTTGCACTTGTGATAGTGTTGAAAAACCACTTTTCGCACTTGTGTTAGTGTTGAAAAACCACTTTTCGCACTTGTGTTGGTGCATGAAACCACTTTTGAACTTGTATTAGTGTGGAAAAACCACTTTTCGCACTTGTGTTAGTGTTGAAAAACCACTTTTCGCACTTGTGTTAGTGTTGAAAAACCACTTTTCGCACTTGTGTTGGTGCAGGAAACCACTTTTGCACTTGTATTAGTGTGGAAAAACCACTTTTCGCACTTGTGTTAGTGTTGAAAAACCACTTTTCGCACTTGTGTTAGTGTTGAAAAACCACTTTTCGCACTTGTGTTGGTGCAGGAAAACCACTTTTGCACTTGTATTAGTGTGGAAAAAACACTTTTCGCACTTGTATTAGTGTAGAAAACCACTGCTCGCAGTTGTGTTACTGTTGCAGAACCACTTTCCGCATTTGTGGTGGTATTGAAAAGCACTTTCCACACTTGTGTTGGTGTTGCAAAACCACTTTCCCTGCTTATGTTAGTGTTGCAAAACCACTTTTCCCACTTGTGCGAGTGTTGCAAAGCCACTTTCCCCACTTGTGTTCGTGTCGAAAACCACTTTTCGAACTTGTGCAGCGTTGAAAATCACTTTTCGCACTTGTGCGAGTGTTGCAAAGCCACTTTCCCCACTTGTGTTAGTGTTGCAAAACCACTTCTCGCAGTTGTGTTAGTGTTGCAGAACCTCTTTCTGCACTTTTGGTGGCAGCGAAAAGCACTTTCCACACTTGTGTTCGTGTTGCAAAACCACTTTCCACACTTGTGTAATTGTAGCAAAACCACTTTTCGCGCTCCTCTTAATTTTGAAAAACAAATTTCACACTTGTGTTAGTGTTGAAAACCTCTTTTCACACTACTCATAGTGTTGAACAACCACTTTCCGCAATCATGCTGGTGTTGAAAACCACTTTTTGCACTTGTGTTAGTGTCCAAATCGACCTTCCGCACTTGTGCTGGCGTTGAAAACCAATTTTCGCAATTGTGCGAGTGTTGCAAAGCCACTTTCCGCACTTGTGGTGGCGTTGAAACCCACTTTTTGCACTTATTTTAAAGTTGAAAACCACTTTTCGCACTCGTGCTCTCATGGAAAACCACCTTCCTCACTTGTGCTGGAATTGAAAACCACATTCCGCACTTGTGTTAGTGTTGCAAAGCCACTTTCTCCACTTGTGTTAGTGTTGCAAAGCCACTTTCCCCACTTGTGTTAGTGTTGCAAAACCACTTTCCGCACTTGTGCTGGCATTTAAAACCACTTTCCACACTTGTGTTAGTGTTGCAAAACCACTTTCCCCACTTGTGTTAGTGTTGCAAGACCACTTTTCACACTTTTATTCGTGTAGAAAACCACTGCTCGCAGTTGTGTTACTGTTGCAGAACCACTTTCCGCACTTGTGGTGGTATTGAAAAGCACTTTCCACACTTGTGTTGGTGTTGCAAAACCACTTTCCCTGCTTATGTTAGTGTTGCAAAACCACTTTTCCCACTTGTGCGAGTGTTGCAAAGCCACTTTCCCCACTTGTGTTCGTGTCGAAAACCACTTTTCGAACTTGTGCTGGCGTTGAAAACCACTTTTCGCACTTGTGCGAGTGTTGCAAAGCCACTTTCCCCACTTGTGTTAGTGTTGCAAAACCACTTCTCGCAGTTGTGTTAGTGTTGCAGAACCTCTTTCTGCACTTGTGGTGGCAGCGAAAAGCACTTTCCACACTTGTGTTCGTGTTGCAAAACCATTTTCCACACTTGTGTAATTGTAGCAAAACCACTTTTCGCGCTCCTCTTAATTTTGAAAAACAAATTTCACACTTGTGTTAGTGTTGAAAACCTCTTTTCACACTCCTCATAGTGTTGAACAACCACTTTCCGCAATCATGCTGGTGTTGAAAACCACTTTTTGCACTTGTGTTAGTGTCCAAATCTACTTTCCGCACTTGTGCTGGTGTTGAAAACCAATTTTCGCACTTGTGCGAGTGTTGCAAAGCCACTTTCCGCACTTGTGGTGGCGTTGAAAACCACTTTTTGCACTTATTTTAAAGTTGAAAACCACTTTTCGCACTCGTGCTGGAATTGAAAACCACATTCCGCACGTGTGTTAGTGTTGCAAAGCCACTTTCTCCACTTGTGTTATTGTTGCAAAACCACTTTCCCCACTTGTGTTAGTGTTGCAAAACCACTTTTCACACTTTTATTCGTGTAGAAAACCACTGCTCGCAGTTGTGTTACTGTTGCAGAACCACTTTCCGCACTTGTGGTGGTATTGAAAAGCACTTTCCACATTTGTGTTGGTGTGGAAATACCACTTTTCGCACTTGTGTTAGTGTTGAAAAACCATTTTTCGCACTTGTGTTAGTGTTGAAAAACCACTTTTCGCACTTGTGTTGGTGCAGGAAACCACTTTTGCACTTGTATTAGTGTGGAAAAAACACTTTTCGCACTCGTGTTAGTGTTGAAAAACCACTTTTCGCACTTGTGTTGGTGCAGGAAACCACTTTTGCACTTGTATTAGTGTGGAAAAAACACATTTCGCACCTGTGTTAGTGTTGAAAAACCACTTTTCGCACTTGTGTTAGTGTTGAAAAACCACTTTTCGCACTTGTGTTGGTGCAGGAAACCACATTTGCACTTGTATTAGTGTGGAAAAACCACTTTTCGCACTTGTGTTAGTGTTGAAAAACCACTTTTCGCACTTGTGTTAGTGTTGAAAAACCACTTTTCGCACTTGTGTTGGTGCAGGAAACCACTTTTGCACTTGTATTAGTGTGGAATAAACACTTTTTGCACTTGTGATAGTGTTGAAAAACCACTTTTCGCACTTGTGTTAGTGTTGAAAAACCACTTTTCGCACTTGTGTTGGTGCAGGAAACCACTTTTGCACTTGTATTAGTGTGGAAAAACCACTTTTCGCACTTGTGTTAGTGTTGAAAAACCACTTTTCGTACTTGTGTTAGTGTTGAAAAACCACTTTTCGCACTAGTGTTGGTGCAGGAAACCACTTTTGCACTTGTATTAGTGTGGAAAAAACACTTTTTGCACTTATGATAGTGTTGAAAAACCACTTTTCGCACTTGTGTTAGTGTTGAAAAACCAATTTTCGCACTTGTGTTGGTGCAGGAAACCACTTTTGCACTTGTATTAGTGTGGAAAAACCACTTTTCCGCACTTGTGTTAGTGTTGAAAAACCACTTTTCGCACTTGTGTTAGTGTTGAAAAACCACTTTTCGCACTTGTGTTAGTGTTGAAAAACCACTTTTCGCACTTGTGTTGGTGCAGGAAACCACTTTTGCACTTGTATTAGTGTGGACAAAACACTTTTCGCATTTGTGATAGTGTTGAAAAACCACTTTTCGCACTTGTGTTGGTGCAGGAAACCACTTTTGCACTTGTATTAGTGTGGAAAAAACACTTTTTGCACTTATGATAGTGTTGAAAAACCACTTTTCGCACTTGTGTTCATGTTGAAAAACCAATTTTCGCACTTGTGTTGGTGCAGGATACCACTTTTGCACTTGTATTAGTGTGGAAAACCACTTTTCGCACTTGTGTTATTGTTGAAAAACCACTTTTCGCACTTGTGTTAGTGTTGAAAAACCACTTTTCGCACTTGTGTTAGTGTTGAAAAACCACTTTTCGCACTTGTGTTGGTGCAGGAAACCACTTTTGCACTTGTATTAGTGTGGACAAAACACTTTTCGCACTTGTGATAGTGTTGAAAAACCACTTTTCGCACTTGTGTTAGTGTTGAAAAACCACTTTTCGCACTTGTGTTGGTGCAGGAAACCACTTTTGCACTTGTATTAGTGTGGAACAACCACTTTTCGCACTTGTGTTAGTGTTGAAAAACCACTTTTCGCACTTGTCTTAGTGTTGAAAAACCACTTTTCACACTTGTGTTGGTGCAGGAAACCACTTTTGCACTTGTATTAGTGTGGAAAAAACACTTTTTGCACTTGTGATAGTGTTGAAAAACCACTTTTTGCACTTGTGTTGGTGCAGGAAACCACTTTTGCACTTGTATTAGAGTGTAAAAAACACTTTTCGCACTTGTGTTAGTGTTGAAAAACCACTTTTCGCACTTGTGTTAGTGTTGAAAAACCACTTTTCACACTTGTGTTAGTGTTGAAAAACCACTTTTCGCCCTTGTGTTGGTGCAGGAAACCACTTTTGCACTTGTATTAGTGTGGACAAAACACTTTTTGCACTTGTGATAGTGTTGAAAAACCACTTTTCGCACTTGTGTTAGTGTTGAAAAACCACTTTTCGCACTTGTGTTGGTGCAGGAAACCACTTTTGCACTTGTATTAGTGTGGAAAAACCACTTTTCGCACTTGTTTTAGTGTTGAAAAACCACTTTTCGCACTTGTGTTAGTGTTGAAAAACCACTTTTCGCCCTTGTCTTAGTGTTGAAAAACCACTTTTCGCCCTTGTGTTAGTGTTGAAAAACCACTTTTCGCACTTGTGTTAGTGTTGAAAAACCACTTTTCGCACTTGTGTTAGTGTTGAAAAACCACTTTTCGCACTTGTGTTGGTGCAGGAAACCACTTTTGCACTTGTATTAGTGTGGAAAAAACACTTTTTGCACTTGTGATAGTGTTGAAAAACCACTTTTCGCACTTGTGTTAGTGTTGAAAAACCACTTTTCGCACTTGTGTTGGTGCAGGAAACCACTTTTGCACTTGTATTAGTGTGGAACAACCACTTTTCGCACTTGTGTTAGTGTTGAAAAACCACTTTTCGCACTTGTGTTAGTGTTGAAAAACCACTTTTCGCACTTGTGTTGGTGCAGGAAACCACTTTTGCACTTGTATTAGTGTGGAATAAACACTTTTTGCACTTGTGATAGTGTTGAAAAACCACTTTTCGCACTTGTGTTAGTGTTGAAAAACCACTTTTCGCACTTGTGTTGGTGCATGAAACCACTTTTGAACTTGTATTAGTGTGGAAAAACCACTTTTCGCACTTGTGTTAGTGTTGAAAAACCACTTTTCGCACTTGTGTTAGTGTTGAAACACCACTTTTCGCACTTGTGTTGGTGCAGGAAACCACTTTTGCACTTGTATTAGTGTGGAAAAACCACTTTTCGCACTTGTGTTAGTGTTGAAAAACCACTTTTCGCACTTGTGTTAGTGTTGAAAAACCACTTTTCGCACTTGTGTTGGTGCAGGAAAACCACTTTTGCACTTGTATTAGTGTGGAAAAAACACTTTTCGCACTTGTATTAGTGTAGAAAACCACTGCTCGCAGTTGTGTTACTGTTGCAGAACCACTTTCCGCATTTGTGGTGGTATTGAAAAGCACTTTCCACACTTGTGTTGGTGTTGCAAAACCACTTTCCCTGCTTATGTTAGTGTTGCAAAACCACTTTTCCCACTTGTGCGAGTGTTGCAAAGCCACTTTCCCCACTTGTGTTCGTGTCGAAAACCACTTTTCGAACTTGTGCTGGCGTTGAAAACCACTTTTCGCACTTGTGCGAGTGTTGCAAAGCCACTTTCCCCACTTGTGTTAGTGTTGCAAAACCACTTCTCGCAGTTGTGTTAGTGTTGCAGAACCTCTTTCTGCACTTTTGGTGGCAGCGAAAAGCACTTTCCACACTTGTGTTCGTGTTGCAAAACCACTTTCCACACTTGTGTAATTGTAGCAAAACCACTTTTCGCGCTCCTCTTAATTTTGAAAAACAAATTTCACACTTGTGTTAGTGTTGAAAACCGCTTTTCACACTACTCATAGTGTTGAACAACCACTTTCCGCAATCATGCTGGTGTTGAAAACCACTTTTTGCACTTGTGTTAGTGTCCAAATCTACCTTCCGCACTTGTGCTGGCATTGAAAACCAATTTTCGCACTTGTGCGAGTGTTGCAAAGCCACTTTCCGCACTTGTGGTGGCGTTGAAAACCACTTTTTGCACTTATTTTAAAGTTGAAAACCACTTTTCGCACTCGTGCTCTCATGGAAAACCACCTTCCTCACTTGTGCTGGAATTGAAAACCACATTCCGCACTTGTGTTAGTGTTGCAAAGCCACTTTCTCCACTTGTGTTAGTGTTGCAAAGCCACTTTCCCCACTTGTGTTAGTGTTGCAAAACCACTTTCCGCACTTGTGCTGGCATTTAAAACCACTTTCCACACTTGTGTTAGTGTTGCAAAACCACTTTCCCCACTTGTGTTAGTGTTGCAAGACCACTTTTCACACTTTTATTCGTGTAGAAAACCACTGCTCGCAGTTGTGTTACTGTTGCAGAACCACTTTCCGCACTTGTGGTGGTATTGAAAAGCACTTTCCACACTTGTGTTGGTGTTGCAAAACCACTTTCCCTGCTTATGTTAGTGTTGCAAAACCACTTTTCCCACTTGTGCGAGTGTTGCAAAGCCACTTTCCCCACTTGTGTTCGTGTCGAAAACCACTTTTCGAACTTGTGCTGGCGTTGAAAACCACTTTTCGCACTTGTGCGAGTGTTGCAAAGCCACTTTCCCCACTTGTGTTAGTGTTGCAAAACCACTTCTCGCAGTTGTGTTAGTGTTGCAGAACCTCTTTCTGCACTTGTGGTGGCAGCGAAAAGCACTTTCCACACTTGTGTTCGTGTTGCAAAACCATTTTCCACACTTGTGTAATTGTAGCAAAACCACTTTTCGCGCTCCTCTTAATTTTGAAAAACAAATTTCACACTTGTGTTAGTGTTGAAAACCTCTTTTCACACTCCTCATAGTGTTGAACAACCACTTTCCGCAATCATGCTGGTGTTGAAAACCACTTTTTGCACTTGTGTTAGTGTCCAAATCTACTTTCCGCACTTGTGCTGGTGTTGAAAACCAATTTTCGCACTTGTGCGAGTGTTGCAAAGCCACTTTCCGCACTTGTGGTGGCGTTGAAAACCACTTTTTGCACTTATTTTAAAGTTGAAAACCACTTTTCGCACTCGTGCTCTCATGGAAAACCACCTTTCTCACTTGTGCTGGAATTGAAAACCACATTCCGCACTTGTGTTAGTGTTGCAAAGCCACTTTCTCCACTTGTGTTAGTGTTGCAAAACCACTTTCCCCACTTGTGTTAGTGTTGCAAAACCACTTTTCACACTTTTATTCGTGTAGAAAACCACTGCTCGCAGTTGTGTTACTGTTGCAGAACCACTTTCCGCACTTGTGGTGGTATTGAAAAGCACTTTCCACACTTGTGTTGGTGTTGCAAAACCACTTTCCCTGCTTATGTTCGTGTTGCAAAACCACTTTTCCCACTTGTGCGAGTGTTGCAAAGCCACTTTCCCCACTTGTGTTCGTGTCGAAAACCACTTTTCGAACTTGTGCTGGCGTTGAAAACCACTTTTCTCACTTGTGCGAGTGTTGCAAAGCCACTTTCCCCACTTGTGTTAGTGTTGCAAAACCACTTCTTGCAGTTGTGTTAGTGTTGCGGCACCTCTTTCCGCACTTGTGGTGGCAGCGAAAAGCACTTTCCACACTTGTGTTCGTGTTGCAAAACCACTTTCCACACTTGTGTAATTGTTGCAAAACCACTTTTCGCGCTCCTCTTAATTTTGAAAAACACATTTCACACTTGTGTTAGTGTTGAAAACCTCTTTTCACACTCCTCGTAGTGTTGAACAACCACTTTCCGCAATCGTGCTGGTGTTGAAAACCACTTTTCGCACTTGTGTTAGTGTCCAAATCTACTTTTCACACTTGTGTTAGTGTTGCAAAACCACTTTCCGCACTTGTGCTGGCGTTGAAAACCACTTTTCGCACTTGTGCGAGTGTTGCAAAGTCACTTTCCCCACTTGTGTTAGTGTTGCAAAACCACTTTTCGCACTTGTGTTAGTGTTGAAAAACCACTTTTCGCACTTGTGTTCGTGCAGGAAACTACTTTTGCACTTGTATTAGTGTGGAAAAACCACTTTTCGCACTTGTGTTAGTGTTGAAAAACCACTTTTCGCACTTGTGTTAGTGTTGAAAAACCACTTTTCGCACTTGTGTTGGTGCAGGAAACCACTTTTGCACTTGTATTAGTGTGGAAAAAACACTTTTTGCACTTGTGATAGTGTTGAAATACCACTTTTAGCACTTGTGTTAGTGTTGAAAAACCACTTTTCGCACTTGTGTTGGTGCAGGAAACCACTTTTGCACTTGTATTAGTGTGGACAAAACACTTTTTGCACTTGTGATAGTGTTGAAAAACCACTTTTCGCACTTGTGTTAGTGTTGAAAAACCACTTTTCGCACTTGTGTTGGTGCAGGAAACCACTTTTGCACTTGTATTAGAGTGTAAAAAACACTTTTCGCACTTGTGTTAGTGTTGAAAAACCACTTTTCGCACTTGTGTTAGTGTTGAAAAACCACTTTTCGCACTTGTGTTTGTGTTGAAAAACCACTTTTCGCACTTGTGTTGGTGCAGGAAACCACTTTTGCACTTGTATTAGTGTGGACAAAACACTTTTTGCACTTGTGATAGTGTTGAAAAACCACTTTTCGCACTTGTGTTAGTGTTGAAAAACCACTTTTCGCACTTGTGTTGGTGCAGGAAACCACTTTTGCACTTGTATTAGTGTGGAAAAACCACTTTTCGCACTTGTTTTAGTGTTGAAAAACCACTTTTCGCACTTGTGTTAGTGTTGAAAAACCACTTTTCGCCCTTGTCTTAGTGTTGAAAAACCACTTTTCGCCCTTGTGTTAGTGTTGAAAAACCACTTTTCGCACTTGTGTTAGTGTTGAAAAACCACTTTTCGCACTTGTGTTAGTGTTGAAAAACCACTTTTCGCACTTGTGTTGGTGCAGGAAACCACTTTTGCACTTGTATTAGTGTGGAAAAAACACTTTTCGCACTTGTGTTAGTGTTGAAAAACCACTTTTCGCACTTGTGTTAGTGTTGAAAAACCACTTTTCGCACTTGTGTTGGTGCAGGAAACCACTTTTGCACTTGTATTAGTGTGGAAAAAACACTTTTTGCACTTGTGATAGTGTTGAAAAACCACTTTTCGCACTTGTGTTAGTGTTGAAAAACCACTTTTCGCACTTGTGTTGGTGCAGGAAACCACTTTTGCACTTGTATTAGTGTGGAACAACCACTTTTCGCACTTGTGTTAGTGTTGAAAAACCACTTTTCGCACTTGTGTTAGTGTTGAAAAACCACTTTTCGCACTTGTGTTGGTGCAGGAAACCACTTTTGCACTTGTATTAGTGTGGAATAAACACTTTTTGCACTTGTGATAGTGTTGAAAAACCACTTTTCGCACTTGTGTTAGTGTTGAAAAACCACTTTTCGCACTTGTGTTGGTGCATGAAACCACTTTTGAACTTGTATTAGTGTGGAAAAAACACTTTTTGCACTTGTGATAGTGTTGAAAAACCACTTTTCGCACTTGTGTTAGTGTTGAAAAACCACTTTTCGCACTTGTGTTCGTGTTGAAAAACCACTTTTCGCACTTGTGTTGGTGCAGGAAACCACTTTTGCACTTGTATTAGTGTGGAAAAACCACTTTTCGCACTTGTGTTAGTGTTGAAAAACCACTTTTCGCACTTGTGTTAGTGTTGAAAAACCACTTTTCGCACTTGTGTTGGTGCAGGAAAACCACTTTTGCACTTGTATTAGTGTGGAAAAAACACTTTTCGCACTTGTATTAGTGTAGAAAACCACTGCTCGCAGTTGTGTTACTGTTGCAGAACCACTTTCCGCATTTGTGGTGGTATTGAAAAGCACTTTCCACACTTGTGTTGGTGTTGCAAAACCACTTTCCCTGCTTATGTTAGTGTTGCAAAACCACTTTTCCCACTTGTGCGAGTGTTGCAAAGCCACTTTCCCCACTTGTGTTCGTGTCGAAAACCACTTTTCGAACTTGTGCTGGCGTTGAAAACCACTTTTCGCACTTGTGCGAGTGTTGCAAAGCCACTTTCCCCACTTGTGTTAGTGTTGCAAAACCACTTCTCGCAGTTGTGTTAGTGTTGCAGAACCTCTTTCTGCACTTTTGGTGGCAGCGAAAAGCACTTTCCACACTTGTGTTCGTGTTGCAAAACCACTTTCCACACTTGTGTAATTGTAGCAAAACCACTTTTCGCGCTCCTCTTAATTTTGAAAAACAAATTTCACACTTGTGTTAGTGTTGAAAACCTCTTTTCACACTCCTCATAGTGTTGAACAACCACTTTCCGCAATCATGCTGGTGTTGAAAACCACTTTTTGCACTTGTGTTAGTGTCCAAATCTACCTTCCGCACTTGTGCTGGCGTTGAAAACCAATTTTCGCACTTGTGCGAGTGTTGCAAAGCCACTTTCCGCACTTGTGGTGGCGTTGAAAACCACTTTTTGCACTTATTTTAAAGTTGAAAACCACTTTTCGCACTCGTGCTCTCATGGAAAACCACCTTCCTCACTTGTGCTGGAATTGAAAACCACATTCCGCACTTGTGTTAGTGTTGCAAAGCCACTTTCTCCACTTGTGTTAGTGTTGCAAAGCCACTTTCCCCACTTGTGTTAGTGTTGCAAAACCACTTTCCGCACTTGTGCTGGCATTTAAAACCACTTTCCACACTTGTGTTAGTGTTGCAAAACCACTTTCCCCACTTGTGTTAGTGTTGCAAGACCACTTTTCACACTTGTGTTAGTGTTGAAAAACCACTTTTCGCACTTGTGTTAGTGTTGAAAAACCACTTTTCGCCCTTGTCTTAGTGTTGAAAAACCACTTTTCGCCCTTGTGTTAGTGTTGAAAAACCACTTTTCGCACTTGTGTTAGTGTTGAAAAACCACTTTTCGCACTTGTGTTAGTGTTGAAAAACCACTTTTCGCACTTGTGTTGGTGCAGGAAACCACTTTTGCACTTGTATTAGTGTGGAAAAAACACTTTTCGCACTTGTGTTAGTGTTGAAAAACCACTTTTCGCACTTGTGTTAGTGTTGAAAAACCACTTTTCGCACTTGTGTTGGTGCAGGAAACCACTTTTGCACTTGTATTAGTGTGGAAAAAACACTTTTTGCACTTGTGATAGTGTTGAAAAACCACTTTTCGCACTTGTGTTAGTGTTGAAAAACCACTTTTCGCACTTGTGTTGGTGCAGGAAACCACTTTTGCACTTGTATTAGTGTGGAACAACCACTTTTCGCACTTGTGTTAGTGTTGAAAAACCACTTTTCGCACTTGTGTTAGTGTTGAAAAACCACTTTTCGCACTTGTGTTGGTGCAGGAAACCACTTTTGCACATGTATTAGTGTGGAATAAACACTTTTTGCACTTGTGATAGTGTTGAAAAACCACTTTTCGCACTTGTGTTAGTGTTGAAAAACCACTTTTTGCACTTGTGTTGGTGCATGAAACCACTTTTGAACTTGTATTAGTGTGGAAAAAACACTTTTTGCACTTGTGATAGTGTTGAAAAACCACTTTTCGCACTTGTGTTAGTGTTGAAAAACCACTTTTCGCACTTGTGTTCGTGTTGAAAAACCACTTTTCGCACTTGTGTTGGTGCAGGAAACCACTTTTGCACTTGTATTAGTGTGGAAAAACCACTTTTCGCACTTGTGTTAGTGTTGAAAAACCACTTTTCGCACTTGTGTTAGTGTTGAAAAACCACTTTTCGCACTTGTGTTGGTGCAGGAAAACCACTTTTGCACTTGTATTAGTGTGGAAAAAACACTTTTCGCACTTGTATTAGTGTAGAAAACCACTGCTCGCAGTTGTGTTACTGTTGCAGAACCACTTTCCGCATTTGTGGTGGTATTGAAAAGCACTTTCCACACTTGTGTTGGTGTTGCAAAACCACTTTCCCTGCTTATGTTAGTGTTGCAAAACCACTTTTCCCACTTGTGCGAGTGTTGCAAAGCCACTTTCCCCACTTGTGTTCGTGTCGAAAACCACTTTTCGAACTTGTGCTGGCGTTGAAAACCACTTTTCGCACTTGTGCGAGTGTTGCAAAGCCACTTTCCCCACTTGTGTTAGTGTTGCAAAACCACTTCTCGCAGTTGTGTTAGTGTTGCAGAACCTCTTTCTGCACTTTTGGTGGCAGCGAAAAGCACTTTCCACACTTGTGTTCGTGTTGCAAAACCACTTTCCACACTTGTGTAATTGTAGCAAAACCACTTTTCGCGCTCCTCTTAATTTTGAAAAACAAATTTCACACTTGTGTTAGTGTTGAAAACCTCTTTTCACACTCCTCATAGTGTTGAACAACCACTTTCCGCAATCATGCTGGTGTTGAAAACCACTTTTTGCACTTGTGTTAGTGTCCAAATCTACCTTCCGCACTTGTGCTGGCGTTGAAAACCAATTTTCGCACTTGTGCGAGTGTTGCAAAGCCACTTTCCGCACTTGTGGTGGCGTTGAAAACCACTTTTTGCACTTATTTTAAAGTTGAAAACCACTTTTCGCACTCGTGCTCTCATGGAAAACCACCTTCCTCACTTGTGCTGGAATTGAAAACCACATTCCGCACTTGTGTTAGTGTTGCAAAGCCACTTTCTCCACTTGTGTTAGTGTTGCAAAGCCACTTTCCCCACTTGTGTTAGTGTTGCAAAACCACTTTCCGCACTTGTGCTGGCATTTAAAACCACTTTCCACACTTGTGTTAGTGTTGCAAAACCACTTTCCCCACTTGTGTTAGTGTTGCAAGACCACTTTTCACACTTTTATTCGTGTAGAAAACCACTGCTCGCAGTTGTGTTACTGTTGCAGAACCACTTTCCGCACTTGTGGTGGTATTGAAAAGCACTTTCCACACTTGTGTTGGTGTTGCAAAACCACTTTCCCTGCTTATGTTAGTGTTGCAAAACCACTTTTCCCACTTGTGCGAGTGTTGCAAAGCCACTTTCCCCACTTGTGTTCGTGTCGAAAACCACTTTTCGAACTTGTGCTGGCGTTGAAAACCACTTTTCGCACTTGTGCGAGTGTTGCAAAGCCACTTTCCCCACTTGTGTTAGTGTTGCAAAACCACTTCTCGCAGTTGTGTTAGTGTTGCAGAACCTCTTTCTGCACTTGTGGTGGCAGCGAAAAGCACTTTCCACACTTGTGTTCGTGTTGCAAAACCATTTTCCACACTTGTGTAATTGTAGCAAAACCACTTTTCGCGCTCCTCTTAATTTTGAAAAACAAATTTCACACTTGTGTTAGTGTTGAAAACCTCTTTTCACACTCCTCATAGTGTTGAACAACCACTTTCCGCAATCATGCTGGTGTTGAAAACCACTTTTTGCACTTGTGTTAGTGTCCAAATCTACTTTCCGCACTTGTGCTGGTGTTGAAAACCAATTTTCGCACTTGTGCGAGTGTTGCAAAGCCACTTTCCGCACTTGTGGTGGCGTTGAAAACCACTTTTTGCACTTATTTTAAAGTTGAAAACCACTTTTCGCACTCGTGCTCTCATGGAAAACCACCTTTCTCACTTGTGCTGGAATTGAAAACCACATTCCGCACTTGTGTTAGTGTTGCAAAGCCACTTTCTCCACTTGTGTTAGTGTTGCAAAACCACTTTCCCCACTTGTGTTAGTGTTGCAAAACCACTTTTCACACTTTTATTCGTGTAGAAAACCACTGCTCGCAGTTGTGTTACTGTTGCAGAACCACTTTCCGCACTTGTGGTGGTATTGAAAAGCACTTTCCACACTTGTGTTGGTGTTGCAAAACCACTTTCCCTGCTTATGTTCGTGTTGCAAAACCACTTTTCCCACTTGTGCGAGTGTTGCAAAGCCACTTTCCCCACTTGTGTTCGTGTCGAAAACCACTTTTCGAACTTGTGCTGGCGTTGAAAACCACTTTTCTCACTTGTGCGAGTGTTGCAAAGCCACTTTCCCCACTTGTGTTAGTGTTGCAAAACCACTTCTTGCAGTTGTGTTAGTGTTGCGGCACCTCTTTCCGCACTTGTGGTGGCAGCGAAAAGCACTTTCCACACTTGTGTTCGTGTTGCAAAACCACTTTCCACACTTGTGTAATTGTTGCAAAACCACTTTTCGCGCTCCTCTTAATTTTGAAAAACACATTTCACACTTGTGTTAGTGTTGAAAACCTCTTTTCACACTCCTCGTAGTGTTGAACAACCACTTTCCGCAATCGTGCTGGTGTTGAAAACCACTTTTCGCACTTGTGTTAGTGTCCAAATCTACTTTTCACACTTGTGTTAGTGTTGCAAAACCACTTTCCGCACTTGTGCTGGCGTTGAAAACCACTTTTCGCAC
>NC_136270.1:79047864-79330864 GCF_964187855.1 Myxine glutinosa
GTGTTGGTGCAGGAAACCACTTTTGCACTTGTATTAGTGTGGAAAAAACACTTTTTGCACTTGTGATAGTGTTGAAAAACCACTTTTCGCACTTGTGTTAGTGTTGAAAAACCACTTTTCGCACTTGTGTTGGTGCAGGAAACCACTTTTGCACTTGTATTAGTGTGGAACAACCACTTTTCGCACTTGTGTTAGTGTTGAAAAACCACTTTTCGCACTTGTGTTGTTGCAGGAAACCACTTTTGCACTTGTGTTAGTGTTGAAAAACCACTTTTCGCACTTGTATTAGTGTTGAAAAACCACTTTTCGCACTTGTGTTAGTGTTGAAAAACCACTTTTCGCACTTGTGTTGGTGCAGGAAACCACTTTTGCACTTGCATTAGTGTGGAAAAACCACTTTTCGCACTTGTGTTAGTGTTGAAAAACCACTTTTCGCACTTGTGTTAGTGTTGAAAAACCACTTTTCGCACTTGTGTTGGTGCAGGAAACCACTTTTGTACTTGTATTAGTGTGAAAAAAACACTTTTCGCACTTGTGTTAGTGTTGAAAAACCACTTTTCGCACTTGTGTTAGTGTTGAAAAACCACTTTTCGCACTTGTGTTGGTGCAGGAAACCACTTTTGCACTTGTATTAGTGTGGAAAAACCACTTTTCGCACTTGTGTTAGTGTTGAAAAACCACTTTTCGCACTTGTGTTGGTGCAGGAGACCACTTTTGCACTTGTATTAGTGTGGAAAAACCACTTTTCGCACTGTGTTAGTGTTGAAAAACCACTTTTCGCACTTGTTTTAGTGTTGAAAAACCACTTTTCGCACTTGTGTTGGTGCAGGAAACCACTTTTGCACTTGTATTAGTGTGGAAAAAACACTTTTTGCACTTGTGATAGTGTTGAAAAACCACTTTTCGCACTTGTGTTAGTGTTGAAAAACCACTTTTCGCACTTGTGTTGGTGCAGGAAACCACTTTTGCACTTGTATTAGTGTGGAACAACCACTTTTCGCACTTGTGTTAGTGTTGAAAAACCACTTTTCGCACTTGTGTTAGTGTTGAAAAACCACTTTTCGCACTTGTGTTGGTGCAGGAAACCACTTTTGCACTTGTATTAGTGTGGAATCAACACTTTTTGCACTTGTGATAGTGTTGAAAAACCACTTTTCGCACTTGTGTTGGTGCAGGAAACCACTTTTGCACTTGTATTAGTGTGGAAAAACCACTTTTCGCACTTGTGTTAGTGTTGAAAAACCACTTTTCGCACTAGTGTTAGTGTTGAAAAACCACTTTTCGCACTTGTGTTGGTGCAGGAAACCACTTTTGCACTTGTATTAGTGTGGAAAAAACACTTTTTGCACTTATGATAGTGTTGAAAAACCACTTTTCGCACTTGTGTTAGTGTTGAAAAACCACTTTTCGCACTTGTGTTGGTGCAGGAAACCACTTTTGCACTTGTATTAGTGTGGAATAAACACTTTTTGCACTTGTGATAGTGTTGAAAAACCACTTTTCGCACTTGTGTTGGTGCAGGAAACCACTTTTGCACTTGTATTAGTGTGGAAAAACCACTTTTCGCACTTGCGTTAGTGTTGAAAAACCACTTTTCGCCCTTGCGTTAGTGTTGAAAAACCACTTTTTGCCCTCGTGTTAGTGTGAAAAACCACTTTTCGCACTTGTGTTAGTGTTGAAAAACCACTTTTCGCACTTGTGTTAGTGTTGAAAAACCACTTTTCGCACTTGTGTTGGTGCAGGAAACCACTTTTGCACTTGTATTAGTGTGGAAAAACCACTTTTCGCACTTGTGTTAGTGTTGAAAAACCACTTTTCGCACTTGTGTTAGTGTTGAAAAACCACTTTTCGCACTTGTGTTGGTGCAGGAAACCACTTTTGCACTTGTATTAGTGTGGAAAAAACACTTTTTGCACTTGTGATTGTGTTGAAAAACCACTTTTCGCACTTGTGTTAGTGTTGAAAAACCACTTTTCGCACTTGTGTTGGTGCAGGAAACCACTTTTGCACTTGTATTAGTGTGGAAAAACCACTTTTCGCACTGTGTTAGTGTTGAAAAACCACTTTTCGCACTTGTGTTAGTGTTGAAAAACCACTTTTCGCACTTGTGTTGGTGCAGGAAACCACTTTTGCACTTGTATTAGTGTGGAAAAAACACTTTTTGCACTTGTGATAGTGTTGAAAAACCACTTTTCGTACTTGTGTTAGTGTTGAAAAACCACTTTTCGCACTTGTGTTGGTGCAGAAAACCACTTTTGCACTTGTATTAGTGTGGAACAACCACTTTTCGCACTTGTGTTAGTGTTGAAAAACCACTTTTCGCACTTGTGTTAGTGTTTAAAAACCACTTTTCGCACTTGTGTTGGTGCAGGAAACCACTTTTGCACTTGTATTAGTGTGGAAAAAACACTTTTTGCACTTATGATAGTGTTGAAAAACCACTTTTCGCACTTTTGTTAGTGTTGAAAAACCACTTTTCGCCCTTGTGTTAGTGTTGAAAAACCACTTTTCGCCCTTGTGTTAGTGTTGAAAAACCACTTTTCGCACTTGTGTTAGTGTTGAAAAAACACTTTTCGCACTTGTGTTAGTGTTGAAAAACCACTTTTCGCACTTGTGTTGGTGCAGGAAACCACTTTTGCACTTGTATTAGTGTGGAAAAACCACTTTTCGCACTTGTGTTAGTGTTGAAAAACCACTTTTCGCACTTGTGTTAGTGTTGAAAAACCACTTTTCGCACTTGTGTTGGTGCAGGAAACCACTTTTGCACTTGTATTAGTGTGGAAAAACCACTTTTCGCACTTGTGTTAGTGTTGAAAAACCACTTTTCGCACTTGTGTTGGTGCAGGAGACCACTTTTGCACTTGTATTAGTGTGGAAAAACCACTTTTCGCACTGTGTTACTGTTGAAAAACCACTTTTTGCATTTGGGATAGTGTTGAAAAACCACTTTTCGCACTTGTGTTAGTGTTGAAAAACCACTTTTCGCACTTGTGTTGGTGCAGGAAACCACTTTTGTACTTGCATTAGTGTGAACAAAACACTTTTTGCACTTGTGATAGTGTTGAAAAACCACTTTTCGCACTTGTGTTAGTGTTGAAAAACCACTTTTCGCACTTGTGTTAGTGTTGAAAAACCACTTTTCGCACTTGTGTTTGTGCAGGAAAACCACTTTTCGCACTTGTGTTGGTGCAGAAAACCACTTTTGCACTTGTATTAGTGTGGAACAACCACTTTTCGCACTTGTGTTAGTGTTGAAAAACCACTTTTCGCACTTGTGTTAGTGTTGAAAAACCACTTTTCGCACTTGTGTTGGTGCAGGAAACCACTTTTGCACTTGTATTAGTGTGGAATAAACACTTTTTGCACTTGTGATAGTGTTGAAAAACCACTTTTCGCACTTGTGTTAGTGTTGAAAAACCACTTTTCGCACTTGTGTTGGTGCAGGAAACCACTTTTGCACTTGTATTAGTGTGGAAAAAACACTTTTCGCACTTGTGTTAGTGTTGAAAAACCACTTTTCGCACTTGTGTTAGTGTTGAAAAACCACTTTTCGCACTTGTGTTGGTGCAGGAAACCACTTTTGCACTTGTATTAGTGTGGAAAAAACACTTTTTGCACTTATGATAGTGTTGAAAAACCACTTTTCGCACTTGTGTTAGTGTTGAAAAACCAATTTTCGCACTTGTGTTGGTGCAGTAAACCACTTTTGCACTTGTATTAGTGTGGAAAAACCACTTTTCGCACTTGTGTTAATGTTGAAAAACCACTTTTCGCACTTGTGTTAGTGTTGAAAAACCACTTTTCGCACTTGTGTTGGTGCAGGAAACCACTTTTGCACTTGTATTAGTGTGGACAAAACACTTTTTGCACTTGTGATGGTGTTGAAATACCACTTTTCGCACTTGTGTTAGTGTTGAAAAACCACTTTCCGCACTTGTGTTGGTGCAGGAAACCACTTTTGCACTTGTATTAGTGTGGAAAAACCACTTTTCGCACTTGTGTTAGTGTTGAAAAACCACTTTTCGCACTTGTGTTAGTGTTGAAAAACCACTTTTCGCACTTGTGTTGGTGCAGGAAACCACTTTTGCACTTGTATTAGTGTGGAAAAACACTTTTCGCACTTGTGATAGTGTTGAAAAACCACTTTTCGCACTTGTGTTAGTGTTGAAAAACCACTTTTCACACTTGTGTTGGTGCAGGAAACCACTTTTGCACTTGTATTAGTGTGGAAAAAACACTTTTTGCACTTGTGGTAGTGTTGAAAAACCACTTTTCGCACTTGTGTTAGTGTTGAAAAACCACTTTTTGCACTTGTGTTTGTGCAGGAAACCACTTTTGCACTTGTATTAGTGTGGAAAAAACACTTTTCGCACTTGTGTTAGTGTTGAAAAACCACTTTTCGCACTTGTGTTAGTGTTGAAAAACCACTTTTCGCACTTGTGTTAGTGTTGAAAAACCACTTTTCGCACTTGTGTTAGTGTTGAAAAACCACTTTTCGCACTTGTGTTGGTGCAGGAAACCACTTTTGCACTTGTATTAGTGTGGACAAAACACTTTTTGCACTTGTGATAGTGTTGAAAAACCACTTTTCACACTTGTGTTAGTGTTGAAAAACCACTTTTCGCACCTGTGTTGGTGCAGGAAACCACTTTTGCACTTGTATTAGTGTGGAAAAACCACTTTTCGCACCTGTGTTGGTGCAGGAAACCACTTTTCGCACTTGTGTTAGTGTTGAAAAACCACTTTTTGCACTTGTGTTGGTGTTGAAAAACCACTTTTCACACTTGTGTTGGTGCAGGAAACCACTTTTGCACTTGTATTAGTGTGGAAAAAACACTTTTTGCACTTGTGATAGTGTTGAAAAACCACTTTTCGCACTTGTGTTAGTGTTGAAAAACCACTTTTCGTACTTGTGTTGGTGCAGGAAACCACTTTTGCACTTGTATTAGTGTGGAAAAACCACTTTTCGCACTTGTGTTAGTGTTGAAAAACCACTTTTCGCACTTGTGTTAGTGTTGAAAAACTACTTTTCGCCCTTGTGTTAGTGTTGAAAAACCACTTTTCGCCCTTGTGTTAGTGTTGAAAAACCACTTTTCGCACTTGTATTAGTGTTGAAAAACCACTTTTCGCACTTGTGTTAGTGTTGAAAAACCACTTTTCGCACTTGTGTTGGTGCAGGAAACCACTTTTGCACTTGTATTAGTGTGGAAAAACCACTTTTCGCACTTGTGTTAGTGTTGAAAAACCACTTTTCGCACTTGTGTTAGTGTTGAAAAACCACTTTTCGCACTTGTGTTGGTGCAGGAAACCACTTTTGTACTTGTATTAGTGTGGAAAAAACACTTTTCGCACTTGTGTTAGTGTTGAAAAACCACTTTTCGCACTTGTGTTAGTGTTGAAAAACCACTTTTCGCACTTGTGTTGGTGCAGGAGACCACTTTTGCACTTGTATTAGTGTGGAAAAACCACTTTTCGCACTGTGTTAGTGTTGAAAAACCACTTTTCGCACTTGTGTTAGTGTTGAAAAACCACTTTTCGCACTTGTGTTGCTGCAGGAAACCACTTTTGCACTTGTATTAGTGTGGAAAAAACACTTTTTGCACTTGTGATAGTGTTGAAAAACCACTTTTCGCACTTGTGTTAGTGTTGAAAAACCACTTTTCGCACTTGTGTTGGTGCAGGAAACCACTTTTGCACTTGTATTAGTGTGGAACAACCACTTTTCGCACTTGTGTTAGTGTTGAAAAACCACTTTTCGCGCTTGTGTTAGTGTTGAAAAACCACTTTTCGCACTTGTGTTGGTGCAGGAAACCACTTTTGCACTTGTATTAGTGTGGAATAAACACTTTTTGCACTTGTGATAGTGTTGAAAAACCACTTTTCGCACTTGTGTTGGTGCAGGAAACCACTTTTGCACTTGTATTAGTGTGGAAAAACCACTTTTCGCACTTGTGTTAGTGTTGAAAAACCACTTTTCGCACTAGTGTTAGTGTTGAAAAACCACTTTTCGCACTTGTGTTGGTGCAGGAAACCACTTTTGCACTTGTATTAGTGTGGAAAAAACACTTTTTGCACTTATGATAGTGTTGAAAAACCACTTTTCGCACTTGTGTTAGTGTTGAAAAACCAATTTTCGCACTTGTGTTGGTGCAGGAAACCACTTTTGCACTTGTATTAGTGTGGAAAAATCACTTTTCGCACTTGTGTTAATGTTGAAAAACCACTTTTCGCACTTGTGTTAGTGTTTAAAAACCACTTTTCGCACTTGTGTTAGTGTTGAAAAACCACTTTTCGCACTTGTGTTGGTGCAGGAAACCACTTTTGCACTTGTATTAGTGTGGACAAAACACTTTTCGCACTTGTGATAGTGTTGAAAAACCACTTTTCGCACTTGTGTTAGTGTTGAAAAACCACTTTTCGCACTTGTGTTGGTGCAGGAAACCACTTTTGCACTTGTATTAGTGTGGAAAAACCACTTTTCGCACTTGTGTTAGTGTTGAAAAACCACTTTTCGCACTTGTGTTAGTGTTGAAAAACCACTTTTCACACTTGTGTTGGTGCAGGAAACCACTTTTGCACTTGTATTAGTGTGGAAAAAACACTTTTTGCACTTGTGATAGTGTTGAAAAACCACTTTTCGCACTTGTGTTAGTGTTGAAAAACCACTTTTTGCACTTGTGTTGGTGCAGGAAACCACTTTTGCACTTGTATTAGTGTGGAAATACCACTTTTCGCACTTGTGTTAGTGTTGAAAAACCATTTTTCGCACTTGTGTTAGTGTTGAAAAACCACTTTTCGCACTTGTGTTGGTGCAGGAAACCACTTTTGCACTTGCATTAGTGTGGAAAAAACACTTTTCGCACTTGTGTTAGTGTTGAAAAACCACTTTTTGTACTTGTGTTAGTGTTGAAAAACCACTTTTCGCACTTGTGTTGGTGCAGGAAACCACTTTTGCACTTGTATTAGTGTGGAAAAAACACTTTGCGCACCTATGTTAGTGTTGAAAAACCACTTTTCGCACTTGTGTTAGTGTTGAAAAACCACTTTTTGCACTTGTGTTAGTGTTGAAAAACCACTTTTCGCACTTGTGTTGGTGCAGGAAACCACTTTTGCACTTGAATTAGTGTGGACAAAACACTTTTTGCACTTGTGTTAGTGTTGAAAAACCACTTTTCGCACTTGTGTTAGTGTTGAAAAACCACTTTTCGCACTTGTGTTAGTGTTGAAAAACCACTTTTCGCACTTGTGTTGGTGCAGGAAACCACTTTTGCACTTGTATTAGTGTGGATAAAACACTTTTTGCACTTGTGATAGTGTTGAAAAACCACTTTTCACACTTGTGTTAGTGTTGAAAAACCACTTTTCGCACCTGTGTTGGTGCAGGAAACCACTTTTGCACTTGTATTAGTGTGGAAAAACCACTTTTCGCACCTGTGTTGGTGCAGGAAACCACTTTTCGCACTTGTGTTAGTGTTGAAAAACCACTTTTCGCACTTGTGTTGGTGTTGAAAAACCACTTTTCACACTTGTGTTGGTGCAGGAAACCACTTTTGCACTTGTATTAGTGTGGAAAAAACACTTTTTGCACTTGTGATAGTGTTGAAAAACCACTTTTCGCACTTGTGTTAGTGTTGAAAAACCACTTTTCGTACTTGTGTTGGTGCAGGAAACCACTTTTGCACTTGTATTAGTGTGGAAAAACCACTTTTCGCACTTGTGTTAGTGTTGAAAAACCACTTTTCGCACTTGTGTTAGTGTTGAAAAACTACTTTTCGCCCTTGTGTTAGTGTTGAAAAACCACTTTTCGCCCTTGTGTTAGTGTTGAAAAACCACTTTTCGCACTTGTATTAGTGTTGAAAAACCACTTTTCGCACTTGTGTTAGTGTTGAAAAACCACTTTTCGCACTTGTGTTGGTGCAGGAAACCACTTTTGCACTTGTATTAGTGTGGAAAAACCACTTTTCGCACTTGTGTTGGTGTTGAAAAACCACTTTTCGCACTTGTGTTATTGTTGAAAAACCACTTTTCGCACTTGTGTTGGTGCAGGAAACCACTTTTGTACTTGTATTAGTGTGGAAAAAACACTTTTCGCACTTGTGTTAGTGTTGAAAAACCACTTTTCGCACTTGTGTTAGTGTTGAAAAACCACTTTTCGCACTTGTGTTGGTGCAGGAAACCACTTTTGCACTTGTATTAGTGTGGAAAAACCACTTTTCGCACTTGTGTTAGTGTTGAAAAACCACTTTTCGCACTTGTGTTGGTGCAGGAGACCACTTTTGCACTTGTATTAGTGTGGAAAAACCACTTTTCGCACTGTGTTACTGTTGAAAAACCACTTTTCGCACTTGTGTTAGTGTTGAAAAACCACTTTTCGCACTTGTGTTGGTGCAGGAAACCACTTTTGCACTTGTATTAGTGTGGAAAAAACACTTTTTGCACTTGTGATAGTGTTGAAAAACCACTTTTTGCACTTGTGTTAGTGTTGAAAAACCACTTTTCGCACTTGTGTTGGTGCAGGAAACCACTTATGCACTTGTATTAATGTGGAACAACCACTTTTCGCACTTGTGTTAGTGTTGAAAAACCACTTTTCGCACTTGTGTTAGTGTTGAAAAACCACTTTTCGCACTTGTGTTTGTGCAGGAAACCACTTTTGCACTTGTATTAGTGTGGAATCAACACTTTTTGCACTTGTGATAGTGTTGAAAAACCACTTTTCGCACTTGTGTTGGTGCAGGAAACCACTTTTGCACTTGTATTAGTGTGGAAAAACCACTTTTCGCACTTGTATTAGTGTGGAAAAACCACTTTTCGCACTTGTGTTAGTGTTGAAAAACCACTTTTCGCACTTGTGTTAGTGTTGAAAAACTACTTTTCGCCCTTGTGTCAGTGTTGAAAAACCACTTTTCGCCCTTGTGTTAGTGTTGAAAAACCACTTTTCGCACTTGTATTAGTGTTGAAAAACCACTTTTCGCACTTGTGTTAGTGTTGAAAAACCACTTTTCGCACTTGTGTTGGTGCAGGAAACCACTTTTGCACTTGCATTAGTGTGGAAAAACCACTTTTCGCACTTGTGTTAGTGTTGAAAAACCACTTTTCGCACTTGTGTTAGTGTTGAAAAACCACTTTTCGCACTTGTGTTGGTGCAGGAAACCACTTTTGTACTTGTATTAGTGTGGAAAAAACACTTTTCGCACTTGTGTTAGTGTTGAAAAACCACTTTTCGCACTTGTGTTAGTGTTGAAAAACCACTTTTCGCACTTGTGTTGGTGCAGGAAACCACTTTTGCACTTGTATTAGTGTGGAAAAACCACTTTTCGCACTTGTGTTAGTGTTGAAAAACCACTTTTCGCACTTGTGTTGGTGCAGGAGACCACTTTTGCACTTGTATTAGTGTGGAAAAACCACTTTTCGCACTGTGTTAGTGTTGAAAAACCACTTTTCGCACTTGTTTTAGTGTTGAAAAACCACTTTTCGCACTTGTGTTGGTGCAGGAAACCACTTTTGCACTTGTATTAGTGTGGAAAAAACACTTTTTGCACTTGTGATAGTGTTGAAAAACCACTTTTCGCACTTGTGTTAGTGTTGAAAAACCACTTTTCGCACTTGTGTTGGTGCAGGAAACCACTTTTGCACTTGTATTAGTGTGGAACAACCACTTTTCGCACTTGTGTTAGTGTTGAAAAACCACTTTTCGCACTTGTGTTGTTGCAGGAAACCACTTTTGCACTTGTGTTAGTGTTGAAAAACCACTTTTCGCACTTGTATTAGTGTTGAAAAACCACTTTTCGCACTTGTGTTAGTGTTGAAAAACCACTTTTCGCACTTGTGTTGGTGCAGGAAACCACTTTTGCACTTGCATTAGTGTGGAAAAACCACTTTTCGCACTTGTGTTAGTGTTGAAAAACCACTTTTCGCACTTGTGTTAGTGTTGAAAAACCACTTTTCGCACTTGTGTTGGTGCAGGAAACCACTTTTGTACTTGTATTAGTGTGAAAAAAACACTTTTCGCACTTGTGTTAGTGTTGAAAAACCACTTTTCGCACTTGTGTTAGTGTTGAAAAACCACTTTTCGCACTTGTGTTGGTGCAGGAAACCACTTTTGCACTTGTATTAGTGTGGAAAAACCACTTTTCGCACTTGTGTTAGTGTTGAAAAACCACTTTTCGCACTTGTGTTGGTGCAGGAGACCACTTTTGCACTTGTATTAGTGTGGAAAAACCACTTTTCGCACTGTGTTAGTGTTGAAAAACCACTTTTCGCACTTGTTTTAGTGTTGAAAAACCACTTTTCGCACTTGTGTTGGTGCAGGAAACCACTTTTGCACTTGTATTAGTGTGGAAAAAACACTTTTTGCACTTGTGATAGTGTTGAAAAACCACTTTTCGCACTTGTGTTAGTGTTGAAAAACCACTTTTCGCACTTGTGTTGGTGCAGGAAACCACTTTTGCACTTGTATTAGTGTGGAACAACCACTTTTCGCACTTGTGTTAGTGTTGAAAAACCACTTTTCGCACTTGTGTTAGTGTTGAAAAACCACTTTTCGCACTTGTGTTGGTGCAGGAAACCACTTTTGCACTTGTATTAGTGTGGAATCAACACTTTTTGCACTTGTGATAGTGTTGAAAAACCACTTTTCGCACTTGTGTTGGTGCAGGAAACCACTTTTGCACTTGTATTAGTGTGGAAAAACCACTTTTCGCACTTGTGTTAGTGTTGAAAAACCACTTTTCGCACTAGTGTTAGTGTTGAAAAACCACTTTTCGCACTTGTGTTGGTGCAGGAAACCACTTTTGCACTTGTATTAGTGTGGAAAAAACACTTTTTGCACTTATGATAGTGTTGAAAAACCACTTTTCGCACTTGTGTTAGTGTTGAAAAACCACTTTTCGCACTTGTGTTGGTGCAGGAAACCACTTTTGCACTTGTATTAGTGTGGAATAAACACTTTTTGCACTTGTGATAGTGTTGAAAAACCA
This sequence comes from Myxine glutinosa, assembly GCF_964187855.1. Taxonomy (NCBI): domain Eukaryota; kingdom Metazoa; phylum Chordata; class Myxini; order Myxiniformes; family Myxinidae; genus Myxine; species Myxine glutinosa. The sequence goes on from NC_136270.1 coordinate 79,058,844, forward strand.
CTTTTCGCACTTGTGTTGGTGCAGGAAACCACTTTTGCACTTGTATTAGTGTGGAAAAACCACTTTTCGCACTTGCGTTAGTGTTGAAAAACCACTTTTCGCCCTTGCGTTAGTGTTGAAAAACCACTTTTTGCCCTCGTGTTAGTGTGAAAAACCACTTTTCGCACTTGTGTTAGTGTTGAAAAACCACTTTTCGCACTTGTGTTAGTGTTGAAAAACCACTTTTCGCACTTGTGTTGGTGCAGGAAACCACTTTTGCACTTGTATTAGTGTGGAAAAACCACTTTTCGCACTTGTGTTAGTGTTGAAAAACCACTTTTCGCACTTGTGTTAGTGTTGAAAAACCACTTTTCGCACTTGTGTTGGTGCAGGAAACCACTTTTGCACTTGTATTAGTGTGGAAAAAACACTTTTTGCACTTGTGATTGTGTTGAAAAACCACTTTTCGCACTTGTGTTAGTGTTGAAAAACCACTTTTCGCACTTGTGTTGGTGCAGGAAACCACTTTTGCACTTGTATTAGTGTGGAAAAACCACTTTTCGCACTGTGTTAGTGTTGAAAAACCACTTTTCGCACTTGTGTTAGTGTTGAAAAACCACTTTTCGCACTTGTGTTGGTGCAGGAAACCACTTTTGCACTTGTATTAGTGTGGAAAAAACACTTTTTGCACTTGTGATAGTGTTGAAAAACCACTTTTCGTACTTGTGTTAGTGTTGAAAAACCACTTTTCGCACTTGTGTTGGTGCAGAAAACCACTTTTGCACTTGTATTAGTGTGGAACAACCACTTTTCGCACTTGTGTTAGTGTTGAAAAACCACTTTTCGCACTTGTGTTAGTGTTTAAAAACCACTTTTCGCACTTGTGTTGGTGCAGGAAACCACTTTTGCACTTGTATTAGTGTGGAAAAAACACTTTTTGCACTTATGATAGTGTTGAAAAACCACTTTTCGCACTTTTGTTAGTGTTGAAAAACCACTTTTCGCCCTTGTGTTAGTGTTGAAAAACCACTTTTCGCCCTTGTGTTAGTGTTGAAAAACCACTTTTCGCACTTGTGTTAGTGTTGAAAAAACACTTTTCGCACTTGTGTTAGTGTTGAAAAACCACTTTTCGCACTTGTGTTGGTGCAGGAAACCACTTTTGCACTTGTATTAGTGTGGAAAAACCACTTTTCGCACTTGTGTTAGTGTTGAAAAACCACTTTTCGCACTTGTGTTAGTGTTGAAAAACCACTTTTCGCACTTGTGTTGGTGCAGGAAACCACTTTTGCACTTGTTTTTGTGTGGAAAAAACACTTTTCGCACTTGTGTTAGTGTTGAAAAACCACTTTTCGCACCTGTGTTAGTGTTGAAAAACCACTTTTCGCACTTGTGTTGGTGCAGGAAACCACTTTTGCACTTGTATTAGTGTGGAAAAACACTTTTTGCATTTGGGATAGTGTTGAAAAACCACTTTTCGCACTTGTGTTAGTGTTGAAAAACCACTTTTCGCACTTGTTTTGGTGCAGGAAACCACTTTTGTACTTGCATTAGTGTGAACAAAACACTTTTTGCACTTGTGATAGTGTTGAAAAACCACTTTTCGCACTTGTGTTAGTGTTGAAAAACCACTTTTCGCACTTGTGTTGGTGCAGGAAACCACTTTTGCACTTGTATTAGTGTGGAAAAACCACTTTTCGCACTTGTGTTAGTGTTGAAAAACCACTTTTCGCACTTGTGTTAGTGTTGAAAAACCACTTTTCGCACTTGTGTTGGTGCAGGAAACCACCTTTGTACTTGTATTAGTGTGGAAAAAACACTTTTCGCACTTGTGTTAGTGTTGAAAAACCACTTTTCGCACTTGTGTTAGTGTTGAAAAACCACTTTTCGCACTTGTGTTGGTGCAGGAAACCACTTTTGCACTTGTATTAGTGTGGAAAAAACACTTTTTGCACTTGTGATAGTGTTGAAAAACCACTTTTCGCACTTGTGTTGGTGCAGGAAACCACTTTTGCACTTGTATTAGTGTGGAATAAACACTTTTTGCACTTGTGATAGTGTTGAAAAACCACTTTTCGCACTTGTGTTGGTGCAGGAAACCACTTTTGCACTTGTATTAGTGTGGAAAAACCACTTTTCGCACTGTGTTAGTGTTGAAAAACCACTTTTCGCACTTGTGTTGGTGCAGGAAACCACTTTTGCACTTGTATTAGTGTGGAAAAAACACTTTTTGCACTTGTGATAGTGTTGAAAAACCACTTTTCGCACTTGTGTTAGTGTTGAAAAACCACTTTTCGCACTTGTGTTGGTGCAGGAAACCACTTTTGCACTTGTATTAGTGTGGAACAACCACTTTTCGCACTTGTGTTAGTGTTGAAAAACCACTTTTCGCACTTTTGTTAGTGTTGAAAAACCACTTTTCGCACTTGTGTTGGTGCAGGAAACCACTTTTGCACTTGTATTAGTGTGGAATAAACACTTTTTGCACTTGTGATAGTGTTGAAAAACCACTTTTTGCACTTGTGTTAGTGTTGAAAAACCACTTTTCGCACTTGTGTTGGTGCAGGAAACCACTTTTGCACTTGTATTAGTGTGGAAAAACCACTTTTCGCACTTGTGTTAGTGTTGAAAAACCACTTTTCGCACTTGTGTTAGTGTTGAAAAACCACTTTTCGCACTTGTGTTGGTGCAGGAAACCACTTTTGCACTTGTATTAGTGTGGAAAAAACACTTTTTGCACTTATGATAGTGTTGAAAAACCACTTTTCGCACTTGTGTTAGTGTTGAAAAACCAATTTTCGCACTTGTGTTGGTGCAGGAAACCACTTTTGCACTTGTATTAGTGTGGAAAAACCACTTTTCGCACTTGTGATGGTGTTGAAAAACCACTTTTCGCACTTGTGTTAGTGTTGAAAAACCACTTTTCGCACTTGTGTTGGTGCAGGCAACCACTTTTGCACTTGTATTAGTGTGGAAAAACCACTTTTCGCACTTGTGTTGGTGCAGGAAACCACTTTTGCACTTGTATTAGTGTGGAAAAACCACTTTTCGCACTTGTGATGGTGTTGAAAAACCACTTTTCGCCCTTGTGTTAGTGTTGAAAAACCACTTTTCACACTTGTGTTGGTGCAGGAAACCACTTTTGCACTTGTATTAGTGTGGACAAAACACTTTTTGCACTTGTGATAGTGTTGAAAAACCACTTTTCACACTTGTGTTAGCGTTGAAAAACCACTTTTCGTACTTGCGTTAGTGTTGAAAAACCACTTTTCGCACTTGTGTTAGTGTTGAAAAACCACTTTTCGTACTTGCGTTAGTGTTGAAAAACCACTTTTCGCCCTTGTGTTAGTGTTGAAAAACCACTTTTCGCCCTTGTGTTAGTGTTGAAAAACCACTTTTCGCACTTGTGTTAGTGTTGAAAAACCACTTTTCGCACTTGTGTTGGTGCAGGAAACCACTTTTGCACTTGTATTAGTGTGGACAAAACACTTTTTGCACTTGTGATAGTGTTGAAAAACCACTTTTCACACTTGTGTTGGTGCAGGAAACCACTTTTGCACTTGCATTAGTGTGGAAAAACCACTTTTCGCACTTGTGTTAGTGTTGAAAAACCACTTTTCGCACTTGTGTTAGTGTTGAAAAACCACTTTTCACACTTGTGTTGGTGCAGGAAACCACTTTTGCACTTGTATTAGTGTGGAAAAAACACTTTTTGCACTTGTGTTAGTGTTGAAAAACCACTTTTCGTAATTGTGTTGGTGCAGGAAACCACTTTTGCACTTGTATTAGTGTGGAAAAACCACTTTTCGCACTTGTGTTATTGTTGAAAAACCACTTTTCGCACTTGTGTTAGTGTTGAAAAACCACTTTTCGCCCTTGTGTTAGTGTTGAAAAACCACTTTTCGCACTTGTGTTAGTGTTGAAAAACCACTTTTCGCCCTTGTGTTAGTGTTGAAAAACCACTTTTCGCCCTTGTGTTAGTGTTGAAAAACCACTTTTCGCACTTGTGTTAGTGTTGAAAAACCACTTTTCGCCCTTGTGTTAGTGTTGAAAAACCACTTTTCGCCCTTGTGTTAGTGTTGAAAAACCACTTTTCACACTTGTGTTGGTGCAGGAAACCACTTTTGCACTTGTATTAGTGTGGAAAAAACACTTTTTGCACTTGTGGTAGTGTTGAAAAACCACTTTTCGCACTTGTGTTAGTGTTGAAAAACCACTTTTTGCACTTGTGTTGGTGCAGGAAACCACTTTTGCACTTGTATTAGTGTGGAAAAAACACTTTTCGCACTTGTGTTAGTGTTGAAAAACCACTTTTCGCACTTGTGTTAGTGTTGAAAAACCACTTTTCGCACTTGTGTTAGTGTTGAAAAACCACTTTTCGCACTTGTGTTGGTGCAGGAAACCACTTTTGCACTTGTATTAGTGTGGACAAAACACTTTTTGCACTTGTGATAGTGTTGAAAAACCACTTTTCACACTTGTGTTAGTGTTGAAAAACCACTTTTCGCACCTGTGTTGGTGCAGGAAACCACTTTTGCACTTGTATTAGTGTGGAAAAACCACTTTTCGCACCTGTGTTGGTGCAGGAAACCACTTTTCGCACTTGTGTTAGTGTTGAAAAACCACTTTTCGCACTTGTGTTAGTGTTGAAAAACCACTTTTCACACTTGTGTTGGTGCAGGAAACCACTTTTGCACTTGTATTAGTGTGGAAAAAACACTTTTTGCACTTGTGATAGTGTTGAAAAACCACTTTTCGCACTTGTGTTAGTGTTGAAAAACCACTTTTCGTACTTGTGTTGGTGCAGGAAACCACTTTTGCACTTGTATTAGTGTGGAAAAACCACTTTTCGCACTTGTGTTAGTGTTGAAAAACCACTTTTCGCACTTGTGTTAGTGTTGAAAAACCACTTTTCGCACTTGTGTTGGTGCAGGAAACCACTTTTGCACTTGTATTAGTGTGGAAAAACCACTTTTCGCACTTGTGTTAGTGTTGAAAAACCACTTTTCGCACTTGTGTTAGTGTTGAAAAACCACTTTTTGCACTTGTGTTGGTGCAGGAAACCACTTTTGTACTTGTATTAGTGTGGAAAAAACACTTTTCGCACTTGTGTTAGTGTTGAAAAACCACTTTTCGCACTTGTGTTAGTGTTGAAAAACCACTTTTCGCACTTGTGTTGGTGCAGGAAACCACTTTTGCACTTGTATTAGTGTGGAAAAACCACTTTTCGCACTTGTGTTAGTGTTGAAAAACCACTTTTCGCACTTGTGTTGGTGCAGGAGACCACTTTTGCACTTGTATTAGTGTGGAAAAACCACTTTTCGCACTGTGTTAGTGTTGAAAAATCACTTTTCGCACTTGTGTTAGTGTTGAAAAACCACTTTTCGCACTTGTGTTGGTGCAGGAAACCACTTTTGCACTTGTATTAGTGTGGAAAAAACACTTTTTGCACTTGTGATAGTGTTGAAAAACCACTTTTCGCACTTGTGTTAGTGTTGAAAAACCACTTTTCGTACTTGTGTTGGTGCAGGAAACCACTTTTGCACTTGTATTAGTGTGGAAAACCACTTTTCGCACTTTTGTTAGTGTTGAAAAACCACTTTTCGCACTTGTGTTAGTGTTGAAAAACTACTTTTCGCCCTTGTGTTAGTGTTGAAAAACCACTTTTCGCCCTTGTGTTAGTGTTGAAAAACCACTTTTCGCACTTGTATTAGTGTTGAAAAACCACTTTTCGCACTTGTGTTAGTGTTGAAAAACCACTTTTCGCACTTGTGTTGGTGCAGGAAACCACTTTTGCACTTGTATTAGTGTGGAAAAACCACTTTTCGCACTTGTGTTATTGTTGAAAAACCACTTTTCGCACTTGTGTTAGTGTTGAAAAACCACTTTTCGCACTTGTGTTGGTGCAGGAAACCACTTTTGTACTTGTATTAGTGTGGAAAAAACACTTTTCGCACTTGTGTTAGTGTTGAAAAACCACTTTTCGCACTTGTGTTAGTGTTGAAAAACCACTTTTCGCACTTGTGTTGGTGCAGGAAACCACTTTTGCACTTGTATTAGTGTGGAAAAAACACTTTTTGCACTTGTGATAGTGTTGAAAAACCACTTTTCGCACTTGTGTTGGTGCAGGAAACCACTTTTGCACTTGTATTAGTGTGGAATAAACACTTTTTGCACTTGTGATAGTGTTGAAAAACCACTTTTCGCACTTGTGTTGGTGCAGGAAACCACTTTTGCACTTGTATTAGTGTGGAAAAACCACTTTTCGCACTGTGTTAGTGTTGAAAAACCACTTTTCGCACTTGTGTTAGTGTTGAAAAACCACTTTTCGCACTTGTGTTGGTGCAGGAAACCACTTTTGCACTTGTATTAGTGTGGAAAAAACACTTTTTGCACTTGTGATAGTGTTGAAAAACCACTTTTCGCACTTGTGTTAGTGTTGAAAAACCACTTTTCGCACTTGTGTTGGTGCAGGAAACCACTTTTGCACTTGTATTAGTGTGGAACAACACTTTTCGCACTTGTGTTAGTGTTGAAAAACCACTTTTCGCACTTTTGTTAGTGTTAAAAAACCACTTTTCGCACTTGTGTTGGTGCAGGAAACCACTTTTGCACTTGTATTAGTGTGGAATAAACACTTTTTGCACTTGTGATAGTGTTGAAAAACCACTTTTTGCACTTGTGTTAGTGTTGAAAAACCACTTTTCGCACTTGTGTTGGTGCAGGAAACCACTTTTGCACTTGTATTAGTGTGGAAAACCCACTTTTCGCACTTGTGTTAGTGTTGAAAAACCACTTTTCGCACTTGTGTTAGTGTTGAAAAACCACTTTTCGCACTTGTGTTGGTGCAGGAAACCACTTTTGCACTTGTATTAGTGTGGAAAAAACACTTTTTGCACTTATGATAGTGTTGAAAAAACACTTTTCGCACTTGTGTTAGTGTTGAAAAACCAATTTTCGCACTTGTGTTGGTGCAGGAAACCACTTTTGCACTTGTATTAGTGTGGAAAAACCACTTTTCGCACTTGTGATGGTGTTGAAAAACCACTTTTCGCACTTGTGTTAGTGTTGAAAAACCACTTTTCGCACTTGTGTTGGTGCAGGCAACCACTTTTGCACTTGTATTAGTGTGGAAAAACCACTTTTCGCACTTGTGTTGGTGCAGGAAACCACTTTTGCACTTGTATTAGTGTGGACAAAACACTTTTCGCACTTGTGTTAGTGTTGAAAAACCACTTTTCGCACTTGTGTTGGTGCAGGAAACCACTTTTGCACTTGTATTAGTGTGGAAAAACCACTTTTCGCACTTGTGTTAGTGTTGAAAAACCACTTTTCGCACTTGTGTTAGTGTTGAAAAAGCACTTTTCACACTTGTGTTGGTGCAGGAAACCACTTTTGCACTTGTATTAGTGTGGAAAAAACACTTTTTGCACTTGTGGTAGTGTTGAAAAACCACTTTTCGCACTTGTGTTAGTGTTGAAAAACCACTTTTTGCACTTGTGTTGGTGCAGGAAACCACTTTTGCACTTGTATTAGTGTGGAAAAAACACTTTTCGCACTTGTGTTAGTGTTGAAAAACCACTTTTCGCACTTGTGTTAGTGTTGAAAAACCAATTTTCGCACTTGTGTTAGTGTTGAAAAACCACTTTTCGCACTTGTGTTGGTGCAGGAAACCACTTTTGCACTTGTATTAGTGTGGACAAAACACTTTTTGCACTTGTGATAGTGTTGAAAAACCACTTTTCACACTTGTGTTAGTGTTGAAAAACCACTTTTCGCACTTGTGTTGGTGCAGGAAACCACTTTTGCACTTGTATTAGTGTGGAAAAACCACTTTTCGCACTTGTGTTAGTGTTGAAAAACCACTTTTCGCACTTGTGTTAGTGTTGAAAAACCACTTTTCACACTTGTTTTGGTGCAGGAAACCACTTTTGCACTTGTATTAGTGTGGAAAAAACACTTTTTGCACTTGTGATAGTGTTGAAAAACCACTTTTCGCACTTGTGTTAGTGTTTAAAAACCACTTTTCGTACTTGTGTTGGTGCAGGAAACCACTTTTGCACTTGTATTAGTGTGGAAAACCACTTTTCGCACTTGTGTTAGTGTTGAAAAACCACTTTTCGCACTTGTGTTAGTGTTGAAAAACCACTTTTCACCCTTGTGTTAGTGTTGAAAAACCACTTTTCGCCCTTGTGTTAGTGTTGAAAAACTACTTTTCGCACTTGTGTTAGTGTTGAAAAACCACTTTTCGCCCTTGTGTGAGTGTTGAAAAACCACTTTTCGCCCTTGTGTGAGTGTTGAAAAACCACTTTTCGCCCTTGTGTTAGTGTTGAAAAACCACTTTTCACACTTGTGTTGGTGCAGGAAACCACTTTTGCACTTGTATTAGTGTGGACAAAACACTTTTTGCACTTGTGATAGTGTTGAAAAACCACTTTTCACACTTGTGTTAGTGTTGAAAAACCACTTTTCGTACTTGCGTTAGTGTTGAAAAACCACTTTTCGCACTTGTGTTAGTGTTGAAAAACCACTTTTCGTACTTGCGTTAGTGTTGAAAAACCACTTTTCGCCCTTGTGTTAGTGTTGAAAAACCACTTTTCGCCCTTGTGTTAGTGTTGAAAAACCACTTTTCGCACTTGTGTTAGTGTTGAAAAACCACTTTTCGCACTTGTGTTGGTGCAGGAAACCACTTTTGCACTTGTATTAGTGTGGACAAAACACTTTTTGCACTTGTGATAGTGTTGAAAAACCACTTTTCACACTTGTGTTGGTGCAGGAAACCACTTTTGCACTTGCATTAGTGTGGAAAAACCACTTTTCGCACTTGTGTTAGTGTTGAAAAACCACTTTTCGCACTTGTGTTAGTGTTGAAAAACCACTTTTCACACTTGTGTTGGTGCAGGAAACCACTTTTGCACTTGTATTAGTGTGGAAAAAACACTTTTTGCACTTGTGTTAGTGTTGAAAAACCACTTTTCGTAATTGTGTTGGTGCAGGAAACCACTTTTGCACTTGTATTAGTGTGGAAAAACCACTTTTCGCACTTGTGTTATTGTTGAAAAACCACTTTTCGCACTTGTGTTAGTGTTGAAAAACCACTTTTCGCCCTTGTGTTAGTGTTGAAAAACCACTTTTCGCACTTGTGTTAGTGTTGAAAAACCACTTTTCGCCCTTGTGTTAGTGTTGAAAAACCACTTTTCGCCCTTGTGTTAGTGTTGAAAAACCACTTTTCGCACTTGTGTTAGTGTTGAAAAACCACTTTTCGCCCTTGTGTTAGTGTTGAAAAACCACTTTTCGCCCTTGTGTTAGTGTTGAAAAACCACTTTTCGCACTTGTGTTGGTGCAGGAAACCACTTTTGCACTTGTATTAGTGTGGACAAAACACTTTTTGCACTTGTGATAGTGTTGAAAAACCACTTTTCACACTTGTGTTAGTGTTGAAAAACCACTTTTCGCACCTGTGTTGGTGCAGGAAACCACTTTTGCACTTGTATTAGTGTGGAAAAACCACTTTTCGCACCTGTGTTGGTGCAGGAAACCACTTTTCGCACTTGTGTTAGTGTTGAAAAACCACTTTTCGCACTTGTGTTAGTGTTGAAAAACCACTTTTCACACTTGTGTTGGTGCAGGAAACCACTTTTGCACTTGTATTAGTGTGGAAAAAACACTTTTTGCACTTGTGATAGTGTTGAAAAACCACTTTTCGCACTTGTGTTAGTGTTGAAAAACCACTTTTCGTACTTGTGTTGGTGCAGGAAACCACTTTTGCACTTGTATTAGTGTGGAAAAACCACTTTTCGCACTTGTGTTAGTGTTGAAAAACCACTTTTCGCACTTGTGTTAGTGTTGAAAAACCACTTTTCGCACTTGTGTTGGTGCAGGAAACCACTTTTGCACTTGTATTAGTGTGGAAAAACCACTTTTCGCACTTGTGTTAGTGTTGAAAAACCACTTTTCGCACTTGTGTTAGTGTTGAAAAACCACTTTTTGCACTTGTGTTGGTGCAGGAAACCACTTTTGTACTTGTATTAGTGTGGAAAAAACACTTTTCGCACTTGTGTTAGTGTTGAAAAACCACTTTTCGCACTTGTGTTAGTGTTGAAAAACCACTTTTCGCACTTGTGTTGGTGCAGGAAACCACTTTTGCACTTGTATTAGTGTGGAAAAACCACTTTTCGCACTTGTGTTAGTGTTGAAAAACCACTTTTCGCACTTGTGTTGGTGCAGGAGACCACTTTTGCACTTGTATTAGTGTGGAAAAACCACTTTTCGCACTGTGTTAGTGTTGAAAAATCACTTTTCGCACTTGTGTTAGTGTTGAAAAACCACTTTTCGCACTTGTGTTGGTGCAGGAAACCACTTTTGCACTTGTATTAGTGTGGAAAAAACACGTTTTGCACTTGTGATAGTGTTGAAAAACCACTTTTCGCACTTGTGTTAGTGTTGAAAAACCACTTTTCGTACTTGTGTTGGTGCAGGAAACCACTTTTGCACTTGTATTAGTGTGGAAAACCACTTTTCGCACTTTTGTTAGTGTTGAAAAACCACTTTTCGCACTTGTGTTAGTGTTGAAAAACTACTTTTCGCCCTTGTGTTAGTGTTGAAAAACCACTTTTCGCCCTTGTGTTAGTGTTGAAAAACCACTTTTCGCACTTGTATTAGTGTTGAAAAACCACTTTTCGCACTTGTGTTAGTGTTGAAAAACCACTTTTCGCACTTGTGTTGGTGCAGGAAACCACTTTTGCACTTGTATTAGTGTGGAAAAACCACTTTTCGCACTTGTGTTATTGTTGAAAAACCACTTTTCGCACTTGTGTTAGTGTTGAAAAACCACTTTTCGCACTTGTGTTGGTGCAGGAAACCACTTTTGTACTTGTATTAGTGTGGAAAAAACACTTTTCGCACTTGTGTTAGTGTTGAAAAACCACTTTTCGCACTTGTGTTAGTGTTGAAAAACCACTTTTCGCACTTGTGTTGGTGCAGGAAACCACTTTTGCACTTGTATTAGTGTGGAAAAAACACTTTTTGCACTTGTGATAGTGTTGAAAAACCACTTTTCGCACTTGTGTTGGTGCAGGAAACCACTTTTGCACTTGTATTAGTGTGGAATAAACACTTTTTGCACTTGTGATAGTGTTGAAAAACCACTTTTCGCACTTGTGTTGGTGCAGGAAACCACTTTTGCACTTGTATTAGTGTGGAAAAACCACTTTTCGCACTGTGTTAGTGTTGAAAAACCACTTTTCGCACTTGTGTTAGTGTTGAAAAACCACTTTTCGCACTTGTGTTGGTGCAGGAAACCACTTTTGCACTTGTATTAGTGTGGAAAAAACACTTTTTGCACTTGTGATAGTGTTGAAAAACCACTTTTCGCACTTGTGTTAGTGTTGAAAAACCACTTTTCGCACTTGTGTTGGTGCAGGAAACCACTTTTGCACTTGTATTAGTGTGGAACAACACTTTTCGCACTTGTGTTAGTGTTGAAAAACCACTTTTCGCACTTTTGTTAGTGTTAAAAAACCACTTTTCGCACTTGTGTTGGTGCAGGAAACCACTTTTGCACTTGTATTAGTGTGGAATAAACACTTTTTGCACTTGTGATAGTGTTGAAAAACCACTTTTTGCACTTGTGTTAGTGTTGAAAAACCACTTTTCGCACTTGTGTTGGTGCAGGAAACCACTTTTGCACTTGTATTAGTGTGGAAAAACCACTTTTCGCACTTGTGTTAGTGTTGAAAAACCACTTTTCGCACTTGTGTTAGTGTTGAAAAACCACTTTTCGCACTTGTGTTGGTGCAGGAAACCACTTTTGCACTTGTATTAGTGTGGAAAAAACACTTTTTGCACTTATGATAGTGTTGAAAAAACACTTTTCGCACTTGTGTTAGTGTTGAAAAACCAATTTTCGCACTTGTGTTGGTGCAGGAAACCACTTTTGCACTTGTATTAGTGTGGAAAAACCACTTTTCGCACTTGTGATGGTGTTGAAAAACCACTTTTCGCACTTGTGTTAGTGTTGAAAAACCACTTTTCGCACTTGTGTTGGTGCAGGCAACCACTTTTGCACTTGTATTAGTGTGGAAAAACCACTTTTCGCACTTGTGTTGGTGCAGGAAACCACTTTTGCACTTGTATTAGTGTGGACAAAACACTTTTCGCACTTGTGTTAGTGTTGAAAAACCACTTTTCGCACTTGTGTTGGTGCAGGAAACCACTTTTGCACTTGTATTAGTGTGGAAAAACCACTTTTCGCACTTGTGTTAGTGTTGAAAAACCACTTTTCGCACTTGTGTTAGTGTTGAAAAAGCACTTTTCACACTTGTGTTGGTGCAGGAAACCACTTTTGCACTTGTATTAGTGTGGAAAAAACACTTTTTGCACTTGTGGTAGTGTTGAAAAACCACTTTTCGCACTTGTGTTAGTGTTGAAAAACCACTTTTTGCACTTGTGTTGGTGCAGGAAACCACTTTTGCACTTGTATTAGTGTGGAAAAAACACTTTTCGCACTTGTGTTAGTGTTGAAAAACCACTTTTCGCACTTGTGTTAGTGTTGAAAAACCAATTTTCGCACTTGTGTTAGTGTTGAAAAACCACTTTTCGCACTTGTGTTGGTGCAGGAAACCACTTTTGCACTTGTATTAGTGTGGACAAAACACTTTTTGCACTTGTGATAGTGTTGAAAAACCACTTTTCACACTTGTGTTAGTGTTGAAAAACCACTTTTCGCACTTGTGTTGGTGCAGGAAACCACTTTTGCACTTGTATTAGTGTGGAAAAACCACTTTTCGCACTTGTGTTAGTGTTGAAAAACCACTTTTCGCACTTGTGTTAGTGTTGAAAAACCACTTTTCACACTTGTGTTGGTGCAGGAAACCACTTTTGCACTTGTATTAGTGTGGAAAAAACACTTTTTGCACTTGTGATAGTGTTGAAAAACCACTTTTCGCACTTGTGTTAGTGTTGAAAAACCACTTTTCGTACTTGTGTTGGTGCAGGAAACCACTTTTGCACTTGTATTAGTGTGGAAAACCACTTTTCGCACTTGTGTTAGTGTTGAAAAACCACTTTTCGCACTTGTGTTAGTGTTGAAAAACCACTTTTCACCCTTGTGTTAGTGTTGAAAAACCACTTTTCGCCCTTGTGTTAGTGTTGAAAAACTACTTTTCGCACTTGTGTTAGTGTTGAAAAACCACTTTTCGCCCTTGTGTGAGTGTTGAAAAACCACTTTTCGCCCTTGTGTGAGTGTTGAAAAACCACTTTTCGCCCTTGTGTTAGTGTTGAAAAACCACTTTTCACACTTGTGTTGGTGCAGGAAACCACTTTTGCACTTGTATTAGTGTGGACAAAACACTTTTTGCACTTGTGATAGTGTTGAAAAACCACTTTTCACACTTGTGTTAGTGTTGAAAAACCACTTTTCGTACTTGCGTTAGTGTTGAAAAACCACTTTTCGCACTTGTGTTAGTGTTGAAAAACCACTTTTCGTACTTGCGTTAGTGTTGAAAAACCACTTTTCGCCCTTGTGTTAGTGTTGAAAAACCACTTTTCGCCCTTGTGTTAGTGTTGAAAAACCACTTTTCGCACTTGTGTTAGTGTTGAAAAACCACTTTTCGCACTTGTGTTGGTGCAGGAAACCACTTTTGCACTTGTATTAGTGTGGACAAAACACTTTTTGCACTTGTGATAGTGTTGAAAAACCACTTTTCACACTTGTGTTGGTGCAGGAAACCACTTTTGCACTTGTATTAGTGTGGAACAACCACTTTTCGCACTTGTGTTAGTGTTGAAAAACCACTTTTCGCACTTGTGTTAGTGTTGAAAAACCACTTTTCGCACTTGTGTTGGTGCAGGAAACCACTTTTGCACTTGTATTAGTGTGGAAAAAACACTTTTCGCACTTGTGTTAGTGTTGAAAAACCACTTTTCGCACTTGTGTTAGTGTTGAAAAACCACTTTTCGCACTTGTGTTAGTGTTGAAAAACCACTTTTCACACTTGTGTTTGTTTAGGAAACCACTTTGTGCACTTGTATTAGTGTGGTAAAACAACTTTTCGCACTTGTGTTAGAGTTGAAAACCCACTTTTTGCACTTGTGTTGGTGTAGGAAACCACTTTTCGCACTTGTATTTATGTGGAAAACCACTTTTCGCACTTGTGTTCGTGTTGAAAAACCACTTTCCCCAGTTGTGTTGGTGTTGCAAAACCACTTTCCGCACTTGTGCTGGCATTGAAAACCACTTTCCACACTTGTGTTGGTGTTGCAAAACCACTTTCCGCACTTGTGCTGGCGTTGAAAACCACTTTTCCATCTTGTGCGAGTGTTGCAAAGCCACTTTCCCCACTTGTGTTAGTGTTGCAAAACCACTTTCCGCACTTGTGCTGGCGTTGAAAACCACTTTTCCATCTTGTGCGAGTGTTGCAAAGCCACTTTCCCCACTTGTGATAGTGTGGCAAAACCACTTGCCGCACTTGTGCTGGCGTTGTAAACCAATTTCCGCACTTTGTGTTAGTGTTGCAAAGTGTGAGTGTGGAAAGTTGTTTTGCATCACTTGCACAAGTGTGGAAAGTGGTTTTGCAACACTAACACAAGTGCGGAACGTGGTTTTCAATGCCACCACAAGTTCGGAAAGTGGTTCTGCAACACCACAACAAGTGCCAAAAGTGGTTTTCAATGCCACCACTTGTGCGGAAAGTGTTTCGGCAACACTAACACAAGTATGAAAAGTTGTTTTCGACACTAACACAAGTGTCAAAAGTGGTTTTCAATGCCAGCACAAGTGCAGAAAGTGATTTTGCAACACTAACAGGAGCACGAAAAGTGGTTTTCCAACAATTACACAAGTGCGCAAAGTGGTTTTGCATCACTCGCACAAGTGTGGAAAGTGGTTTTCATTGCCACCATAAGTTCGGAACGTGGTTCTGCAACACTAACACAAGTGCCAAAAGTGGTTTTCAACGCAAGTGCAAGTGCGGATTGTGGTTCTGCAACACTAATAAAAGTGTGAAAGTGGTTTTCAACACTAACACAAGTGCGAAATGTGTTTTCCAAAACTAAGAGGAGTGCGAAAAGTGGTTTTGCAACACCAGCACAAGTATGGAAAGTGGTTTTCAATGCCACCACAAGTGCGGGAAGTGGTATTGTAACACTAATAAAAGTGTGAAAAGAAGTTTTGAGCACTAACACAAGTGGGGAAAGTGGCTTTGGAACACTAACACAAGTGTGTAAAGTGGTTTTCAATGCCAGTAAAAGTGCGGAAAGTGGTTTTGCAACACTAACACAGGTGTTAGAAGTAGTTTTGCAACACTAACAGGGGCGCGAAAGTGGTTTTGCAACAATTGTACAAGTGTGGAAAGTGGTTTTGCAACACCAGCACAATGTGCAGAAAGTGGTTTTCAAAACCACCACGAGTGCGGAAAGTGGTTCTGAAACACTAACACAAGTGTGAAAGTTGTTTTCGACACTAACACAAGTGCCAAAAGTGGTTTTCAATGCCAGCACAAGTGCAGAAAGCGGTTTTGCAAAACTAACAGGCGCGCGAAAAGTGGTTTTGCAACAATTGTACAAGTGTGGAAAGTGGTTTTGCATCACTAGCACAAGTGTGGAGAGTGGTTTTCAATGCCAGCACAAGTGCGGAAAGTGGTTTTGCAACACTAACACAAGTGGGGAAAGTGGTTTTGCAACACTAACACAAGTGTTAAATGTGGTTTTGCAACACTAACAGGAGAGCGAAAGTGGTTTTGCAACAATTGTCCAAGTGTGGAAAGTGGTTTTGCATCACTTGCACAAGTGTGGAAAGTGGTTTTGCAACACTAGCACAAGTTCGGAGAGTGGTTTTGCAACACTAACACAAGTGCGGAACGTGGTTTTCAATGCCACCACAAGTTCGGAAAGTGGTTCTGCAACACCAAAACAAGTGCCAAAAGTGGTTTTCAACGCCACCACTTGTGCGGAAAGTGTTTCTGCAACACTAACACAAGTATGAAAAGTTGTTTTCGACACTAACACAAGTGCCAAAAGTGGTTTTCAATGCCAGCACATGTGCAGAAAGTGGTTTTGCAACACTAACAGGAGCACGAAAAGTGGTTTTCCAGCCATTACACAAGTGCGCAAAGTGGTTTTGCATCACTAGCACAAGTGTGGAAAGTGGTTTTGCAACACTAGCACAAGTTCGGAGAGTGGTTTTGCAACACTAACACAAGTGTGGAAAGTGGTTTTGCAACACGATCACAAGTGCAAAAAGTGGTTTTGCAACAATTGTGCAAGTGTGGAAAGTGGTTTTGCTGCACAAGTGTGGAAAGTGGTTTTGCAACACTAACACATGTGGGGAAAGTGGTTTTGCAACACTAACACAAGTGTTAAATGTAGTTTTGCAACACTAACAGGAGCGTGAAAGTGGTTTTGAAACAATTGTGCAAGTGTGGAAAGTGGTTTTGCATCACTTGCACAAGTGTGGAAAGTGGTATTGCAACACCAGCACAAGTTCGGAGAGTGGTTTTGCAACACTAACACAAGTGCGGAACGTGGTTTTCAACACAATCCCAAGTGCGGAAGTGGTTTTCAACGCTTGCACGAGTGCGAAAAGTGGTTTTTCAACACTAAGAGGAGCGTGAAAAAAGGTTTTTTTACACGAACATGAGTTCGGAAAGTGGTTTTGCAACACTAAAGTGCAGAAAGTGGTTATGCAACACCAACACAAGTGCGAAAAGTGGATTTCAACACTAACAGGAGCGCGAAAAGTGGCTTTGCAACAATGACAAGTGCGCAATGTGGTTTTGCATCACGAGTACAAGTGCGAAAAGTGGATTTCAACACTAACAGGAGCACGAAAAGTGGTTTTCCAACAATTACGCAAGTGCGCAAAGTGGTTTTGCATCACTAGAACAAGTGTGGAAAGTGGTTTTCAATGCCAGCACAAGTGCGGAAAGTGGTTTTGCAACAATTGTACAAGTGTGGAAAGTGATTTTGCAACACTAGCACAAGTGGGGAAAGTGGCTTTGCAACACTAAAACAAGTGTGGAAAGTGGTTTTCAATGCCAGCAAAAGTGCAGAAAGTGGTTTTGCAATACTAACACAAGTGTTATAAGTAGTTTTGCAACACTAACAGGAGCGCGAAAGTGGTTTTGCAACAATTGTACAAGTGTGGAAAGTGGTTTTGCAACACCAGCACAAGTTCGGAGAGTGGTTTTGCAACACAAGCACAAAGGGCAGAAAGTGGTTTTCAAAACCACCACGAGTGCGAAAGTGGTTTTGCAACAATTGTACAAGTGTGGAAAGTGCTTTTGCATCACTTGCACAAGTGTGGAAAGTGGTTCTGCAACACTAACACAAGTGTGAAAGTTGTTTTCGACACCAACACAAGTGCCAAAAGTGGTTTTCAACGCCAGCACAAGTGCAGAAAGCAGTTTTGCAACAATAACAGGAGCGCGAAAAGTGGTTTTGCAACAATTGTACAAGTGTGGAAAGTGATTTTGCATCACCAGCACAAGTGTGGAAAGTGGTTTTGCAACACTAACACAACTGCGAAAAGTGGTTTTCAATGCCAGCACATGTGCGGGAAGTGGTTTTTGCAACACTAACACGAGTGCGAAAAGTGGTTTTCAACATTTATACAAGTGCGAAAATTGGTTTTGCAACACTATCACAAGTGCGAAAAGTGGTTTTGCAACACTACCACAAGTGCAGAAAGTGGTTTTGCAATGCCAGCACAGTGCAGAAAGTGGTTTTGCAACATGATCACAAGTGCAAAAAGTGGTTTTGCAACACTCTCACAAGTGCGAAAAGTGGTTTTCGACACGAACACAAGTGTGAAATGTGTTTTTCAAAACTAAGAGGATTGGGGAAAGTGGTTTTGCAACACCAGCACAAGTGTGGAAAGTGGTTTTGCGACACTAACAAAAGTGGGGAAAATGGCTTTGCAACACTCGCACAAGTGCGAAAAGTAGTTTTCAACACCAGCACATGTGCGGAAAGTGGTTTTGCAACACTAACACGAGTGTGAAAAGTCGTTTTCAACACCAACGCAAGTGCGATATCTGTTTTTCAACACAAGGAGTGCGAAAAGTGGTTTTGCAACACCAGCAAAAGTGCGGAAAGTGGTTTTGCAACACTAACACAAGTGTTAAAAGTAGTTTTGCAACACTAACAGGAGTGCGAAAAGTGGTTTTGCAACAATTGTTCAAGTGTGGAATATGGTTTTGCAACACCAGCACAAGTTCGGAGAGTGGTTTTGCAACACAAGTACAAAGTGCAGAAAGTGGTTTTCAATGCCAGTACATGTGCGGAAAGTGGTTTTTCAACACTAACACATGTGCGGAACGTGGTTTTCAACACTATCACAAGTGCGGAAAGTGGTTTTCAACACTTGCACGAGTGCGAAAAGTGGTTTTTCAACACTAAGAGGAGTGTGAAAAACAGTTTTCTACACGAACACTAGTTCGGAAAGTGGTTTTGCAACAATTACACAAGTGCACAATATGGTTTTTCATCACTAGCACAAGTGCGAAAAGTGGATTTCCACACCAACAGGAGCGCGAAAAGTGGTTTTGCAACAATTACACAAGTGCGCAATGTGGTTTTTCATCACTAGCACAAGTGCGAAAAGTGGATTTCAACACTAACAGGAGCGCGAAAGTGGTTTTGCAACAATTAAACAAGTGCGCAAAGTGGTTTTGCATCACTAGCACAAGTGTGGAAAGTGGTTTTCAATGCCACCACAAGTTCGGAAAGTGGTTCTGCAACACTAACACAAGTGCCAAAAGTGGTTTTCAATGCCAGCGCAAGTGCGGAATTTGGTTCTGCAACACTAATAAAAGTATGAAAAGTGGTTTTCAACACTAACACAAGTGCTAAAAGTCCTTTTCAACACCACCACAAGTGCGGAAAGTGGTTCTGCAACACTAACACAAGTGTGAAAGTTGTTTTTGACACTAACACAAGTGCCAAAAGTGGTTTTTAACGCCAGCACAAGTGCAGAAAGTGGTTTTGCAACACTAACAGGAGCGCGAAAAGTGGTTTTCAACATTTACACAAGTGCGAAAATTGGTTTTGCAATACTATCACAAGTGCGAAAAGTGGTTTTGCAACACCATCACAAGTGCGGAAAGTGGTTTTGCAATGCCAGCACAAGTGCGGAAAGTGGTTCTGCAAACGATCACAAGTGCAAAAAGTGGTTGTGCAACACTATCACAAGTGCGAAAAGTGGTTTTCGCCACGAACACAAGTGTGAAATGTGTTTTTCAAAACTAAGCGGATTGGGGAAAGTGGTTTTGCAACACTAGCACAAGTGTGGAAAGTGGTTTTGCAACATGACCACAAGTGCAAAAAGTGGTTTTGCGACACTAACACAAGTGGGGAAATTGGCTTTGCAACACTCGCACAAGTGCGAAAAGTGGTTTTCATTGCCAGCACATGTGCGGAAAGTGGTTTTGCAACACTAACACGAGCGCGAAAAGTGGTTTTAAATGCCACCACAAGTGCGGGAAGTGGTTTTGCAACACTAATAATAGTGTGAAAAGTGGTTTTCAACACTAACACAAGTGGGGAAAGTGGTTTTGCAACAATTGTACAATTGTGGAAAGTGGTTTTGCATCACTTGCACAAAGTGCGGAAAGTGGTTTTTCAACAATTGTACAAGTTCGGAGAGTGGTTTTGCAACACTAGCGCAAAGTGCGGAAAGTGGTTTTTCAACACTAACACAAGTGCGGAACGTGGTATTCAACACTATCACAAGTGCGGAAAGTGGTTTTCAATGCTTGCACGAGTGCGAAAACTGGTTTTTCAACACTAAGAGGAGTGTGAAAAAAGGTTTTCTACACGAACACTAGTTCGGAAAGTGGTTTTGCAACACTAATACACGTGTGGAAAGTGGTTTTGCAACACTAATATGAGGGGGAAAAGTGGATTTCAATGCCAGCACGAGTGCGGAATGTGGTTTTTCAACACAAATAGGATTGGGGAAAGTGGTTTTGCAACACTATCACAAGTGCGAAAAGTGGTTTTGCAACACTATCACAAGTGCGGAAAGTGGTTTTGTATCACCAGCATAAGTGTGGGAAGTGGTTTTACTAAACCAGCACAAGTATGGAAAGTGGTTTTGCAACACCAACAAAAGTGTGACAAGTGGTTTTCAATGCCAGCACATGTGCGAAAAGTGGTGTTCAACATTAACAAAAGTGCGAAATGTGTTTTTCAAAACTACGAGTGCGAAAAGTGGTTTTGCAACACGAGCACAAGTGTGAAAAGTGGTTTTGCAACACTATCACAAGTGCGAAAAGTGGTTTTCAACACGAACACAAGTGTGGAAAGTGGTTTTCAAAGCCAGCACAAGTGCGGAAAGTGGTTTTGCAACACTAGCATAAGTGTGGAAAGTGGTTTTGTATCACCTGCATAAGTGTGGGAAGTGGTTTTGCAAAACCAGCACAAGTGTGGAAAGTGGTTTTGCAACACTAACACAAGTGCGAAAAGTGGTTTTCAATGCCAGCACTTGTGTGAAAAGTAGTTTTCAACATTCACACAAGTGAGAAATGTGTTTTTCAAAACTACGAGTGCGAAAAGTGCTTTTGCAACACTAGCACAAGTGTGGAAAGTGGTTTTGCGACACTAACACAAGTGGAGAAAGTGGCTTTGCAACACTCGCACAAGTGCGAAAAGTGGTTTTCAATGTCAGCACATGTGCGGAAAGTGATTTTGCAACACTAACACGAGTGCGAAAAGTGGTTTTCAACACCAACACAAGTGCGATATGTGTTTTCCAAAACAAAGAGGAGTGCGAAAAGTGGTTTTGCAACACTAGCACAAGTGTGGAAAGTGGTTTTGCGACACTAACACAAGTGGAGAAAGTGACTTTGCAACACTCGCACAAGTGCGAAAAGTGGTTTTCAATGCCACCACAAGTGCGGGAAGTGGTTTTACAACACGAATAAAAGTGTGAAAAGTGGTTTTCAACACTAACACAAGTGGGGAAAGTGGTTTTGCAACAATTGTACAAGTGTGGAAAGTTGCTTTACATCACTTGCACAAGTGTGGAAAGTGGTTTTGCAACACCAGCACAAGTTCGGAGAGTGGTTTTGCAACACTTACACAAGTGCGGAACGTGGTACTCAACACTATCACAAGTGCGGAAAGTGGTTTTCAACGCTTGCACGAGTGCGGAAAGTGGTTTTCAACACTTGCACAAGTGCGAAAAGTGGTTTTCAACGCCAGCACAAGTGCAGAAAGCGGTTTTGCAACATTAACACAAGTGTTAAAAGTGGTTTTGCAACACTAACAGGAGTGCGAGAAGTGGTCTTGCGACAATTGTACAAGTGTGGAAAGTAGTTTTGCATCACTTGCACAAGTGTGGAAAGTGCTTTTGCAACACTAGCACAAGTTCGGAAAGTGGTTTTTCAACACTAAGTTTCCAAGTGTAATATTACTAACACAACTCCGTTGCCCAGCACCCATACGTGTTGTTTTGCTGTACGTACTAAAGTACATACTATTTGATGAACCACACAGGTTTCTGCAATGGAGTAGCGAACATCTGCTCACCAAGATTTTGTGTCAAATACGCTCCTTTTTAGCAAGAAACAAGTCTGTTCTTGCGTGATTAAGGTTCCAAGTGTAATACGTGTTGTTTTGCTGTGTACAAGCTGAAGTACAGACTATTTGATGAACCACATATTTTTCTGCAATGGAATAGCGAACACCTGCTCACCAAGCTTTCGTGTCAAAAACGCTTCTTTTCAGCAACAAACAAGTGCTGTTCTTGTATGCTTAAGGTTCCAAGTGTAATACGTGTTGTTTTGCTGTGTATAAGCTAAAGTTCACACTATTTGATGAACCACACACGTTTCTGAAATGGAAAAGCAAAAACCTGCTCACCTAGATTTTGTTTCAAAAACGCTCCTTTTTAGCAAGAAACAAGTCTGTTTTGCATGATTGAGGTTGCAAGCTTAATACATGTTGTTTTGCTATGTACAAGCTAAAGAACGCACTATTTGACGAAAAACACACTGTGTTTGGTGAAGTCTGTTATTATTCCCCGTTGGACTTGGCCCAAAACGGAGGCTTATGGATTGGATCTCGTCAGTCCATCAGTCCGTCCGTGCGTCCGAAACCATATATTGGCGATGTATGGACCAATTTTGTTTATACTTGGCAAAAAGACAATACATGATGACATATATATTTATATATATATATAAATATATATATTGTTGTGGTTTTGCAATAAAGAACACCCTCCCTAGTTAATTACACGACAACATGTTGCCTGCATTAGTCACTTATTTCTTATTAAATGTAAAGATTAGCTCCATGCCCATTGTGTCATAATTAAAGCAAATATGCGTTGAGTTTCGGCAGGATTTCAAATCTTCTTGAAGGAAGACGTTGATTCATGGGAAAGGAGGCGTGGCTGCATGCACAGTCCACGTGATCAACCGCGATTGTGGTAGGCATGGCTAAAAGAACCACCCACGTCACCAGCAGGTAACCAATGAGAGATCGTGGACACGCAAACAACCAATGAGAGATCGTGGACATGCAAACAACCAGAGAGGTCGTGGACTCTTCCTCAGCATACTTCACCAGCAAGCCTCGGCCAATGAGAGGTCGTGGGCACGTAAAACAACCAATCAGGTCTGGACTCTTCACTAGCAAACTTCGGCCAATGAGAGGCCGTGGAACATTCTAGGGAGCTTTTCCACCCGATATAAAACCCATGCTCATCGCACTTTGAGTTATCTCTGCCCTCTCTTGCTGCCCTCTCGTCGTGGTACTTTAAGCTGGCTGTCCGACGTGCTGGTTCGTCCTTCCTCGTGCTGGTGCTTGAGCTAAGGTCGTCGCCTGCGTTGAATCGTTCATTTGACCTGGATCGTCGTTCGTGCTGAGTTTAACGTGGTGGCTCATCCTGCGGACCTTCTGCAAGCTGCGCATCCTGAACGGCCTGGGAGCTGCGCCCGAAAGCTGGTGAACCCAAGTCCGCAGCTGCACCTTGCTCGGTAGAGTTTAACCTGTGCGATTCATTCCCAGTGTGTGTGTGTGTGTGTGTGCAAGGCGCCTGTCGGGATTTAGATAGGTAAGAATTGATGTCTGCCTCTCATCCTTTTTCTGTGAATTATAAATAAAAGACATGTACATTTTTGTTTCCTTTCATCCTGTTCGTGTACATCTTTCCCCCCATTGGTCCAGCATAGTCCGAACCGAATTTGACTTTTAATTAGGTCCAGAAATCATGCAGCATAACCATGATTCACACCAGCGCAAAAACCGCTCGGCGCACTCGATTGGAATAATGTGTGAAATCGCGAGAAGGGGGTTAATTTCCCGGTCTTTCTAACCATGTGGTCTTGAAGGTATTTGGGTAGTGACCAATTTTACGTCTTTTTCTTCTTGTTTTTTAAGACTATGAAAAATCCACACAGCATATGGGATGTGGACATTGGGTCAAAGGATGTGTTTATGGAATGAAATGACTGCATGAGAAGAAAAGAAGAATCAGGTAATATTCTTGGAGACATTGTACAAGCTCTTCGTGTTGTATTATCAGGCAGGATGGAGAGTGGAGAGAGTAAGAGAGAGTAAGAGAGAATATGAGAGAGTAAGAGAGAGTAAGAGAGAGTAAGAGAGAGTAAGTGAGAGAGAGAGAGAGAGAGAGAGAGAGAGAGAGAGTAAGAGAGAGAGTAAGAGAGAGAGTAAGAGAGAGTAAGAGAGAGTAAGAGAGAGTAAGAGAGAGTAAGAGAGAGAGAGTAAGAGAGAGTAAGAGAGAGTAAGAGAGAGAGAGAGAGAGAGAGAGAGAGAGAGAGCTGGATATATACAAACAGAGGCCACACATTAGTGTCAGCGGTTGGTGATGAATATATGGTCTGGTTAACAGATGTACCATTTTTAAAAAAACACCTTTAGAGGCCATTTTTCCCCGCAAAGCGGGGGTTGGCCTTTTTCGGGCACCGTGGTTGTTGTTGTTTTTTGTTGGTCCCCTTTTTGAAGCAATGTTTTACGGCCGGATGCCCTTCCTGCCGCCAACCCTGTTTGTCGCCTTTTTACGACAAGCAGGGAATTACCAGTGAACTGGTACTCAATTAGCCGACCTCGGAAGGATGACAGGCTGAGTCAACCCCCCTGGCGTTAATTCAGCGATCGACCGGGATTCGAACCCAGGATCCTCGGATCCTAAGCTGGCACCCTAGCCGCTACACCAAAACCAAAACCAGATGTACCATAATGTTACACTGTAATAGAATGACAATAAATGCACAATGGAAGAAACCTCAAAGCCAGGTGCACTTGAGGGGGTGTGGGATTGAAGTGGAGCGAACACATAATAGGCTTACTGATTCATTCATGATCTTCAAACAGAAGAGCTGGTGTGTGTGTCAGCAAAGTAATATTCTTGGAGACATTGTACAAGTACATACTGCATGTAATCAACTTATTTGAGTATTCAAAACCCATGCATTCCCATATTCACAGTAAACAATAAACAATATTACATATTTGCACGTTTCGTCATGAGATGCCATGTTGTTTCCCTCAATCAATCTTTTTTTTTTTTTTTAAATATAAATCAATAAATTCACATTAAACCTGCATACAGAATGTACAAACATATCATAAACAGAAACTTTCTCATAGTTTGGACACAATTTCAGGTTTCAGGCCTCAGATATCAACCATGCTGGGAATGTTTGAGGGAAGAAGAAGTAGACCATGTCTCTGCTCGAGCTAAAAGATGCACAATTGGCATCATCATCATCATGTCACCATGAAGCTGCCATGTCACTGTCCGAATCTTCAAAGGTATGTACTGATTGGCGATTTGAAAGACAAATTTCACCTAGGTTGTCTTGAACTTCTTCTTCACTTAGAATATCACCTGTTTCAGATCCTTCGTTTTCATGGCCATCCGTATTTCCTTTTGTGTTTGCCTGTCCAAACGATATGACGTGGAGTAGTGTAAATACCCTGAAGAGCCAAAGAAAACAAGGCTTTGAGTTAGTAGGCATTCAGGTAGAATGTGCAGCAAATAAAAGGTGTTCCCGTCATAATGATACGATATACGATATAACAAGTTAATTTTGGGGGAAGAAAAGACCCTAGGGTGCCTGTCGCTGGCACCATGGCCAAATTACAAATTCCTTCCCTAACTACTCCTAGGAAGGCAATGACAAACTTCCCAGTGTAACCCTTGGACAGGAAACCACTTTGGTGGCACCAACGCTCTGCGAACAGGATGGTACATCAGCCCCTTTAAATTTGTGGTGGTTTCGATGTTCATCGCATAAAGAATACAGATTACTGTTAAAAAGTGAGCATCTTTGAGACGTCTCATGCAACCAACTTCCAAAAAGTGCATGCAATAAAAACACTGGCCCTCTTTCGTATGTAAACGACTCCACTTCTCGTCGACAAAATGGCCAAAATCAATAAATCAAGGTATGCTAACTGTCTTCGGAAGCAAGGAGAAGCTGACGTTCTGGGCGTTTTTTTTTTTTGTATACAAGATCGAGGCTCATGAAAGAGCGAACATTAATCGCACAAAAAGTCAAACCGACACATAAAACATATAATAAGGGGAGCGGCAGACAAGATGGGGAGAGAGGGGGAAGGACACAAACACAACATTTGAGAGCAGGGACATCGAGAGATCTGTGGGAGGGAGAGAGCTTGGGGGGAGGTGGGAGAGGTAAAAAAAAACATATGGACACTGCAAGGACTTCCAGGAAAGAAGTTGGAATTTCAAAAAAGTGGATCTGGGGTGAATTAGCGGGGGTAGAAAAGATCAAGGTTTTGGATGGGGGGTGAACAAAGAGATGGTGGTGGTGAACACCAAGAGAAACAAAGAGATAAGAGATGGTGGTGAACAAAAATAAAAAACCTGGAGGGAGGAGTGGGATTGAAGGTAGTGGGGGAGTTTTTTCCAGAGGCGGGAGAAAAGAGGAATGAAAGAGTGAAGGTGAGCAGAGAGCCTAGATTTTGGCAGTTTAACCATAAGAGGGTTGCAGGCAGATCTTGTGCGACCTGCAGGAATATTTGGGGGACAGAGCACAGATAGAGCTGGGGGAGCAAGGCCGGAGAGGAGTCGGTAGAAGATGGAAAGACCACCAACCTGCCTGCGGTGAGTGAGTGAAAGGCCCTCAGAATCAGCTTCATCGCAGGAGATTCCAATGATTCTGAAAGCTTTGGTTTCAACAGCGTGAAGCCGAGCTAGGTGTGAGGCAGGAGCACCGCCCCAGAGGGGAGAACAGTATTGTTAACAGTATTAACAGTATTGAACAGTATTAACAGTATTAGTATTAACAGGGGAGAACAGTATTTGCCCTTCGACGAAGGAAAAATATAGTTTAATGCCCAAAACTTCAACTACCATCATTTCAAGTGGCTTGGCATTAATCTTCCTACGATGTCCATGGTTCTGCAACAATAGGTCTCACTTCAGGCCTCAACCAACCTGTGGATTCTCGACCTAATGGAACAATCCTCTTGAAGTTTAGTAACTCAGACTCCTGGGTTTCACCATCACTCATGATCTTTCTTGGCAAACGACATTTCAAAGTTGGCCTCCAAAGCCAGTCGCTATATGGGCATCCTCCGTCCTACAAAGTCCTTCCATGGCACACCTGAACTCCTATCCACCTACTTGGCTTTCATCCACAGCTTGAAGGAGTACTGCTCTACCCTCCAGGCTAGCTCCCCTGTCCCACACCTTGTTCAGCTTGAAACCATAGAAACCAAGGCCTTCAAGGTCAATGCAATCTCCTGTGCTGAGACTCAGTCAATGGGCCTATCACTTCACCATCGCAGATAGGTCAGTGATTTCTATGTCCTCTACCACCTCCACTATGGTCTTGCACCCTCTCCTCTTCCAGTGTTTTGCACATCATGCCCCCCCCCATCCCCCATCCCTTCCCCCCCCCCCACCCCCCCCCCCCCCCCCACCCTGGTTTCTGCTGGGTGCACATGGTCCACAATAAACCTCCTCCTGGTGAAACTATCCAAATCCAGAATCACTGCTCACTTCCACTCAGTCGTTCTTATTTTTTCCCAACTGTGGAATGAACGTCCACATTCAACAACTATCGGGGACACCTCTTCATGGTGGTTGTACCCCCCAACACAAGTCGGGGGCCAAGTCTTACCCGCTGCCCTGCTGCCCAGATTCGTCAGGGCAGTGCGGTCATGGTCAGAGTGTCGATCGGTCCCCATGGACCATCTTTCCATCTTGTCTCTTTCTTTAACTCTGTCGTGGCCCTGACTTTGTGAAGGCGGGGTACTCCATCCTCGATATGGGGGATTTCTGGGTCGCTCCTGGGATATCAATTGGCTGTCTGCGCGCCGCGGACTTGCTCAAAAGAACTGTCCGGGGCTATACAACAACACCAACTTCCACATTCTTCAATCTCCTTTTTCCCTCCAGGTCTTCTCGACGATAGTTTCACTCGACGGGAGTTGTGGGAGATATGTTGAAGGCAGCAGGAAGTTGGGGTGTGAAGAGAATGACAGAGATCTGTAATCTGGTGGTGAAAGAAGGCCGCATTCCAGTGGATTGGGAACTGAGTACCCTCGTCCCTCTATACAAGGGGAAAGGTGACCCTCTGGAGTGTGGCTCGTACCGAGCGATAAAGTTATTGGAGCATGGAATGAAGGTATTGGAAATGGTGTTGGAGAGGAGGATAAGGAAGAAAGTGAAGATCGACGAAATGCAGTTTGGATTTATGCCAGGAAGTGGAACGACAGATGCGCTTTTCATTGTGAGGCAGTTGCAGGAGAAGTACATGGAGAAGAGGAAGAAGTTGTTTTTTGGGTTTGTTGATCTGGAGAAAGCATTCGATAGGGTTCCACGCAAAGTATTGACATGGGCATTGAGGAAGTTAGGAGTGGAGGAATGGTTGATCAGAGTAGTGATGGCAATGTACAAAAGAGCGCGCACAGCTGTAAGGACGAAGGACGGGAACAGTGGTGAGTTTGAGGTGAAGGTGGGAGTGCATCAGGGGTCGGTACTAAGTCCACTACTATTTGTAGCTGTGATGGAGGTGCTGGCTCAGAACGTAAAGGGGGGTTTACCGTGGGAGTTGTTGTATGCAGATGATCTGGTGTTGATTGCGGAAAGTATGGATTGACTGAAGGAAAAGATGAACAAGTGGAAGGAATGTATGGAGACAAAAGGTCTGAAGGTGAATATCGGAAAGACGAAGGTGATGGCAAGTGGTAAAGCATGTGGTGAGGTGGAAAGAACTGGGAAGTGGCCGTATGCTGTGTGCAGGAAGGGTGTCGGAGTGAACTCCATTCAATGTACAATGTGCGCTGAGTGGGTTCATCAAAAATGTAGTGGTCTGAGAGGGTCAATAACCAGTGTGGCAGCTACATTAAAATGTAAGGTGTGCACAGAGGGAGCTGCAGATGGAGGAAATGTTGAGTTGGATCTTGGAGACGGCGTGAAGCTGGAAGGTGTGAAAACATTTTGCTACCTCGGAGACATGCTGAATGGAGAAGGTGGATCAGACTCGGCAACGGTTGCTCGAGTGAGATGTGCATGGAAGAAGTTTCGGGAACTGAGTGGCGTGCTGATGAGGAGAGTGTCGCTGAAGCTGAAGGGAAAGGTGTATGCTGCATGTGTGAGAAGTGTTATGATTTATGGGAGCGAGACATGGGTAATGAACGTAGAGCAGCAACGAAGGCTGGAAAGGGTGGAAATGCGAATGGTTCGATGGATGTGCGGAGTATCGTTGAGAGAGAGGAAGACAAATGATGAATTGCGAAAGATGATGGGAATATTGCCTGTGATTGATGCCGTGAAGAGGAACAGGTTGAGATGGTTTGGTCATGTGTTGAGGAAGGATGAAAGTGACTGGTTGAGAAGAGTGATGGAAATTAATGTAGAAGGAAGTAGAGGATGGGGAAGACCGAGAAAGACTTGGCTAAAGATGGTGGAAGAAGAAATGCGGGCAAGGGGGTTAACAAGGAGAGATGCAGAAAATAGGGCAAAATTGAGAAGATTGTCATGGGCACCGCAAGGCTAACCCCCGCTCTAGCAGGGAAAATGGCCTTAAAATGCATGTTGTTGTTGTTGTTGTTGTCTTCTCGACAGATGTTCACCACCATCTCAGATCATTCCCAATCCAAACCATGATCTTTTCTACCTTTATTAACCCCCCCCCCACGTCAAGCCCGTCTCTTCCAAATTTCCAATTTTTCCCTCCTGTGAGTTTCCTTCTGTATCCATCTTGTCCTTTCATACCCCCATTCCTCCCCACACAGACACACCCATTGTTTGTCCAAGTCTCCCTCTATCTTGGCCTTCAAATCTGCTATTGGTGTCCCCCCCTCGCTCGGCTGTTCCTTTTGTCCTGATCCGTTCAGTGTACCAGCTTTTCCATAAGCCTTGGCTATGTATAAGAAAAACAGCAAAGAAAAAATTCCCCCAAATGGCTCATGCTCTATGCTATAATTGATAATGTCCAACTCTTCTCCCTTCCCTCCCCCAAAACTGTTTTGCTATTCCTTAAATAATGTACTCCTGGAAATGCTCGTCTCTCTGGCTGTCTTCAGCTTCTACCTGTCCACCAAGTTTCGTCTGAATCGGTCCACAACCTTTTGAGATATCGTGCCATATATCGTTTTTGGCTGAATCTCTCAATGGTGAAGAATCACTTAAAAAACGCTAGTAGCCATATCTGGATCTGGATCTTCACCAAAATGCAATCATTTTGTCCTTGTTAAACACCCAACCTGTCCACCAAATTTCGGTTGAATCCGCCTCCAACTTATTGAGATATTCTGTTCACTGACAAACAGATAGGAGTGAAAACATAACCTCTGCCCACCGACAAGAATGTAAGTTATCATCGAAGACACAGCACCCAACCACACCTTAAAAATTGGAGGCATACATTTTACATATACATATATATATATTGTGTGCAGAAAGGTAAAATATATAAATAAATAATTAAAGGTGGTATGTCAGCATCAGTGATGGTAAAGTGTAAATAAATAAATAATTCTGTATATAAATGATGGTTCCCAAAAGTATATACAATTCTGTACTCTCCTGCTGTAAGAAATTTAAATCGCCAAAATTCGAAAATGAACTTGTGTTCCATGACTTTTGACTCCGATCCAAAAATCAATTGATTTGCTTCATTCTCGGGTGTTTTTGCATACATGTGCCGAATCTATACTATGTTGTTGTTTCGTAAGCAACCTGTGGCTGTTGTTGCATCATTCCTGGAATCGCAGCTGTGCCACTAATGCAGTGCCCTCTGCTACCAGTAAGCTGGTGCTCATTTTGGCGATCTCAGAAGGATGACAGGTTGAGTCAACCTACCTGGTGTTAATTCAACACAATATAGAAAGGGGCTCCAACTCAAGACCCCAAGTTATTTAGCCAGCCACCTTAACCGTTGAGCTAACACCAGGCTTAATCTATACAATAGGAGAGCCGTTTGTTTGTCTGTCGGTGTCACCATTTTTTAGAGATGGCCAAACGAATCTTCGTCAAATTTTCAGAAGTTCATCAATGACTGCCGGAGAGAGTTTTATGCCAAAAAAAGTTAGATTTTTAAAACATTTGCTCTGTAGTGCCGAAGCCTTTGTAGCTATGTGAAAAGTAATATTAAATGATCGCCGACCCCAATCCTTAGTGTGAGTAGGGAAGTGTTTTTGGCCCCCCAAAATAAATTTATTTATTTATTTGTAATGTCAACAGGATTAGAACAGCATCGGCAATGCCAGCTACCCCTGGTAGTATGGAATAAATGTCCAGTCATTGTCCAGTAAATGCTCTGCACGGACTGACCACACAAACTATAATCCCTGGTCGAGCTATCTGGTTGTTGGTGAAAAACAAACATATTAAGGGGTATAAAATGACGGGAGAAGGGGATAACAATTGGATTACCTGTGGTACATCATGGCGAGGAACTGTATAATCAACATGGAAGCAAAAATGATGAGGAACATGAAGGCAAGAGGAGGTACTCTGAGATCTTCCTCTTTTGTTGTATCATTTCCGCCGTTGTTGTTTCCAAGAAAAACCTTTGGGATAGGGATTAATAGAGTGTTCCCAAATACCTCCAACGTTAATGTAGCCACAATCCAGAGGCAGTTGATCATCAGGTAAACGAAGGTTACCTGGTTTGGGGAAGAGGGGGAAGGGGAGATAAAGGTATCAATAATGCGTCTGCTAATAAATGTTTTCTTCGACACTTTGGTGATGTAGAAGGTTCTACAGTGCTCGTCTTTTAACATGATATTCTAGTACAGTATTACAGAACTGTATTTTACTGAAACTGCTTTCTGATATGCAATGCCAGCAGTTAGGAACAACTTCCTTGTAAACACTGCAAAATATAGTTTTCTTGGAAAAAAAACTATTTTCTAAAAAAAAAAAAAAAAAAGGAAGAAGAAGAAAGTTTGTGTGTAGTTTGTTTGTTTATGCATTCGGACCCTGCAGGAACCAGTGCAACCAACTTTGCATGACCTCCTCTTTCATCCAGTGGAAAATCGAGGGCTATGTTCAGATTTAAAAAAACAATTAAATCAGATAATTCAGGTCTTCAGGCCTCGATCAGGTCTTGTGCTAATATACTGCCTGGGTTTTTTCCCAGGAGCGATCGAGCATTTTGTGAAGATCGGATTTCGTGATTTGTTGTCAACAACACAAATTTAATTGTTATAGTGTTTACATGTGCGACTGTTGTTAAAAATATTGCTTTACATGGGTTTATTAGAATACTTCCATGCTCAGGCCTTGAGTGACTATGTTGCTCACACTATGCATCTAATAATATGTATTGTGAAGAAAATGCATTTATGCAAGCTAATGACAGAAAATGTGTGTTCCTTTTGTGGGTTCAACCCCTACCTCTAATCCTCCCATCATGGTATGATCCATCTGTTGCTTTTTCAACTTTAATCTACTGTCACAAAGATTGACACGGTATGATCCGTCTGTTGCTTTTTACGGTTTAGCCCATAAGGCAAAGCCGTCTAGAACAGTGTTTGTCTGTCCGTATGTATATGTCCCCTCAAACGTACACCAATCAGAGCTGAGAATCTGGACACATGACAGGGGTGATGTGACGTCATTACGGCGGTACGACGGCTGACTCCACACACCGCCATTTTGATTCCTATGCCGTTCAGGCCGGACATATCATTCAACCTGTCATGTATCACAATGTGCATGCTCTTCCTCAACGTTTTTCATTCAGTGTGAAACACAAACACGTCAAACACATGAAGTAAAACACGTGAAAATAAGGATCTTTTATAACACTCAATTGTTATCATGGCTGTGGTTGTCATTGTTTGTGGGCTGTTTCTGTGTAGTTTTATATATTTTTCTATTGCTTCACAAAATATCACCACTGTATATATAATTTTGTATGCTCATTCCATGTCCTTCCAAAGGGTTTCTACTGTCATAGAATAATAAATGTTTCCGTTCAAACTCTGTGTGAATAAACCGTACATTAGCGCTTCTTCCTCTTCTTCATACACGCAAAGATGCTTTTAGAACTGGCACATTCGTGATTAAACAAACGATTTTTTACGGCGTAGATGTTTGGTTCCTGTGTTTACAGTGTTTGTCCCTCACATATTTATCCTACATATTGTGTGATTGTTATAGTTAACAATTGTGCTTCTGAAAGGTAGAATGTAATGCCATTCGGCTTTGTCAGTTATGTTTCCTTCAACACCCTTCAGGAAACATTCATATATTACGTTGTGGTGGACGCGATGGCTCGCTGGCGCGATGACATCATTCCGCGCACCAGGAGGGTGTCGGCCATGCCCGAGGGGTAGGCGTGGCCTCGGGATATACACGGGGCTCACAGCCCCGAGCACGGCAGTGCTATAGTTTGATCCGTGGAATAAAGACACTTGTGGTTACATCGTTGTTGCTTCCTTTATTGGCAAGACAAGTCGTGCGCATAGCACCGCACTACATTGGTGACCTCGACTAGTTCCGCCGACGCTGAACTACAGAACGCGCCATGACGAGCAGCAATGCGGTAGTGGTGAAACTCCCTGAGTTTTGGGAAGCTCAGGCGGAGATATGGTTTATGCAGGCCGAAGCCCAGTTTCAGCTTCGTGGCATAACGGCGGACGAGACGCGCTATTTCCACGTCATCGCCGCCCTCGGGCCCGGCACAGCCGCCCGAGTCATGTCTGTCCTGCAGAACCCACCGGCCGACCACAGGTACGAGGTGCTCAAGCGTCGCCTCATCGCCAAGTTCGGCCTCACAGATGGACGAACGGGCCGACCGTCTCCTGGACCTTCTCGACCTCGGCGACACGCGACCATCGGTCCGAATGGACCACATGCTGTCGCTACTGGGGGACAAAGCACCGGATTTTTTATTCCTGGCGCTCTTTTTACGCCAGCTACCGGCCCAGGTATGCCTCGCGTTGGCCGGTTCCAAGATAAAGGAACCCCGAGCGCTGGCCGTCGAGGCCGACAAGTTTTTCGTGGCGTGTGACACGCGGGCGAGCTTCGGTGCGGCCGTCGCGGATCCCGGGGCTGACCCTGATGCTGATGCACAACACCTCGTGGATCTCGAGGCTGATACACACCGCGTGGCCGCTGCCACGCCCCGCCCACCACCACCGCGAGAACCGCGGCCTCCGCCTTCGCCGCAAACCTGGTGCTATTTCCACGCCAGGTTTGGCCACAAGGCGAGGAATTGTTGCCCGCCGTGCTCCTTCGGCAAGTCGGGAAACTACAAAGCCGGTGCTCGGTAGCGGCCCTGAGCGTCAGCCATTCCGGCAGCCTCCTGTTTGTCACGGACACCTTGTCCAGGCGTCGCTTCCTCTGCGACACGGGCGCACAGGTGAGCGTTATCCCCGCCTCCACATACGACAAGCGAGACGCGGGTCGGGGCCCCGCGCTGCTTGCAGCCAACGGTACGCCCATACGCACCTTCGGGAAGCGCTGCCTCTCCCTGTGGTTTGGAGGGCAACGCTTTCAATGGACTTTCGTAACCGCCAGCGTGCCCATGGCATTGCTCGGTGCAGATTTCCTGTGTGCAAATGGGCTGTTGGTGGATGTTAAGAACAGGCGCCTCGTCCAGGCGGAAATGTTCAGCTCGCTGGCGTGCACGCTGAGCAGCTCGTTGAGCAGCTCACTGAGTGGCTCACCTAGCGGCTCGCCAAGCAGCTTGCTGAGCGGTCCGATCCCGGCGAGGTTGGTTTGTACGCTCCCGGCAGCGGACGAGTTCACCCGCCTCCTCGCCAGCTTCCCGGCCCTCACGCGGCCCACCTTCTCGGCGGTGGCTGTCAAGCACGGGGTGGAACATCACGTACCCACCGTCGGGCCACCGGTCTACGCCCGGGCCCGCCGCCTCGAACTGACTAAGCTCGCGATGGCGAGAGCGGATTTCGCTACGCTGGAGCGGCTGGGCATCATGCGGCGCTCCAAGAATGCCTGGGCGTCGCCGCTACACATCGTGCCGAAGCCTGGCGGGGGATGGCGGCCGTGCGGGGACTACCGCCGCCTCAACGATGCCACCACCCCCGACCGTTACCGGTCCCTCACATCCAGGACTTTTCCGCCCGGTTGGCGAAAATGTCCTTCTTTTCGAAGGTGGACCTCATACGCGGCTACCACCAGGTCCCCGTACGGCCGGAGGACATCCCGAAGATGGCCGTCATTACGCCATTCGGCCTTTTCGAGTTCCTTCGGATGCCCTTCGGTTTGAAGAATGCGGCTCAGGCGTTCCAACGTCTGATGGACAGCGTCTTGCGTGACCTGGATTTTGTCTATGTCTACCTGGACGACATCCTCGTCGCAAGCGTGTCCCGTGAAGAGCACCTCCGCCATCTCCGCATGCTCTTCGAACGCCTGGTCCAGCATGGCCTGATCGTGAACCCCGCCATGTGCCGGTTCGGCGTCGCCGAGATCGACTTTTTGGGGCACCCCGTCACCAGGCATGGGGCCATCCCCTTACCAGCAAAGGTGGAGGCGGTCAAGGGGTTTCCGTGCCCCCGCACGATCAGGGGGCTCCAGGAGTTCCTGGGCATGGTGAACGTTTACCACCGTTTCCTGCCCCGCATTGCCCAGCTCCTGCGCCCCCTGCACGAGGCCCTCCGAGGGACGCCGGGCAAAGGTGACATCGTTTGGACTGAGCAGATGGACGCGGCGTTCACGGGCGCGAAACTCGCCCTGGTTAATGCCACCATGCTCGCGCACCCGATGCACCGTTCGCCCTCACCACTGACGCGTCGGACTATGCGGTGGGCGCGGTGCACAAGCAATGGGTGCGTGGAGCTTGGCAACCGCTGGCGTTTTTCAGCCGGCAGCTTCGCCCGCACGAACGCCGGTACAGTACCTTCGACCGCGAGTTGCTCGGGCTTCACCTGGCGGTCAGGCACTTTCGCCATCTGCTCGAGGGCCGTTCGTTCATAGCCTTCATCGACCACAAGCCCCTGGTCTTCGCGATGGCCAAGGTCGCCGAGCCGTGGTCGGCCCGGCAGCAGCGTCACCTCTCGGCCGTGTCCGAGTACACGACGGACATCCGGCACGTCACGGAGAAGGACAACCCGGTGGCGGATTGCCTTTCCCGGTCCGTCACCCACACGGTCCACCTCGGCATCGACTATGCCCGGATGGCGCCGGACCAGACCACCGACCCCGACGTCCAGGCCTTGCGGACCGCCATCACGGGCCTCTGCGTCACTGAGGTGCCGTTCGACGGCACGGGCACGGCCCTCTTGTGCGACGTCTCCCTCGGGCGGCCTCGCCCCATCGTGCCCGCTGGCTTGCAGTGGCGGGTTTTTGACGCCATCCACGGCCTGTCCCACCCGGGCACGAAGGCCTCCCAGAGGCTGATCGCCGACATGTTTGTCTGGCATGGCCTCCGGAAGGTCGTCCGCGATTGGACCAGGACGTGCCTCGCGTGCCAGCGCGCGATGGTGCACCGCCACACCCAGGCCCCGTTGGCCCCGTTTACGGTGCCCGAACGTCGGTTCGACCACGTTCACGTGGACTTGGTGGGACCTCTGCCCCCCTCGCGGGGTTTCACCCACGTCCTCACCATGGTGGACTACACCACCCGGTGGCCGGAGGCCGTGCCTTTGGTGGCGACAATGGCGGCGGACGTCGCACAGGCGTTCATCGCCACCTGTGTTGCCCGGTTCGGCGCCCCCTCGGACATCTCGTCCTAGCGCGGCCCCCAGTTCACCTCAGAGCTCTGGGGGGCGGTCGCGCGGGGGCTCGGTGTCCAGCTGCACCGTACCACGGCCTATCATCCCCAGGCCAACGGCCTGTGTGAGCGTTTCCACCGCTCCTTAAAGGCCGCACTCCAGGCCACCCTCCGTGACGGCGGCTGGGTCGACAGGCTCCCCTGGGTCCTGCTGGGCCTCCGGACGGCGCCCAAGGACGTCCTGTGCGCATCCGCGGCGGAGTTGGTCTTCAGACAACCGCTGCGGGTGCCGGGCGAGTTCCTCCCCGACTCCACGGCACCATGGTCCGCGGCGCAGCAGCGCTCCGCGCTGCAGGAGACCGCCCAAGGGTTCGCCCCGGTGCCGACGGCGCACCACGGGCGCCCGCCAACGCACGTCGCCCCGGAGCTTCGCACGGCGGAGTACGTGTTCGTCCGACACGACGCCCACCGGACACCGCTGCGGCCCCCGTACGATGGGCCCTTCCGCGTGCTGGAGACCGGGGCGAAGCAATTCACCCTGGACATCGGCGATACTCCTGACCGCGTGTCCGTTGACCGCCTCAAACCGGCCCACCTCGACGTGGACCACCCCCCGCCAGTGGCTCAGCCCCCGCGTCGGGGCCGCCCCCTGGCGGGCGGACCCCCGGCACCGCCAAACCCCGCCAGCACGCTGCCCCCCGGTCCCGCACCCATCCCAGGGGCAGCCGGTGGCATCCCAGACGCCGCCAGCCGCCAGAGGGCGCTTCGGCCGGGTCATCCGTTTGCCCCGCAAACTGACCCTTCAGGTGCGTGGGAATTCTGGGGGGGTGCGTGTGGCGGACACGATGGCTCGCTGGCGCGATGACATCATTCCGCGCACCAGGAGGGTGTCGGCCACGCCCGAGGGGTAGGCGTGGCCTCGGGATATACACGGGGCTCACAGCCCCGAGCACGGCAGTGCTATAGTTTGATACGTGGAATAAAGACACTTGTGGTTACATCGTTGTTGCTTCCTTTATTGGCAAGACAAGTCGTGCGCATAGCACCGCACTACAACGTCATATACCTGGTTGAGGCAAATTATCACACTTGATGATTGGGAAAAACTGAAATTATGACAACAGGGTGATCATATATGACAGAGGAGGGGGGTGCATGTCCTTCAGATCATATATTATTAAAACATTGATTAAGGGCTCTTCAAACATTGAAGTATTTCTTATGACTGGTGTTGGCTTAACGGTTAGGGTGGAGGGCTTGGGATTCCAAGGTCCTGAATTCGAATCCCGGTCAGCTGTTGAATTAACACCAGGTGGGGTTGACTCAGCCTGTCATCCTTCCAAGGTCGGCAAAATGAGTACCAACTCACTGGATTGGTGGCAGGATTTGCAATCCGGCCACCGTAAAACACCTCATTCCGTAACACACACAGTGGTGTGTGTCGGGATGGTGCTGAGATCACTTTGATATTGTTGGCTAACTGACCAACATATAGAAGAAACCAGTTTTTCAATGCAGTCTCTTCACTTCCATGGTGACAGACACTTAGAGAACTTCAAGAAAGCAAATAATGTAAGTATTACATTAACTGGTATCTCAACCCAGGTCATACGATCCTCTTCAACTAAAGTATCAAACAAGCCTGGCTGTGCTGCTGTTAGACTTTCGGTCTTGTTTAACTTTAATCTACCACGCCTTGAAGATCGGCACGGTATGAAGAGTCTGTTGCTTTTTAACTCTAATCCACCGCATCACAAAGATCGGCATGGTAAGATGCCCGCCGGAGCACTTCTGGTGGCTTCAATAGCACTAATAGAGATAGCTCTGGAAAGCACCATTTTGAGCGGATTGCACATAAGGATTTATTACAACATCACCATGTTCATGCTCCCCCACCTGTAATCCTCTCCGTCTGTTACACAGAAAATACATCGACTTAATTTATATACAACCAAATGAAGCATGTACACGTTTTTTTAGTGCACCATCCATGCTTGCACTCGGGGTGGTTGCCCTGTCCGCCCCTGCCAATTTGCACTCATATGGATGTAAAATAAAAGTGAAGAGTAGACTCACCTTGTTTCGTAGACTGATTAGCTCTTTTTGAATTTCCTCTTTCTTCTTCTTATCTTCATTCAGTGGTTCCAGATACCTCTTTATCAAATCATCCCAGAAGTTCTTCTCCTATCAGTAAAAAAGGTGGCAAAAACTATTTGTCATGTGCATGGGGAAAATGGGAGAAAAGTAAGAGGGAACTAAAACCAAGATAAATCAAAACAGTTTGTTTGAAAATATCTCTCATTCTACAACAGCTGCAAGATAAAAATCAAACGATATGAAAGAAGAAGTTCATGTATGGTCTTTGTTCCCTGCAGCAGCATCTTCCCAAGCACTTTCATATTTTACATCTGTGCAATTGGGTGATGTGTGTGTATATGTGACATGTGTATGTATGTGTGTGTGTGTGTGTGTGTGTGTGTGTGTGTGTGTGTGTGTGTGTGTGTGTGTGTGTGTGTGTGTGTGTTTGCGTGTGTGTGTGTATGTGTATGTGTATATGTGTGTGTATGTGTATGAATGTATATGTATGTGTATGTATGTATATGTATGTGGATGTATGTGTATGTGTGTATGCGTGTTTGTGTGTATGCATGTATGTGTGTGTGTGTGTGTGTGTGTGTGTGTGTGTGTGTGTGTGTGTGTGTGTGTGTGTGTGTGTGTGTGTGTACATGTCTGTATGTGTGTGTGTGTATATATATATATATATATGCAAGTGTGTGTATATATGCATGCATGTGTGTGTACATATGCATATATGAATGTGTATGTGTGTTCGTTTTATTGTAATTTATATACAATAAATTTATAATAATTTATAATAATTATATTTATCATAATTCATAGAATCATACGATACATAATTCAAGAAGTGTTTGTTTGTTTGACATCTTTCAATCTATGCACTCCTGAACCCAGGCCCATAGCTACAGGGGGTGGGGGAATAATTTTTTGCAACATCTACAATCGGACTGACCAAAAAATAACAACGGTTAGCATGATAAAAATAAAAGTTTGATATAAAACCAAGAGTTCTCCCATTTTAAGTTATTTCGGAGTGGGTCCCGATGTCTGGCCGTATGTTCGTACGTATGCCCGTTACATTTATTTGACTGAAACATCTCACAAACTACCTGACCGATATGGACCAAATTTGGTATGATGCATCAGGATAGCAAGGCCTCATAGGGGTGTGCTCCCCATCCAGATGTGCCCCCAATAAACCGAGTAAAAGGGAGTAAAGGGAGTAAAAGGGGGGTGTTGCGCCAAATATTGGTATTTCATTCAAAGATCCTCTGAGGCTGCCAGACAGATACAGACCAAAACTTGCCACGAAGCATCATGACAATGCCCTAACCTTAAGTTGTGCTCCTCCTGGCTGTATCTCCCCCGGAAAGGGGCCACGGTCCCCCTCGAAATCCCTCATTTTCACTAAAACATCTCCTTCTCCACAACAACCAGGCCGATGCGGCCCAAATTTGGTACGATGCATCAGTACAGCGAAGTATCAAGGGGTTGTGCTCCCCCATCCAGATCCACACCTATAAAGGGAATAAAAGTTTGGGTTTGCCCCTAATTTGGGTACATCATTCAAAAATCTTCTCAGAAACTGACCAAGCTGGCCATGTAGCATCAAGGCCATTCCCTAACCTTAAGTTGCACTCCCCATGGCCGTATCTTCCCCGGAAAGGGGGCCATTGGCCCCTCCCCGAGTCCTTCATATTCACGAAAACATCTTCTCCACAACTACCCGGATGATACGTACCAAAATTTGTATGATGCATCATGAGAGCAATGTCTCATGGGGCTGTGCTCCGCATCCAGATCTTCCCTATAAAGGGGGGGAAATGGGGTTTTACCCCTAATTTGAGAATTTCATTCAAAAACTTCTCAGAATCCAATCATATCCAACTGAAACTGGCCATACGGCATCGAGACCATGCTCTAACCTTAGGTTGTGCTCGCCATGGCCGCATACCCCCGGAAAGGGGCCCACCTGCCCCCTCCCCGAATCCTTACTTTTCACCGAAACATCTTCTTCTCAATAAGTATGAGCCAGAATTGATGGAAATTTGACAGGATTCATCAGAGCAGCAGGTTCTTCTGGGATTGTACTTCTCATCTGGATCCTTTCGCCCCCACGGCACCAAATTCAGTTGTGGCGTTCAAAACTTGGCTTTGGCAAAATCCAATCAGGACCCCATTAACCAAAACCGATTCCATCCAAACAGTCCCTACTTGATTCCGCTTAATCGGTCCCGTCCCCGGTCACCCAGCCTGTGGGGGAAAAAACAGTCCCTACCCGATTCCGCTTTGTCGGTCCCGTCCCCGGTCACCCAGCCTATGGGGGGAAAAAACAGTCCCGACCTGATTCTGCTTTATCAGTCCTGTCTCCAGTCACCCAGCCTGTGGGGGAAATAACCGTCAGTCCCCCATGGGGCTATGTTTTTTAACTGCCATCCTAAGACGGGAATGACATGATTTCAAATAAATCTAACTGTTCTTCAATGAAACAATCCTGACATGGAGAGGGGATCCACAACATGATAATATATTTTGTTTTTACTGACAGTTGTTAACAAGAACTAGGCCCATGCACTCCCAAATGAAAATAGTAGAGTTTTGCTCAAATTACACTGCATATAAAAAATTATTTCTGTTTCATCAGTGCCAGATCTGAAATTGATGTGCTTGCCAGAGGATTGCAATGATAACTTACACCTTGCAGTTCCTCTTCTACCTCCTCATTGAAATCTTGATACAGTTTTACAATACTCATTGCAGGACGACGTGATGTGTGATTTCTGCGGGAAGATCCCACGAACACCCCTGCAGGAAGAAGAGACTGAATGTCAGCATGCAATCAATTCATTTAATCTCAAAAGTACATCTAAGTCAAAATGAATTGTTTAAATCGAGATAACGCAATAAATGGTCTCTAATGAAATGTAAAAAGAATGAATATTTTTTGCAGAAATTATGACTCTCACATAGTTAAACAAGAATGGCCACACTGTGGTCACAATACAAAACAAAATTGGGTAACGGGCCGATTGAGAAACATGCATTTAAAGCACCCTTAAAAGATGAACAGCATGATTGGGAAACACACGTTTACTGTGCTCATAAAAATAATTAACTTAACACCTCTGATCCATGTCACTCTCCCCACGGTTATATTAAAATGAACTGATTCATCACACGGTCATGGATTATTTAACCCCAATATGTGGCCGTTCAAAAACTTATATAATGCTATTTTTAAGGGAGGTGCGTACCGTGCATGCTAATGGGCTTGATTAAACCTTACTAATAATTTTTTATTCGACATTGATTCGATTTTTCAGGTCTCTCATCATACACTTTAAGCAAACAAAGGCAATGGAAATCTGACGCAACAGAACCGGGC
Source organism: Myxine glutinosa (assembly GCF_964187855.1). Lineage (NCBI taxonomy): Eukaryota > Metazoa > Chordata > Myxini > Myxiniformes > Myxinidae > Myxine > Myxine glutinosa. Next base: position 79,100,412 of record NC_136270.1, read on the forward strand.
AGTGTATAATCAGCAAAGGCCTACAGGCCTGATGTGTTAGGCCAACGCTATTTTTTTAGGGAGGCATGTACCGTGCATGCTGACAGGCTTGACTAAACCTTACTAATAATTTTTATTTGACAGATGATTAGATTTTTCGGCATCCCTCTTCGTGAGTAACACTCGACCCAAACAAAACCAATGGAAATCTGACCCAACAAACACGGGCAAGTACATAATCAGCAGAGGCCTACAGGCATGATGTGTTAGGCCCACCAGAAAGCCAAGATGGTGGCCATATTATTTTGTCAGGGTGTAATGGTGGGAGAGTCGAGCAACACATGTGGGTGGGGTCTGGAAGCTATATGACCAATGGGTGCACCTTTCAAAAATCGACCCTCAACAAGAACCCCGACAACAAAATCAACAAAATCAACAAAATCAACGGGCCCTGTGCTTTTTCTGGTCTTCATCAATGATCTCTCTGACTCTCTTGAAAATGCTCTCTATCTCTTTGCTGATGACTCTACTCTCTGTCGCTCCATTCCTCATCCCTCAGATCGGCAGTCTGCAGCCTCCTCACTCTCTGCAGACCTGGACAAAATCACAGACTGGGCAAACAAGTGGAACATGTCTTCAATCCTGACAAATCTCACACTCTTACGATGTCTCTCCGAAAAGACCGACTGGACAACCCTCCCATCCACTTTCTGAATAATCCTCTGCAAGAAGTTCTGTCACTGAAGCTTTTGGGTCTCACTATCTGCCCTGATATTTCCTGGGAAAACCACATTTCAAATCTGGCCTCCAAAGCCAGTCGCCGACTGGGCATCCTCCGTCGTGCGAAGTCCTTCCTTGGCACACCTGAGCTCCTCACCACATACAAGGCTTTCATCTGCAGCTCAATGGAATACTGCTCTCCCTTCTGGGCTGGTGCTCCTGCCTCACACCTAGCTCGTCTTGACGCTGTTGAAACCAAAGCGTTCAGAATCATTCGAATCTCCCGTGATGAAGCTAACTCCAAGGGCCTTTCACTCACTCAACGCAGGCAGGTTGGTGGTCTTTCCTTCTTCTACAGACTCCTCTCCGGCCTTGCCCCCCAGCTCTCTCTGGGCTCTGTCCCCCAAATATTCCTACAGGTCGCACAAGATCTGCCTGCAACCCTCTTATGGTTAAACTGCCAAAATCAAGACTCTCTTGCTCACCTTCACTCCTTCATTCCTCTTTTCTCCCGCCTCTGGGACAAACTCCCTCACTCTCTTCAATCCAACTCCTCCCTCCAGGTCTTTAAAACAGCTGTTCACCACCATCCCTTATCTTCCCCCATCCAAAACCTTGATCTTTTCTACCCCTGCTAATTTCACCCCAAATCCACTTTTTTGAAATACCAACTTCTGTCCTGGAAGTCCGTGGTGTCCTTGTGTTTTATACTTCTCCCATCCCCCCCCCCCCCCTTCCCACGCCTCCTCCCCCCAAGCCCTCTCCCTCCCACACATCTCCCGATGTCCCTGCTCTCAAATGTTGTGTTTGTGTGCTTCCCCTTCTCTCCCCATCTTGTCAACCGCTCCCTTATTTTGTACACCACACCTTTCCTTTGCCATCTCCAGGCATTGCAAATCGTCATTGCCGGGGACCGAAGGGGGCTCGGCAGTGACGCACGCTGAAAGGGAGTACTCAGTTTTCACTCTGGTTGTTTGTTGTACACCGCACCTTTCCTATGCCATCTCCAGGCATTGCAAATCGTCATTGCTGGGCACCGAAGGGGGCTCGGCAGTGACGCACGCTGAAAGGGAGTACTCAATTTTCACTCTGGTTGTTTGTTGTACACCGCACCTTTCCTATGCCATCTCCAGGCATTGCAAATCGTCATTGCTGGGCACCAAAGGGGGCTCGGCAGTGACGCACGCTGAAAGGGAGTACTCAGTTTTCACTCTGGTTGTTTGTTTGTTTGTTTGTTTGTTGTACACCGCACCTTTCCTATGCCATCTCCAGGCATTGCAAATCGTCATTGCTGGGCACCGAAAGGGGGCTCGGCAGTGACGCACGCTGAAAGGGAGTACTCAGTTTTCACTCTGGTTGTTTGTTTGTTTGTTTATTTCTTTCTTTCTTGTTTGTTTGTTTTTCCGGGCGATATCTCAGCCATCCTTTGAGCTAGGAGGCTGAAATTTCGGCACAATAGTGAGCAAGTCCTTTCTCAAAAATAGTATTTTTTGTTTTTTGATAAATCAATTAATTGAGGAGTTATTTAATTATTAGCGATTAATAAAGTACTTATTTAATTAATCAAATTTTCTTTCTCTTCTGACCATTAACTCAGGCACCTTTTGAGTTAGGAAGCTGATATTTGGACATGCCAATGACCAGGTGATTTGGCTGCAAAAGCTATTTTTGATTTATTAATTAATCAATTAATCGATTAATTATTTTATTATTTGATTAATGACAAAAAAAAAAAATTTAAGTTACAGATTCTGATGAAATGGTGGTGGTTTATGTGTTCTCTGACCGAATTGATTAATGATTTAATTTTTTTATGATTATTATATATTTATTTTCATTATTAATCATTTATTTCTTTTCTTTCTCATTTGGCCAATATCTCAGGCACCTTTTGAGCTCAGAAGCTAATATTTGGACATGAGTGACCAAGTGATGTGGCTATCAAGGATATTTTTGATTTATTGATTAATCAATTAATCAATTAATCGATTAATTATTTAATTATTCGATTAATTACTAAAAATATATATATATTCAGCCACATTCTGATGAAATGGTGGTGGTTTTTGTGTTCTGTGACCGAATTGATTAATAATTAAATTTTTTAATGATTATTATTTATTTATTGTCATTATTAATCATTGTACACCGCTCCTTTCCTATGCCATCTCCAGGCATTGCAAATCGTCATTGCCGGGCACCAAAGGGGGCTCGGCAGTGACGCACGCTGAAAGAGAGTACTCAGTTTTCACTCTGGTTTCTTTCTTTCTTGTTTGTTGTACACTGCTCCTTTCCTATGCCATCTCCAGGCATTGCAAATCGTCATTGCCGGGCAACAAAGGGGGCTCGGCAGTGACGCACGCTGAAAGAGAGTACTCAGTTTTCACTCTGGTTTCTTGCTTTCTTGTTTGTTTGTTTTCTTTCTTGGTTGTCCGGACGATATCTCAGCCATCCTTTGAGCTAGGAAGCTGAAATTTCGGCACAAGAGTGAGCAAGTCCTTTCTCAAAAACGGTATTTATTTTTTTTGATTAATCAATAAATTGAGGAGTTATTTAATTATTAGCGATTAATTAAGTACTTATTTAATTAATCAAATTTCCTTTCTCTTCTGACCATTAACTCAGGCACCTTTTGAGTTAGGAAGCTGACATTTGGACATGCCAATGACCAGGTGATTTGGCTGCAAAGGATATTTTTGATTTATTAATTAATCAATTAATCGATTAATTATTTAATTATTCGATTAATGACCAAAAAAAATTTTTTTTTTAAGTTACAGATTCTGATGAAATAGTGGTAGTTTATGTGTTCTCTGACCAAATTGATTAATAATTTAATTTTTTTATGATTATTATTTATTTATTTTCATTATTAATCATTTATTTATTTTCTTTCTCATTTGGCCAATATCTCAGGCACCTTTTGAGCTGGGAAGCTAATATTTGGACATGAGTGACCAAGTGATGTGGCTATCAAGGATATTTTTGATTTATTGATTAATCATTTAATCGATTAATTATTTATTGATTAATCGATTAATTATTTATTGAGTAATCAATTAATTATTTTATTTTTTATTAATGACTTATTTAATTACATTTCTGAAAGATACATCTTCGGATGAAGCACTAGTGCTTTAGTTATGCGATTAGCCAATTGATTATGAAAATATTTTGTGATAATCTTTTATTGATTTTAATTATACAATTAATCAATCGATTAGTGTACACCTCTCCCTCCCAATGCAGCCTCAATGAGCTGCACTGCGGTATTGCCGGCCGCCGGAGGTGCCCCGGCAATGCCGCTCTGTAGGATATTTAATTATTTGGCATTGGGGCGGTGTACTTTGAATGTATGTGTACTTGTTTATTTATTTTCTTTCTCATTTGGCCAATATCTCAGGCACCTTTTGAGCTGGGAAGTTAATATTTGGACATGACAGTGACCAAGTGATGTGGCTATCAAGGATATTTCTGATTTATTGATTAATCATTTAATCGATTAATTATTTATTGGTGAATCAATTAATTATTTAATTGTTTATTAATGACTTATTTAATTATATTTCTAAAAGATACATCTTCGGATGAAGCACTAGTGGTTTAGTTATGCTATTAGCCAATTGATTATGAAAATATTTTGTGATAATCATTTATTGATTTTAATTATACAATTAATCAATCAATTAGCGTACACCTCTCCTTCCCAATGCAGCCTCTATGAGCTGCACTGTGGGTAGGTGATAAATGTTGCTTCTGGGACACCTCCGTTTAACATGGGAAATCCCTATCTCATGTCATTTACCCCCTTGTCTTTTTCAAAAATCATAAACACCTCTATTTCTCCCTCTATGAACCTATAATCCTTCTCACCTTATGAACCTATAATCCTTCTCGCCTTATGAACCTATAATCCTTCTCACCTTATGAACCTATAATCCTTCTAGCCTTAGGAACCTATGATTTTCTTCCTTTATGAACCTATAATCCTTCTCACCTCCACTCTTTAGTCTGGCTCATACTTGGTTCTATCATTTATGGCGAAACATTGCATCATCTTTTGTTGAGCCAGTTGCCAACGTGGCACAGGAAATGACTCAGCCTTGCCAATGACTCAGCCTTGCCTATAAAGGCTCTAACCACACTTGCTTTTTTAAACACACATTATGTTTCTCTGGAGGATGGAGGATGAAGCTTTATCAGAAGACAGGTAAGTTTTTTTGTTCTCACGATTAATTATTCATTGTCTTATATGGAACATCATTAACAGCCTCTCAATAATTATTGTTTTTTCTCTTTTTCCAGTCTATCTTTATCAAAGCTGGTGATTGATGTTGAAAATGAAGCCAATGATTATCACCAACAAAGGGAGGATTTGAATGAAACGCTTAAACAATTCACTGAAGTTCGGAGGGGTCTCCATAATGAGATGGTTGAATGTTTGAACAGCCTCTCTCACTCATTAATATTACCCAAAGCTGTCTCTACAAATGAACAAATGACTGACAACGAATTAAACACCTTGTTTGGGATGTTATGTGAGAGGTAAGATATATGATTAATTCTTCACAAACTTTGATACTGTGTGTATGTGTGTTATTAAACGGTTTGGTTGATACTTGGATACTGTCTTGCGATTTTGATATCACCAGTGAGTTGGTATTTAAATGTCAACTGTTTGTTTTATTTCAGCATTAAAAGCCAACCAAACAACATGAACTTTGATGATGAAACCAATGATTATCACCAACAAAGGGAGGATCTGAATGAACCCCTTACAGAATTACCTGGAGTTCCGAAGGATGATGATAGATCAATAGCAGAGATAATAGATGAGATCGATGACTTCATAAAGACCTGGGATTTGAGGTAAGATATATAATTAATTATTCACAAACTTTGATACTGTGTGTACGTGTGTTATTAAACGGTTTGGTTGATACTTGGATACTGTCTTGCGATTTTGATATCACCAGTGAGTTGGTATTTAAATGTCAACTGTTTGTTTTATTTCAGCATTAAAAGCCAACCAAACAACATGAACTTTGATGATGAAACCAATGATTATCACCAACAAAGGGAGGATCTGAATGAACCCCTTACAGAATTACCTGGAGTTCCGAAGGATGATGATAGATCAATAGCAGAGATGATAGTTGGGAGGAGTGTCAACTCATTTCCTGCCCATGTGAGTTTAAAATTTCCATCTTACAATGTGTGATTGTGTGTATGTGTGTGTATGTGTGTGTTTGGTGAATTATAGTAAGATACTGCTTCGATGTGATTTGATAATGATGATCTAACGGATTTGTGTGTGATATTTGGGATATGGGCGGGTACTGTTGTTAGTTGACTTAATTTAACATCCCTTTTGTGCCTTGCAGACACAACCAATGCAATTTTTATCACCATTGGCCAAACAGCCAATAGGTGTGAAGGTGTTGGTGAAGCCAACATGGGAGACAACATTCTGTTGGACTGCTTTGGAAGAAACTGTATTTATACCTCATGATGCCTTGGAAGAAACTGTATTTATGGAAGATTATATTTGCTTTGTATACAATTTTTTAATTCTTAATTATAAAAAGAGAATAAAGGAAAAAAGATGGGAAGGTGCGTTCCCCACCCTTGATCCCCCCCTCATCCCACCCCTCCCCTCCCCTTGTGGGTGTGGGGAAGGTGGGGGTGGGATGAGGGGGGGATCAAGGGTGGGGGCACACAGGGGTGGGGGATGATGGGTGTGGTCTGTGTGGGTGTGGTCTGTGTGGGTGTGGTCTGTGTGGGTGTGGTCTGTGTGGGTGTGGTATGTGTGGGTGTGGTCTGTGTGGGTGTGGTCTGTGTGGGTGTGGTCTGTGTGGGTGTGGTCTGTGTGGGCAGGGTCTGTGTGGGTGTGGTCTGTGTGGGCGGGGTCTGTGGGCAGGGTCTGTGTGGGCGGGGTTTGTGGGTGGGGTCTGTGTGGGTGTGGCTTATGATTTTTATTTATTTATTTAATTTTTTTTATTACTACTAATTAAATTAGCTAATCTGGGTGGATGAAAGTATGGATGGTTGTTGTTTAATGAATTATCAGTTTTGTTTTTTTAATTCTTGTGAGTAAAATGAACCCAAGATTTCTTCCCAATTCATATCATATAATTTGTAAGTCCAAGGCATAGTATCCATTACATCAACGATTTTGAATAATTCATTAGTCCATCTCTTTGTATAACCTTTCTCAAAATGACTTTTCCATCTGTATATTCTTACAATATCACCAACTTTGAACTTGGGCTTTCTCAAATTAATCTCCTTTTCATATTCTAATTTTGTAAATGTTTCTGATGGTTTTGATTTTGTTGATGAATGAACTGTATTATTGTAATTATCTACAATATCCTGAATAAAATACACCCATTGTTGAGAATCGAGTTGTGTGAATTTTTTATATAATTTCTCTTTTAAAGTACGATTAAAACGCTCAATAACAACTGCTTTTCCTTCATTAAAGGTGCTGTATAATTTAATACCCTCCCCCTTAAGAAATTTCATAAATATTTTGTTATAGAACTCTGTTCCCTCATCGGTCCACAGTTTCTTTGGTTTTCTTTTACTTTTATTAAATATCTGTTGGAAGGCTAACATCAGAGTATAACCTCTCTTGTTTTTCAAAGGAACAACCCAAGCAAATCTACTCCTCAAATCAATTACGGTTAAAGCATACTTGTATCCCTTATCATTTTTTAGTTCGATTAAATCAGCGGACCATATGTGGTCGGTGTATTTAGAATAAACTTTCCTTCTTTTAAACTTTGTGATTATAGGTTTATGTAATTCATCAGACAAAAGCTCCTCAGTCTTGATGACATCATTAGAGCCTAATAGATATTGAGGGTGAATAACCAAGGCCAAGTTTCAATTTAGCATTTATCAAATTTCTCACAATAAACCTATCAACCTTCTCTCTCAACGTTGGATTTTGTATCAAAGACAAATTATACAACATTTCTCTGTCGGCTTTATGTTTTTCAGTCAACGTAGTGGTTTTCCCATAAGCAATATCATGCTTCATACACACTTCGTCAACCCTATTTGTAGGTTTAGACCAAGGTTTAGGATTGTCAGCCTCATCTAATCTTTTATCCAGGTTTGTTCCAGGACCACATCCAGGTAGATGTAGTTCCCCTGGAATTCCAGTTGTTGTAAATTTACTTCCTGACAAAAACTTTTGTATGTCTCCTCCACTTTTAGGAGAGATGAATTGGCACTTTTTAGAGCCACACACTTGACATATTCCTTTTTGATAAACTCTATTATTTTTAGCTTTAACAAAGGAGATATTTTTAGATTTAGTTTTCTTTTTACATTTGAGACAATAACTCATATTTATTTATGAGAAAAAGTCCTAAATAGTGCCAAAGCCTTTTGGGTTTTCAACATATACATTTCTATCTTGATTTTTAAAACATAAAGAATCCTTAGGAATGCCTTCACTCTCTCCTCCATTTATTTACAAATAAAACTAACTAAAGTCAATAACACCAACATCATCAACTATATGTTGTATATCTGCTCTCTGAATTTATTATAGCAAATTAAAAAACCAATATCTTCATAAGAGTCATTAGTTCTTTATTTTCCTCTTCGGTGCGTTGAGATTGATTTATTTGCCGTAATAACTTCAATCTTTCATTAATCTCAGGAATGGTCATATTTTTATATTTTTCCCCCCTCTCTCTTTCCTCCCTCTCCTCCTCCTCCTTTTTCTCCCTTTCCTCCCTCTCCTCCTTCTCCTTTTTCTCCCTTTCATCCTTCTCCTCCTTCTCCTTTTTCTCCCTCTCCTCCTTCTCCCTTTCCTCCTTCTCCTCCTTCTCTCTTTCCTCCTTCTCTTCTTCAACTCCTTCCTCCTTCTCTTCTTCAACTCCTTCCTCATCCCTTGCTACCCTTGAGCTTGAGCCCAAAAGAATATTATACATATACTCATCTGGATTTTGAGATATTCTTATATCTATAATTATTTTTCTCATAATAGGATACCAATAAGATTTGTTGACGATTTCTAAAAGAGTTTTATATTTCATAACTTTGAGAAGTTCATTTTTATTTAATATTTTAAACAAGTCTCTATTTGTGGGTTTAGCAATATCAGTATAAGGCCAGTTTTTAATGACAAAATTTCCATGTATATGCTCCAAATCAAAAGGTATGTAATACCGAGCACCCTTTTCTTGTAGGTATCCCTGAATACAAAAATTATAATTCTCTTGTAGTCTTTTTCCTGCCATTTATGTATCAGAAATATATGTGAGATTAATATTATAACAGTTAATACCACCCCATCTTCCCACTACCAAATCGGTTTGTATTCCTCGGCTTTCTATCCTTATCTCATTACCTTCCTTCTTTGTCATGTTAACCATCGCTATACTATCATATATTTTTCTTTTCTTAAAATCATGTATTTGTTGTTTACTAATTGTACTTCCACATAAATCCTTATCCTCACCAAGCGGATAATATTCTTCTTTACGAGACCGATTCAAATCATGTAGGTCTTCTAAGTTTATTGAAAAATACCAATTATACCCTAAATCAGGCATATCATACCCCCATTTATTGATTCGCATATTAATGCGAATACATCGCTATACTATCATATTAATGCGAATATCATACGCCAAATATGTCCTTCTTTATAAAATTCAATTGTAAGCAGATAGTTAAATTGAATGAGGAAAGGTGTATGGTCAGTATAACTGGGTGTTGTGGTTGTAAATTTTACTTGTTTAACAAAACGTGCTGTTTTATTTAAAAATATATATTGTGATAAATCACTGAATCTAATTAAGTCATTCGCATCTGTAGGGTTTGGATAATTGATTAATTTATAAGTATTCTTCATATTAATATTTTTACTTATACTATATTTTTGTCGTTCAGCCTGTGCCTTTGTATAATAATTTGATAAATCAATATCCTGAGAGGATTTTCCAAAGATAGAACCATCTTTTCCAACATAAGTCATTTATATTAGATTTAAAATGATATCATAAAAATTTTCATTATTGTTGAGTTGAAATAATACATATAAACATAATTGACCACAACATTTAGAATTAATTTCTTGAACTTGAAATGTTTGATAAACACCATTCTGTAAGAATTGTATTACTTCAACAGGCGGTGGCATACCATAACTATCAAAATAATATTTATCCTGACTATTATGAATACAAACCCAATGAGAACCATTTGGTGTCTAAATTCATAATAATATTCATTGTATTCTTGGACAACTTTTTTAATTCATCTCTCATACAAATAACCACATTATCAATTTTTAGTTTTTTACAATATTTAGTAAGTTCTATATTTGACGTTGTATTCTTTCCAAATTGTTTAAACCATTTATCCATTTATTTATGAGAAAGATATAACCCATTACCCCTTTTAGTTAGTTTAACACCCGCTTGAGCGATAGAGGAAAGCATATCTCCAACTAACAATCTAGCTTTATCGGGTAGACTTTCAGGTTTTTGAGCAAAATCTACAATTACACCACTTCCACTAATTTGTTTCTCCAACTCCTTGTTATGTCTTTCCAATTCTTTTTGAGCTTTTAGTTGTGCCTTCCTTTCGTTAGCAGTTTTTACCGCTGCTGAAATACCACCAGTCAATGCTCCCGCCGCACTTAAACCAGCAAATAAAGGAATTAGAAACAGGAGAAATCCTCCTCTTGACTCGTCTATTGAATATTTATTTAACATAGGTTTTGTCATTTTAATTTTAAGTGATCCAGCATCATTTAGTGTTTTCACCTGCTCTCTTGTGAGTAAAACATCAATTCTTACTGCTCCTTTTCTTTGAAATGTATTAACATTAATAATACAAGGCTTTTGATTTTGAATACAAGATGTTAATTTATCAAGATTGATTTGATTAACATATACCCCTACCATTTATTTATGAGAAAAAACCTATGTGATATTAATCATAACACCATTATCTGTATTTATCTGTAATTCTGTTTCCTCCAAAAGCAAACAATAAGCATCAACTTCTTCATTCTCTCCTCTTTCAATGTATAGAGAAGTATCCACTCTATTAGACTTTATAGTTTCCTTTTGAGAACTCAGGTCAATTGCATAGATTGTATAAAGTTTTTGAAACGCAACCATATCCAAAATAGGTTCATTATTACCGTTGCTTTCACACACCTTTTGGTAAGACTTGTAGGCTTCCGCATAATCATTTTTTTCCCAATCAATTTCCAATCTATCTCGCGGATAAAATGTTCCATCAAGATAAACCCGAAGTTGTTTCACCTTAGCATTATCACTCAGCGCATTATTCTTATCAGTACCCTCCTCTCCATCTGGTTTCTTAAAAATGAGCCATAGGTATCGTGGCTTTCCTTCAAGAACACCCAAATTCCAAGTGTAGGTAGTGTGTTCCAGTTTAACGTGTTGACATCTTCTTTTAAGGTATGATACATTTAGCGGTTTCTTTGAGTTAAGTCTTCTATTTAACATCTCTTCCGTTTTAAGATTAGGAGTATATTCACTAATATACCAACACAAATCATCTATCTATAATTCCAGTAATCTCTGTGTGTGTGTGTGTCTGTGTGTGTGTGTGTGTGTGTGTGTGTGTGCATGCCCGTACATGCCCGTACTATATATATATCTAAAATTATATCCCCCCCCCTCTATTTACATGAAATGGTTTGGTCCATTCGCAAAGCCAAAGCGAACGGCTTGCGAGTACGGTGACAATCCCCCCCCCCCCCCCCCCCTCTATTTACATACCAACACAACGTGGGCATACCACGTCCATGTCATATGTTGGTATACATCTGTGTGAATGTCTGTGTGTCTGTGTGTTTGTCTGTGACCGCTGTTTCTCGACAACTACCGGTCCGATATACTTGAAACTTGCCAGGTATATTGCTGGGGACCCGAGGATGTGCCTTTTCAAGGTTTCATATTAATCGGAGAAGTAGTTACCGAGCTATGTCCAAAAAACGATTAAACCAATCAGAGAGCAGCGAGCTATCACGTGTGCCGAACGTGCCGAACAGACTCTGCCTCGGACGGCACATTTGAGAGCGTATTCATTTATTTCACGTTGGCAAACTATTTCGGTGCTTAGTTGGCGTTAAACTATGTTTTAAAACTAATTAAAACTAATTTGCGATTCATCGTAATTGCGCGTTTGTGCACGCTATGGCGATTTCTTTACCAAACTCCGCAAGCCGTTCGCTTTGGACCAAACCATTTCATGTAAATAGAGGGGGGGGGATTGTCACCGTACTCGCAAGCCGTTCGCTTTGGACCAAACCATTTCATGTAAATAGAGGGGGGGGATTGTCACCGTACTCGCAAGCCGTTCGCTTTGGACCAAACCATTTCATGTAAATAGAGGGGGGGGGGGATTGTCACCGTACTCGCAAGCCGTTCGCTTTGGCTTTGCGAATGGACCAAACCATTTCATGTAAATAGAGGGGGGGGGATATAATTTTAGATATATATATAGTACGGGCATGCCCTAGTTAATAACAAATTTATTATTGTCGCCAAAAGCATTTTCAGCCCCAAAAAGCAACCTATTTACATTATCATTCCTTTGTAGTTGAAATCTAATTTTAAGACCATACAAAACTTTATCATAATCACAAAATCCAAATATACCTTTCAGAGGTACTGCTACGGTAAAACTATTCTCTGCTTTTGTATCATCATTATACATTGACTTCCTTTGACTATAACCAGGGTCAGCATTTGTTCCCATTGACATATCAGGAATAAAACCTTCAACAGCTCCCTTACCCATTCTATCACTAAACGAATATAGTGTAAATTTCATCATTTCAGATATAGCAGAGACATATTCAACCGCTTCAACCTCTTGTGTTCCAATATACAGGCGGACACTATCAAACATTTTCCAGAAGAAATCATTTACGAGTGTAGCATTAGTATTATTCGCAGCCTTAGTGAATTTAAATTTACACAGCAAGAAACTATCAGCTATATTCAAGTAAGTTTGTTGATTATTTATTTCAAAACTTTTTGTTCCATTTGAATTCCAGTCTGTTCCTGTTATAGCATTTACCTTAAAATAGTCTTCCTTTTTAGTAGAGTTTGAAATGATAATCGTATCATCCAAATCATAGATACTATCAATCGCTTCCATACTTGTATTTATATAGCATTAAAATCGTTGAAACCCTGACCCAAGTATTTTAATGATTTTTTGTCGTTCTTGTGAAGATAGTTGAGTTTTACCTTTTTTAATTTCTTTGATTGCTTGTAATTTATGAGACTCCTTTTAAGCATCTTTTATACTCTTTATAGCACCTGCAACTGAGCCCACGGCTGAAGCAGTTGAACCAATTAGGTCTTTATGTTTAAGGATGGTTGAACCAATACCCATTAGAGTATCAATTATCCCATCTCCTTTATTTCTAAATTGATGTCCCACACCCCGTTGTCTCTTTGGTTTATAGTATCCTCTACCAAGAAACATACCTTCACCCTTATAGTATGGTGAAAGGAACATCCCATCCCCTGTAATTATTTTATATTTTCCCAACTCGTGTTTTCTCACAATAACCATTATTTATTTATTGAAAAACTTCACGTAGGTGAATTCTGATGGATATAATTTCATCATTAAAGGATATCATACGATTATCTTGGTCGGTTATCCTAAAATTTACTCTGTATATGGTTTTTCCTGACACAGGTAAATAGACAAGATTTTTTGGTTCCATATTAAATTTATAACCAATCGGGGTTGAGTATGCACTGAATGAAAATATTGTATTTGTTCTTATTCCATCGTTATAAGCACCATCAATCAAATCACAATGAATTAATACTGAATTTATACCGGAGGATATTTGAATGACATTATCACTGTAAGACGTCCCATTCGTTTCAATCTTTTTCGAAGAGAAACCCAATAGCTCTCTGAACGAATTTTCAATCGTGAAATCAACTTTATAATTATTTTTAAGTTTAATAGTTGATTTTGAAGTGTGTTTTTGAATATCTATTACAATATTTTTTGGTTCATCACCTTTTTCTTTCATAAGGCGAGAGACTTCTGAAGATATTTGAGAAATCTCGTAAGCACCGGGTGAAACGGTTATAGTTTTATATCCACTTCCTGGATTATAACTAAACTTGTTGTTTTTCTCTGTGATATTAAAGGGTATTGTAAGGGTATTGTAAGTCTCCGTTGACAACAAAGAAGCCTCATATTCTTTTGTGGGGTCAAGTTGTAGTGGGTAAGGGAATGAAGCTGTGTAATCACTCGTTGTGAAATTAAAACTAAGAATTGTGCTTCTCATCTTATTTAATATCTAATAAAATATCTTTGTCTTGACATTTATTAATTATTTTCATATTCATCAACTGATCTAAAATGGCGGATGCTTCATTAAAACAATTGTTGTTTCCAGCCTTCTTACTACCTAACAACAATAATAACCTATTAACTAATTGTGATGGGTCATTTGGAAGAAAACTAACACCCGAACCAAGCTTACTTAAAGCATCAATAATATTTTTCTCCTTCTCATTCTTCTTACTTTTACCAGCAACAGAAACTCCATAATCAAGTGTGTTTAGCAACTCAATATACTCTCTATCTTCCTCTCTTTCCATATCAAGCGGTTCATCAAAATAAGGTGAATTAGCATGTCCATCTTTTGTTAGAAGAAACATTAATCTTGGGGTTAATTCAACATTTGGTTGGTCAGAACTTAAGAACACCAATTTATCATTAAATATCAATAACTTTTCTTTCACAAGATGGAACTGTGCTGGTTCTTCTGTTGGAATGAGACCTGCTCTGGTTTTTGAACCCTTCAAATATTCATTGTTTTGAAGAGCTTCTACAATATAATTGGAAAGTTTATTTACCTTCTCAAGATGTCGAAATAATCCTTCATCATCATATTCTAATTCTCCAAGTTCTTGCTCTGTCATTTGACTAAAATCTTTGAGCATTTGAAATTTTTTTGGAGTACATTCTACCGTGGGAACTGTAGGTGAAATCGTTTGTTGAGTTTTTAAAAGTGGTTTAAAAAATTTCTCTTGTTTTCTTTCAAAGGCTTCTTCACCAGTTAGTTTCTGTCTCCTTTTCTTCTTTATGTCTTCCTGTTGCTTTACAACTTTTGAAACCAACTCTTGATGTTCTTTAAACTTTCTTACTCTTTCTTCGGTATTCATTTTCTGTATTTATTTATTGAAAAATATCATTTAGTATCTCATCTTGTTTCACAACAATATATTTATATTTTCCAATCGTGTGTTTCATATTATTTTCAAATTCCTTCTTACTACATAATGTAGAACAATTATCTCTCCAAAAATTATTTGTATCTATTGAATTTAACTTAAATAAAATAAAAGTATTAGCATTGTTTCTTATTGAGCGCCGAGGGAGTTGAAAATATGACTGACTAAGATAAATACAATTACAAGAAGAATGTCTCCCTCTTGTATAGTAGCTATCCATTACTGTTTGGTTTCTCTCATTAACACAATCATCAAAGATAACGAGGTTCTTTTTTGATTTATCTAAATCTTGAGGTGAAGGTATATCATCCGTATTATCACTGAGAATACAAGTTATGGGTTTTGGTTTTGATTTTGATTTCTGTGTATCACAAAATAATTGTATTATATCATCAATATTATAATCATTTAGTTTGTTTTGAAGTTTAAATAAACCGATAATGTCTTCCTTTTTAAGACCCGCATTAAAACCCTGTGAGAGTAGTTGATACTCGGGTTGAAAACTTGACTTTGTAAAAATTATTAAATTATCATAATCTAAAAAATTAGGACTAAGGAGCATCTTTAAAAGTAAACAGGTTTTTCCACATCCGCTTGAACCGACTATTAGACATCTCAATGAATTTGGAAGATTTTTATGGTTATTAAATTTTATCTTATTTTCCGAAACGGGTAAAAAATCATTCATTTATATATTTGGAAAACAAGTCATCTAACTTTTTTTGAGTTTTTTGAGAAACTCTATATTTTATCCTGGGTTCAGGTTTAATTTCAAAATAATCCATTATTTTGTTTATATAGTATCTTGTATTAACATTTCCATTAAAATTATTTTGAATAATAAATATCATTAAACCCTTATACATTTCCTCAATACAAATAGTCTCTTCCCTCGTAAGAAATGGTGTATTATCAGTTATCACCAACGGATGATTTGATATAATAACAAAAACTGCAAGGAGTATGTTTTTGATATTTATTTGTGTATGATTCTTTTGTATCTGGAGAAGCAGTATCTATTTTTTCTAGAATACTTTCAAAATCAGCATATATAACAAATGGATGTTTGATCTTTTTCTTTTCATCTTTGAATGTGATATTTGAGCCTTCTTTAGGCATATTGATTACCGTTGATTTATGTTAACCACAATAATTTGAATGTTTATCTAATCTTTCTTGTGTATGGAAGAAGTTAAGACAACGCAAACAAATATATATTTTATTTGTTCTTTTACATACTTGTGGTTTTATTAATTTAGCAATATCTTTAATGTATGTATAATGTGAATTTTCCTCTGAATTAAAATATAGAAGATTAATATGAGTTTGTTTACAATTGTCAGAAAGCTTTAAAACCTGAATGCTGTTTGTTTCTGTTAGACCATAAACATTAACTGATAAATTATTTATCTTTTCAAATTTAGGAATATCATTTAAAGCCATAGGAAACTTTAGATCTTTCGTATTTAATGTATTCTCATATTTTTTATAATGAGATACTCTTTCATCATGAAAATGTGGAGGATGTAAGTGTGCTAGAATAGACCAGAGAAAACATTTATTGTCTTTATTTTTGATATTGATAACTGCTTTTCTATTTTTGATAACACTGGGTAAATCAATGTAGGAAGAAGCTTTTAGAGGATCTGATTTAAGAATATGAATGTCTATGTAAATAATTTTTCCTATATTGAAGCCACTTCCTACGATTGAATTATCCACATCTTGCTCTTGTTTAATAAGTTCATCATAGACTCCTGATGTTTTAAAATCTTAATATGAAGATATAAAGTGTGGCTCAGTTCTCATGTATGGTGTATCTATAACTCCTTCGTCCTTTGTCATTTCTAATTTTACTCCCATATAAAATTTAAGTGGTTTCATTTCTTTTAGTGTTTTTTCAATCAACGTTTGAACAGCAGGTTTAACTATTTATACAGCATCAACTATAGATTCTGGTTCAGGAGGTTTGAAGTTAAAGACTCTTATTTTAATATGTCCTTTGAATGCGCCATCAGAGTTTTTAGTTGTGATAAAATTTGATAAATGTAGAATTGTTTTAAGATGTATTTCGAAGCCTTTCTTGAGGATATTTTTATTACATGCAGAACAGTGTTTTGTTTCCTTCTGAATAGGAGATAGTAGGTGAAGTAGATTAAATGTGTGTTTGTTCGTTTTAAGGTGTCTTTTGTATTGTTTATATTCTTGTTCACAAACGTCGCAATATGTTGCTTTGATCATATTTATTTATATAGTAAAATTATACTTAAAACAAAGTGCCTTTTTTAGAGGCTTTTTAAAAGATGAAACTGTGCTTAAAGTAAAACACCTTTGAGCTTTTCAACTCGTTTTATGTATATAGCTTTACTTAAAGTCAAACACCTTTGAGCTTTTCAACTCGTTTTATGTATATAACTTTACTTAAAGTAAAACACCTTTGAGCTTTTCAACTCGTTTTATGTATATAACTTTACTTAAAGTAAAACACCTTTGAGCTTTTCAACTCGTTTTATGTATATAACTTTACTTAAAGTAAAACACCTTTGAGCTTTTCAACTCGTTTTATGTATATAACTTTACTTAAAGTAAAGCGTCTATGTATTAGCCAGAAAGTTTAGATACTCTAGTTCATCAATTTCAATTTCACTATCTGAGTCATCAATAAAGCTGCTCTCATAACTATCATTTGAACACAAACTATTAGTATCATAACTATCTTCAGATCCTAGACTCTCAGTATAATAACTCTCAGAGTATTGACTGTTAATATCACTCATTTACATACCATTAAACTTCCATCAATATCTATATATTTTCTTTCATTAAAACTAATAACCACAATATTTTTTACATTAAATGTTATTTTCAAATAATCTCTAATAATCAGAGTACGGAATGATAGTTCACCACTAATATTCATATTATTAATTTCACCCACATCTTTGGGTCTATTAAAGAATATACAAATGTTTCCTCTAGAATCGTTGATGGTCTTATCATTCATTTTCAAAGCTTCTTTATCAATGACCTTTTCAAGCTTTGAGTAAATTGTTAGTAGTAGTGGAGAAACTTTTATCAAATTTACTTTCATAGAGTTATTAATTAACATAGCTTGTCTCGTAAATTTAATAAAAGGACACATGTTATTCTCCATTATGGGTTTAATCCAAAAATTTCCATATTTATCTTTGTTCAATTTAACATCTTTGACATATTTTTCTATATCTTCCACCGAAGTAGAGATTGATTGAAATTTGTCTTTTGTGTTTTACTTTAAGCACAGTTTCATCTTTAAAAAAGCCTCTAAAAAAGGCACTTTGTTTTAAGTATAATTTTACTTTATAAATATGATAAATTCTGAAGGATATTTAGAATTTCCAGACTCTCCATATGATAAATTAGAAATCTGCCACCGTTGTGGTAGAATAGGGCTTAATAATGAGGGTTCATATAAACAATGTATTTTCTGTGATTTAATTTTAATTAATGATAATAAAAAATATAGAAAAATATATAACTCTTTTAAATTAGAACCAAAAATGAATTACTTTACAAGATTAATAAGAGAGATGAATGTTAAGTATTATGGTGATATTTGTTAAATATAACAAGTTAGAGGAGTATAGAGGCTCAAATACCCCAGAGGAGTTTGTGAAACGACTAGAAAAAGACTGTGTCCGATTAACCAAGATAATGAGAGAAACTAATAAACCAATGTCCTTGACGAGTGAACAGAAAAGGGAATTTAGAAAAAACAATGTTTGTCATATTTGTGAGGAAAAAATTGGTGAAGGTCTAAAGGTTAGAGATCATTGTCATCTCACTGGTAAATATAGAGGTCCAGCTCATCAAAGTTGTAATATTAATTATCAACTCCCCTCTTTCATTCCTGTCTTTCTTCATAACAACGCTCATTATGATACGCATCTATTTATTAATGAACTTTCAAAGACATCTGGACACATTTCAGCAATTCCTAACACGGATCAGAAATACATTTCATTCACAAAAACAATTCACACATCTCCTATTACTCATATCAGATTTCTTGATACATTTAAATTCATGGCAAGTCCATTGGCTAACTTGGTTCAAAATCTAAAAGAGTTTCCATGTCTTTCAGAGTATTTTTCAGATAAAGATTTTCTAACACAAAAGGGAATTTACCCCTATGTCTATATGGACTCATTTGAGAGATTCAATGAAACACAACTTCCTTCAAAAGAAAATTTATATAACAAATTAAACAACAGTCATATATCTGATAAAGATTATGTACACGCACAAAATGTTTGGGAAAAATATAACATCAAGAATCTTGGCGAGTATCACGATTTGATTCTCAAAACTGATGTGCTTTTATTGGCCGATGTATTTGAAGCCTTTAGTTAGATCTGTTTGTCGCACTGGATATGGATTGGATCCTGCTCACTACTACACAGCACCTGGATTGGCTTGGAGCGCGATGTTGAAAATAACAAAACAAGATTTGGATTTGATAACCGATGTCGATATGCTTTTGATGACTGAAAAGGCAAAAAGAGGTGGAATTTCACAAGTATGCTCGAGCAGATACGCAAAAGCAAATAACAAATATCTTCCAAATTATGATTCAACGAAAGAGAGTTCTTACTTGATGTACTATGACGCAAACAACTTGTATGGCTGGGCAATGTCTCAAGCTCTTCCTTATGGGAAACTAAGATGGGTAAAGGAAAAAGACTACACAAAGGTTTTACAAGATGTATGTATCTCTACACAAAAAGAATTGGATGATTCAAAGGTTGGTTATTATTTTGAGGTCGATTTAAAATATCCTGAAGAACTTCATATCAAACATAAAGATCTTCCATTTGCTTGTGAGAAAGAAAGTCCAAAGAAAGAATGGTTGAGTGGTTATCAACGATCGTTTGATATAGGTGAATCAACAGAAAAATTACTTACTACATTATATAACAAGAAAAATTATGTACTACACCAAAGAAATTTGCGACAATATTTATCAAAAGGTCTAAGAGTAGAGAAGATCCACAGGGTTCTAAAGTTCAATCAAAGTCATTGGTTAAAGGGGTACATTGATTTTAATACACAAAGAAGAACAGAGTCAAAAACAGATTTTGAGAAAGACTTTTATAAATTGATGAATAATGCGGTCTTTGGTAAGACCATGGAGAATGTGAGGAAAAGACAAAATATCAGACTAGCAACATCTTGGGAACAAGCATCAAAATTAATTAATAGACCGAGTTTTACTAGAGCTGAGGTCTTTACTGAGAACTTTTGTGCGATCCATTTGGTTAAAGAGAGTATTGAAATGGACAAACCTATTTACATTGGAACATCAATTCTTGACTTGTCAAAGTCATTAATGTATGATTACTTTTATATTAATCTAAAATCAAAGTATAAGGATAATGTGTCATTGTTGTATATGGATACTGATAGTTTTATTTTGAAAATTAATACTGATGATGTTTATTCAGACATGAAAAAGGACATTAATATCTATGATACAAGTAATTACAGTCCAGAGAGTGAGTTGTTCTCTTCTAAAAATAAAAAGGTGATTGGAAAGTTCAAGGATGAATTGGGAGGAAATGTTATGAGTGAATTTGTGGGATTGAGGTCGAAGGCTTATGCTTATAAATACATTGTGAATAACGTTGAAAAGACTGATAAGAAGTTAAAAGGTGTAAAGAAAAATGTCATTAAAGAAACAATAAACTTTAAGGATTATTATAACTGTTTAACAACAAAGAAAGAAGAGTTTAGAAAGATTAATGGAATAAGAAGTTATAAACATCAATTATATTCAGAAGAGGTGAATAAGAAAGCATTGGGGGCTTTTGATGATAAGAGGTTTATTTTAGAAAATGGAATTGATAGTCTCCCTTATGGTTATATAAGTATATAAGTGATAAGATATATAAGTGATATGATATAAGTGATAAGATATATAAGTGATAAGATATATGTGATAAGATATATATATATAAGTGATAAGTTAAAAAGGGGGGTTAGGGATTTTAATGGGCTACCGCTGCCTTTTTTACTATTATATAAATGATAGAACCAAGTATCAACCAGACTAAAGAGTGGAGGTGTAATCAACCTTGGTATATAAATGGAAAACATAACGAATGTGAAAAATATCAGATTCAAGAGGTTGAGAGAATCACTGGTAAGAAGGTTCTCAAGACGGATAAACGTATTCATTTGTTAAGTGGGGTAATGGAGGGTGGGAAGAAAAATATATTAGAGTGGAGTGAGAACTTTAATGGTTATCAATCGGATAATAAATATTATAATTTTAAAATGGTATGTGGGAGAGGAGGAGGTCAAACAAGAACCCTCCGTGAAACATACCACTTTATACTTTCACAACAAAAGGTTAAGGAACCTGTATACTTTATAAATATACTTGATGGGGATGAGTTCTACAGGAGAATGGAACTCTTTAAAAATTTAGAAAGAGATAATATATTTATAGGCTCATTAGTAGAGTGGTCTAAGGAACTACATTAAGGGGGTTGTGGGGGGAATAGGGTAAAAATTACATGTAAGTGAGAAGGATCATAGGTTCATAAGGCTAGAAGGATTATAGGTTCATAAAGGAAGAAAATCATCGGTTCATAAGGTGAGAAGGATTATAGGTTCATAAAGGAAGAAAATCATAGGTTCATAAGGCTAGAAGGATTATAGGTTCATAAGGTGAGAAGGATTATAGGTTCATAAGGCGAGAAGGATTATAGGTTCATAAGGTGAGAAGGATTATAGGTTCATAGAGGGAGAAATAGAGGTGTTTATGATTTTTGAAAAAGACAAGGGGGTAAATTACATTAGATAGGGATTTCCCATGTTAAACGGAGGTGTCCCAGAAGCAACATTTATCACTTACTACTGCAGTATTGCCGGGCGCCAGAGGCGCCCCGGCAATGCCGTGCTGTAGGATATTTAATTATTTGGCATGGGGGCGGTGAACTTTGAATGTATGTGTACTTGTTTGTTTGTTGTACACCGCACCTTTCCTATGCCATCTCCAGGCATTTCAAATCGTCATTGCTGGGCACCGAAGGGGGCTCGGCAGTGACGCATGCTGAAAGGGAGTACTCAGTTTTCACTCTGGTTGTTGTACACCGCTCCTTTCCTATGCCATCTCCAGGCATTGCAAATCGTCATTGCCGGGCACCGAAGGGGGCTCGGCAGTGACGCACGCTGAAAGAGAGTACTCAGTTTTCACTCTGGTTGTTTGTTGTACACCGCTCCTTTCCTATGCCATCTCCAGGCATTGCAAATCGTCATTGCTGGGCACTGAAGGGGGCTCGGCAGTGACTCACGCTGAAAGAGAGTACTCAGTTTTCACTCTGGTTGTTTGTTTGTTTTCTTGCTTTCTTGCTTTCTTGTTTTCTTGTTTGTTTGTCCGGACGATATCTCAGCCATCCTTTGAGCTAGGAAGCTGAAATTTCGGCACAATAGTGAGCAAGTCCTTTGTCAAAAACGGTATTTTTTTTTTTTGATTAATCAATAAATTGAGGAGTTATTTAATTATTAGCGATTAATTAAGTACTTATTTAATTAATCAAATTTCCTTTCTCTTCTGACCATTAACTCAGGCACCTTTTGAGTTAGGAAGCTGATATTTGGACATGCCAATGACCAGGTGATTTGGCTGCAAAGGATATTTTTGATTTATTAATTAATCAATTAATCGATTAATTATTTAATTATTCGATTAATGACAAAAAACTTTTTTTTTTTAAGTTACAGATTCTGATGAAATAGTGGTAGTTTATGTGTTCTCTGACCAAATTGATTAATAATTTATTTTTTTTATGATTATTATTTATTTATTTTCATTATTAATCATTTATCTTTCATTGATTTTAATTATACAATTAATCAATCAATTAGTGTACACCTCTCCCTCCCAATGCAGCCTCAATGAGCTGCACTGCGGTATTGCCGGGCGCCGGAGGTGCCCCGGCAATGCCGCGCTGCAGCATATTTAATTATTTGGCATGGGGCGGTGTACTTTGAATGTATGTGTACTTGTTTGTTTTCTTGGTTTCTTGGTTGCTTTCTTGTTTTCTTGTTTTCTTGTTTGTTTGTCCGGGCGATATCTCAGCCATCCTTTGAGCTAGGAAGCTGAAATTTCGGCACGATAGTGAGCAAGTCCTTTGTCAAAAACGGTATTTTTTTTTTTGATTAATCAATAAATTGAGGAGTTATTTAATTATTAGCGATTAATTAAGTACTTATTTAATTAATCAAATTTCCTTTCTCTTCTGACCATTAACTCAGGCACCTTTTGAGTTAGGAAGCTGATATTTGGACATGCCAATGACCAGGTGATTTGGCTGCAAAGGATATTTTTGATTTATTAATTAATTAATTAATCGATTAATTATTTAATTATTCTATTAATGACAAAAAAAAATTTTTTTTTTAAGTTACAGATTCTGATGAAATAGTGGTAGTTTATGTGTTCTCTGACCAAATTGATTAATAATTAAATTATTTTATGATTATTATTTATTTATTTTCATTATTAATCATTTATTTATTTTCTTTCTCATTTGGCCAATATCTCAGGCACCTTTTGAGCTGGGAAGCTAATATGTGGACATGAGTGACCAAGTGATGTGGCTATCAAGGATATTTTTGATTTATTGATTAATCATTTCATCTATTAATTATTTATTGATTAATCGATTAATTATTTATTGAGTAATCAATTAATTATTTAATTTTTTATAAATGACTTATTTAATAAAATTTCTAAAAGACACATCTTCGGATGAAGCACTAGTGGTTTAGTTATGCGATTAGCCAATTGATTATGAAAATATTTTGTGATAATCTTTTATTGATTTTAATTATACAATTAATCAATCAATTAGTGTACACCTCTCCCTCCCAATGCAGCCTCAATGAGCTGCACTGCGGTATTGCCGGGCGCCGGAGGCACCCCGGCAATGCCGCGCTGCAGCTAATTATTTGGCATGGGGCAGTGTACTTTGAATATATCTGTACTTGTTTGTTTTCTTGGTTTCTTGGTTGCTTTCTTGTTTTCTTGTTTTCTTGTTTGTTTGTCCGGGCGATATCTCAGCCATCCTTTGAGATAGGAAGCTGAAATTTCGGCACAATAGTGAGCAAGTCCTTTTTCAAAAACGTTATTTTTTGTTTTTTGATTAATCAATTAATTGAGGAGTTATTTAATTATTAGCGATTAATTAAGTACTTATTTAATTAATCGAATTTCCTTTCTCTTCTGACCATTAACTCAGGCACCTTTTGAGTTAGGAAGCTGATATTTGGACATGCCAATGACCAGGTGATTTGGCGGCAAAGGCTATTTTTGATTTATTAATTAATCAGTTAATCAATTAATGGATTAATTATTTAATTATTCCATTAATGACAATTTTTTTTTTTTTAAGTTACAGAATCTGATGAAATGGTGGTGGTTTATGTGTTCTCTGACCGAATTGATTAATAATTTAATTTTTTATGATTATTATTTATTTATTTTTTATTATTAATCATTTATTTATTTTCTTTCTCATTTGGCCAATATCTCAGGCACCTTTTGAGCTCGGAAGCTAATATTTGGACATGAGTGACCAAGTGATGTCGCTATCAAGGATATTTTTGATTAATTTCTTAATCAATTAATCGATTAATTATTTAATTATTCGATTAAGTACGAAAAAAAATAATAATAATCAGTTGCAGATTCTGATGAAATGGTGGTGGTTTATGTGTTCTGTGACCGAATTGATTAATAATTTAATTTTTTAATGATTATTATTTAGTTATTTTCATTATTTCTCATTTATTTATTTTCTTTCTCATTTGGCCAATATCTCAGGCACCTTTTGAGCTGGGAAGCTAATATTTGGACATGACAGTGACCAAGTGATGTGACTATCAAGGATATTTTTGATTTATTGATTAATCATTTAATCGATAAATTATTTATTGATTAATTGGTTAATTATTGATTAATCAATTAATTATTTAATTTTTTATTAATGACTTATTTAATTAAATTCCTAAAAGATACATCTTCGGATGAGCACTTGTGGTTTAGTTATGCTATTAACCAATTGATTAAGAAAATATTTTGTGATAATCTTTTATTGATTTTAATTATACAATTTATCAATCAATTAGCGTACACCTCTCCCTCCCAATGCAGCCTCGATGAGCTGCACTGCGGTATTGCCGGGCGCCGCCGCGCTGTAGGATATTTAATTATTTGGCATGTGGGCAGTGTACTTTGAATGTATCTGTACTTGTTTGTTTTCTTTCTTGTTTTCTTGTTTGTTTGTCTGGGCGATATCTCAGCCATCCTTTGAGCTAGGAAGCTGAAATTTCGGCACAATAGTGAGCAAGTCCTTTCTCAAAAACAGTATTTTTGTTTTTTGATTAATCAATTAATTGAGGAGTTATTTAATTATTAGCGATTAATTAAGTACTTATTTAATTAATCAAATTTCCTTTCTCTTCTGACCAATAACTCAGGCACCTTTTGAGTTAGGAAGCTGATATTTGGACATGCCAATGACCAGGTGATTTGGCTGCAAAAGCTATTTTTGATTTATTAATTGATCAATTAATCAATTAATCGATGAATTATTTAATTATTCAATTAATGACTAAAAAATTTTTTTTTTTAAGTTACACATTCTGATGAAATGGTGGTGGTTTATGTGTTCTCTGACCGAATTGATTAATGATTTAATTTTTTTATGATTATTATTTATTTATTTTCATTATTAATCATTTATTTATTTTCTTTCTCATTTGGCCAATATCTCAGGCACCTTTTGAGCTCGGAAGCTAATATTTGGACATGAGTGACCAAGTGATGTGGCTATCAAGGGTATTTTTGATTTATTGATTGATCAATTAATCAATTAATCGATTAATTATTTCATTATTCGATTAATTACTAAAAAAAAAAAAAAAAATCAGTTACAGATTCTGATGAAATGGTGGTGGTTTATGTGTTCTGTGACCGAATTGATTGATAATTTAATTTTTTCATGATTATTATTTATTTATTTTCATTATTAATCATTTATTTATTTTCTTTCTCATTTGGCCAATATCTCAGGCACCTTTTGAGCTGGGAAGCTAATATTTGGACATGACAGTGACCAAGTGATGTGGCTATTGAGGATATTTTTCATTTATTGATTATTCATTTAATCGATTAATTATTTATTGATTAATCGATTAATTATTTATTGATTAATCAATTAATTATTTAATTTTTCATTAATGACTTATTTAATTAAATTTCTATAAAAT
The DNA here is from genome assembly GCF_964187855.1 of Myxine glutinosa. Classification (NCBI taxonomy): domain Eukaryota; kingdom Metazoa; phylum Chordata; class Myxini; order Myxiniformes; family Myxinidae; genus Myxine; species Myxine glutinosa. Next base: position 79,126,715 of record NC_136270.1, read on the forward strand.
ACATCTTCGGATGAAGCACTAGTGGTTTAGTTATGCTATTAGCCAATTGATTAAGAAAATATTTTGTGATAATCTTTTATTGATTTTAATTATACAATTAATCAATCAATTAGCGTACACCTCTCCCTCCCAATGCAGCCTCGATGAGCTGCACTGCGGTATTGCCGCGCGCCTGAGGCACCCCGGCAATGCCACGCTGTAGGATATTTAATTATTTGGCATGTGGGCAGTGTACTTTGAATGTATCTGTACTTGTTTGTTTTCTTTCTTGTTTCCTTGTTTGTTTGTCTGGGCGATATCTCAGCCATCCTTTGAGCTTGGAAGCTGAAATTTCGGCACAATAGTGAGCAAGTCCTTTCTCAAAAACAGTATTTTTGTTTTTTGATTAATCAATTAATTGAGGAGTTATTTAATTATTAGAGATTAATTAAGTACTTATTTAATTAATCAAATTTCCTTTCTCTTCTGACCAATAACTCAGGCACCTTTTGAGTTAGGAAGCTGATATTTGGACATGCCAATGACCAGGTGATTTGGCTGCAAAAGCTATTTTTGATTTATTAATTGATCAATTAATCAATTAATCGATTAATTATTTAATTATTCAATTAATGACTAAAATTTTTTTTTTTTAAGTTACACATTCTGATGAAATGGTGGTGGTTTATGTGTTCTCTGACCGAATTGATTAATGATTTAATTTTTTTATGATTATTATTTCTTCATTTTCATTATTAATCATTTATTTATTTTCTTTCTCATTTGGCCAATATCTCAGGCACCTTTTGAGCTCGGAAGCTAATATTTGGACATGAGTGACCAAGTGATGTGGCTATCAAGGGTATTTTTGATTTATTGATTGATCAATTAATCAATTAATCGATTAATTAATTCATTATTCGATTAATTACTATAAATAAATAAAAATCAGTTACAGATTCTGATGAAATGGTGCTGGTTTATGTGTTCTGTGACCGAATTGATTGATAATTTAATTTTTTCATGATTATTATTTATTTATTTTCATTATTAATCATTTATTTATTTTCTTTCTCATTTGGCCAATATCTCAGGCACCTTTTGAGCTGGGAAGCTAATATTTGGACATGACAGTGACCAAGTGATGTGGCTATTGAGGATATTTTTGATTTATTGATTATTCATTTAATCGATTAATTATTTATTGATTAATCGATTAATTATTTATTGATTAATCAATTAATTATTTAATTTTTCATTAATGACTTATTTAATTAAATTTCTATAAAATACATCTTCGGATGAAGCACTAGTGGTTTAGTTATGCTATTAGCCAATTGATTAAGAAAATATTTTGTGATAATCTTTTATTGATTTTAATTATACAATTAATCAATCAATTTGTGTACACCTCTCCCTCCCAATGCAGCCTCTATGAGCTGCACTGCGGTATTGCCGGGCGCCGGAGGCGCCCCGGCAATGCCGCGCTGTAGGATATTTAATTATTTGGCATGGGGGCGGTGTACTTTGAATGTATCTGTACTTGTTATATATTTTGTTTGTCTGTTTGATATGTTTGTGAAATAAATCTTAGCTCTTTCACGAGCCTCGATTCTGTATACAAAAAACAACAAAAAAACAACAACAACCAACCACACATCGCAGCTAAAAATCATAATTCCATTCACCCTCTGGTAATGGGGCGGAGTACCTCAAACCCCTTTTGCATGTAACGAACCAGGTCCAAAGACCTGCCGCACTAGCAGAGGGTTAGAATGGAAGTATTACATGATTGAGCCAAGTAGGGTAAGTATTGGATGGCCAGCAGGCGGTATTCTATTTTGTCATCTGCTATTACCCTGCACTCGCGAAGCGAAAAGTCGGGTTAGGCATTCGGTTGCATACGTGTGGTGCGTGTATGTGCGCGTCTGCATTAAAAAAACAATTTTTGGCAACCGTTGGTCCGATTGGCACAAAATTTTACCATAGAAGCGCCTCCACCTGTCAAATGTTTTTATTCATAATTATGACGTCATAGGTCATGTGGTACAGACGCCATCTTGGAAAAGAGTTACACCTCCATATCTCCCAAACCGTTCAATGGAAAAGTTGAAACAAGGCTCATTGTCAAGTACTCCCGATAGGGAATACGATCTGGTGATGATGATGTCATCGGTGCCTTCATTATGACGTCATAATTCGACAAGTTCAATGCTTGATTTGATCAGTATGAATTTTTTTCTCCGCAATTCTTGATCTGATTAACAAGAAATTTTCACCATAGAAGCGTATCCTCCTGTAGAATATGATAATGATAATTATGACGTAATATGTCATGTGGTACAGGCGCCATCTTGGTAAAACTTTTCAGCTCCATATCTCTGAAACCACACCATGTAAAAAATTGAGACTTAGTTAATTGTCAAGTGCTCCCTAATTTGGAATAAGATATGTTAATGGTGACGTCATTGATGCCTTCATTATGACATCCTAACTCGACTAGTATAGTTAGCAAAGGTACCTGCCCTACGGGCGGGGCTTCAATTGGGAAGCCGAAATGAAAAGGCAAAATATCAGAAATTGAAGGCAGAAATTTTTTTTTTTTAACGATTCATGTAAACATCTGTCAAATCATATCACACGTAAATCATCAAAATCAAGTTGTTAGTATAAACGGTATCTTTAGAATTTCAATAAAAGCCACATCACTGTTCATATCGGTAAATATTATTCCATCGTGTTTCAAATCGTGATATCAACTGTAGGCTTTTCTTTAGGGAAAATAATTGAATGATTTTGTACCTTTTCTTCAGCTTAGAACTTCAGGATAGACGACATTGCTGATAAAAGTTGCTTTTCTCGAATTGCACGAATATGTGAATTATGATTGTGTTTCATTGTGATGTTTGTGCGGCGACAGGCAGTGTGTAAAAAGGGCAGGGACTTAATCAACGTGAGCTGATGACTCACGCTTACTGGGAATTCCTCGTTCGTGGGACACTGCCTCAAGCCCCAGTCCCCATCACGGATGGGGCTCAGCGGTTTACCCGAGCCTGACGGCGAAGGGCAAGGTACACACTGGCCCGTCCAGTGTAGCGCGCATGCGGCTCCGGACATCGAAGGGCATTAAACGTTCATAAAACATTAAACGTTCATTAAAGGATTACGAAACGAAATACATATACGAAATTACGGATTGCACGAATATGTGAATTGTGATTGTGTTTCATTGTGATGTTTGTGCGGCGACGGGCAGTGTGTACAAAGGGCAGGGACTTAATCGACGCGAGCTGATGACTCGCGCTTACTGGGAATTCCTCGTTCGTGGCACACTGTCTCAAACCCCAGTCCCCATCATGGCTGGGGCTCAGCGGTTTACCCGAGCATGACGGCGAAGGGCAAGGTACACGCTGGCCCGTCCAGTGTAGCGCGCGTGCGGCCCCGGATATTGAAGGGCATTAAACGTTCATTAAACATTAAACGTTCATTAAAGGATTACGAAACTAAAAACATGACGAAATTACGTTCAAACCGTCACGTCAAACACTACCGTGAACACATACATCGTCACAACATTGTCACAATGAGAACATCGTCACAATGAACGTTATGCGAACGCGAATGTTATGCGGGAGTCCAAACCTGAGAATGCTGGAGATCAAAGCTGAAATTGGGAAAACTAAATAGCCTATTTTACTCCCAGGGGTCCCAGGATTACCCACCCAAAATATCTTTGCGATCGGTTCAGCAGTTTCTACGGTACCTCCGAACAGACAGACCAACATTTGGTGAATTATAGTAAGATACTATAATGCTTCATCCAATTCGTATGAATATTTTTTTCTCTGCAACTGTTGATCTGATGGACACAGAATTTTCACCATGGAAGCACCTCCTCTTGCAGAATATTTTAAAGATAATTATGACATCATAGGTCACGTGCTACAGGCGCCATCTTGGAAAAACCAAAAAACGTTGCACCTCTATATCTCCAAAACCGCTTCATGGACAAAATTGAAACGTGGCTCATTGTAAAGAACTCCGCATGGGGAATAATTGTTATTGATGATGACGTCATTGGTGCCATAATTATGATGTCACAATTCGACAGGGACAATGCTTAGTCTGATCAGTTTTAAATTTATTGAGCGTGATCTACGCAACAATTATATTAGAGAATATAAATTTATGATGTAATCGTTCATGGGGTCTGGCACCCATATTGGATCAAAGAAAAAACCGTTAAAAAACAGAAGAGTTGGCTCACACCAAGTTGACTGCGCAGGGTAAGTATTCTATGAATACCATCTAGTTAATCTATTTTTTTTACTTTTCCCCACAATATTTGTTAATTCCCAGTCTAAAAGTAGAATTATTATTTCAATATGCATTCGGATGTCTATGCCAGATGGCTGGTTCGAATTTGAGGTTGGCCCATCATCTTGATTGGCTGTTCAAAGAGGGATCGAGGGTGGAAGATTGGGAAAGACACTTTAAAGGACTGCCAAGTTACGGCTGAGAAGTTTGGGAAAATTTGGAGAGATAGTTGAGCAGTGAGGGAGTCACAATAGTACAAATGAGACATATGAGACGGTGTAGATAAGAATGGTTTCATCCATTGCAGCCATAATAATAATAATAATAACTAGAATGGCACTCTTTGACGTCATGACGTCGACCGAAATGCCTGCGCCAACAAATATTAGGGGTTTGGTCAGATGGCACCAAGCTTCTGCCCCTGTATTGACCACGATCTTCCTCCACTCCACTCTGTCCTCAGCCAACTCTCCCCACCCTCAAACCACCCCACCTTACTTGTTATATCCCTCATCGTACAATCCCCCCATCTCAATCGTGGTTTACCTCCTTTCCTCTCACCTTGATCCCTCAACCTATCCACTCTCTTTGCCATTCTCTCTTCCCCCATCCAACCAAATGTTAAGCCCATCTCAACTGGCATTTCACCAATCTCCCCATCAAGCTCATCAGCACACCAATCTCCCCCCTCAGTTAATCCATTCTCCTTCCATCCACCCTCTTCACTCCTGCAATTCTCCTGACTCAGTTGTTCTTGCACACCTGCAGCTTCTGTTGTCACAATCTCTCTGTCAGTGTCTCCATCTCCTAACCGTAAAAGTATGCCGGCATTACACAAGACATCAGAAACTTTCCTTTCAATATCTTTGATATCTTTCCATCTGCCATTAATTCCACCACCCTCCCCCATGCATTTGCACCCACCTGAATCCTCCTCTGCACATCTGCCTCTGACTTACCATTCTCGGTGACTGTTCCACCCAGATACTCAAAATCGATTTACTTGTCTGATCTCCTTCCCATCTAACCTGATATTCACTTATTTTCTCGACTGCCTCATTCACATCCCCTCCATCTTCTCCATACTCATCTTCAGCCCATGTTTCTCAAATGCCTCCTTCCACTCCCCCAGTACTTCCTGCATCTCCTGCCCACTCTCCATCACAACAGCCAGATTGTCCGCATACAATATCCTCCCCAGAATACCACTCATGTTTACCTTACTGCTTACCAGCTCCATCACCATGATAAATAGGAATGGGCTGGGAGCGCTTCCCTGCCTCAAACTGATGTACAAACTGAACTCCTCCAGCATCCCAGGACCAATCCAAACTCTTCCCTTTGTTCCCTTGCACATCCCTTCCACCAACCTAACCTCTGCTTCTGGCACTCCCACCCATCTCAGTGTTGCCATCACAATATCTCCCAGGTCAGTGGCGTAGGCCTTAACAAGATCCACAAATCCCAATGCCATTTCACCTTGCACTTCTTTTCCACCAACTGTCTCAGCTTGAACATCCCATCTGTCGTTCCCCTACCCTTTCTAAATCCTTGCTGCTCTTCTCTGATCTCCTTCTCCACACTCTTCCTTATCCTCCCGTCCAGGACCCTCTCCAGCACTTTCATGACATGACTAAGGAGTGTAATGCCCCTGTACTTCCCAGATCTTAAACATCCCCTTCCCCTTCCATATCGGCACAATTAACCCTGTCCTCCACTCCTCCGGAATTGACCCATCTCTCATACATACATTCAAGAACCTCTTCATCGACCTGCCTCGGACATCTCCCGCTGCAACTATCATCTTTGTACACCTCGTTAATGTCTGGCGCCCGCCCCTTTTCACATATAGCTACAACCATGCATAAAAAATATTAATTTGGAAATATAGTACAGATTTGAGGTAAAGTATGTGATCTGATGGATCTAGAGGGATCTAGAGAGAAAAGTACAAAGGGAACAAATGTATATGGATATAATGTTGAGAAAAAACAACTTTTTTTTCATTTCCTGGTCTCAATATTTATTTATTTTGACCAAAAATAACAAATGTAACATTTTGTTTCCAGTGTATAGACGAGCCTGCTTATCTTGCTTATCTGACATTTAAACAATCAGGGTTGCTCTGATATCTTACCGTCATTTCTCTTTGATGTTGCCATGCCTGTTAAGTATTCTTCGACATTTTCAATCTCCTTTTCCAGCTCCTCACGCCGCTTCATGAGCTTGCCATATTTTTCATTCAGCTCTGCATAATCTTCTGGAATGTTGTTGTCTTTCAGAAATCTCTGTTGAAATTGACAGTTTAAAAAAGGATATATTTGCGGGGTATTCTTCAGGCATGGTGAAAGACACCAACAATTTTATCTGCATGTTATGTTAATTTTATCTGCAAAAATAATTTGAATTTGCCACTTTTTATGCAATTCCCTGTAATTTTCATTTTAAATGAAATTATATTTATCGAGAAATAAAATAAGAGACATTATTTTCATACCGTCCCGCCTACATTGTCAGGAAGCAATCTCTGGTTACGAAATAAACAGATTTGGTCATTGAAGCCTTTCCTGCAATTGATAAATTAGATGACAATATTCCAAACCCAGGACATTTGATTAAGTGAGCATGCATTTATTACGTGTGGAAGCGAGTGGGTGAGGCAGTTCAGGTTAGTGTGTATACATGGTGCCCCATGGGTGGGGGTTGTATGTACAAATCATTATCATCGATACTTTTATTACATTATATTTTGAGTAGTTTGCCCAAAATATTGACGTAACTTTATTTGTCTGTTTGAAGCAACAGATGATTCTGGTATTTATAAAGCACTCAAGTTTTTTTGAGGCCTACCCAAAAAAAATTCTTTATAATATTGAGGTGCATGGAAGATCAAGGTTACAGAATGTTTGAACTGACGGTAGGGAAGCGAGGCAACAATTGGACCCAATAAGCAATGTGTACAAAGGAATTTGTTGGAGGGATGGTTAGGGGAGGGGTGGTTTGGAACTGTGCAAGTAAGTCTCACAAGAGTGGAGAGGTGTAAGGTGGATATAATTGAAGACATTTTCAATATGTAATAATGAGATGGCTCCTAGCAACTTACTTCATCCACGTACTCCACAGCAATGCTTCTGGCAGTTTCCACACGTTCTTTCAGATTTTTTTTCAATTCCTGGTATTTCTTAAGTAGTGCTTCGTATTGTTCTTGAGTGTGTTCAACACAATCTGAAATAAAATTGTTTCTTTCTTATTTGCTTGTGAAGTATTAAAGCATACTTTTTCCGAAGGATTCATTAAAATGTAAAGTTAACTTGTTAACAAAAGAGATAGAAAGATATTATGTTACAAGATATTATTTTTCAATTTGTATAACTCGTACACCTGTTTTCCAAATGGGGGAAGGATCATTCCTCTCAGCAATATATAAATTCCAGTAGAACTACGGTCGGGCCTCAAGAACATTGGAGGTCGGGGAGACGGTGTATTTACCAAGTTTCTTATGGAGAGCTCGCTCAGTGTTTTAAGCATTCGAGCAAGCACTCCATTCAAAACCTTCGATAAGGAAGGCTGGCTTGGCAAGTGCAAGTGCTAGCTAGCTGTTTGGTAACTAAACACACCCCGGGTTTCCTCCCTTTCAGTTTTGGGTTAAACAGCAGTAGCGACTTTTTCAAATGACCGCCACGAAAAACGCCACGTTAGTGGCAGGAAGGGTCATGTTGTTAACCCTGGTTGGGTATATAGATTACAGTAGATCTTCACCTCTTGGGGGGGTTGGATATTACTTATATGAATATTGTTTTGTAATAACATTAATATTATGCTCTTATCATTAGGGTTGTTATTATTTTTGTTATTAGAAATGGCCTTGGAAAATGCCATGGTTAGCTCTCTTAACACGGATACGCACCTTAACACGGATTTCGCCCAAGACGGAAAACCCCTTAGCAAATGCAAATTGCAAATGATGTCGGCAAATGATGTCACTACAACCTCCATCGTGTGACCCTTAGTCCTCCTGTCAAGTTTGGTTGAGATTGGCTAAGTAACGACTGAATGCATTGCAGTCAGACAGACACCAAATTGCATGTCTTACTATGATGAAGCAAGTTGACGTGACTCATACTCACTCAATGCAAAGCACTAATAATCATCCTGACACTTCCTTTGGTATATTTTTGAGTGATGAATGGTTCGGTGAGAGTGGGTGGAGGTGTGGGGGAGCTAGCTGTGGGAACTCCTCTCTAAAAACAATATGTTGATGGGCAAGCCCATGGAAAGATTAAAGGCAAAGCAGGATGGAATTCTGAAAGTTCTTCCAGGGTTCAGTTCAAATCATCCGTTCTTCCCCCATGTTTGTGCAAAACAGTCAATTACTACACTTACCCAAACCTCCATTTGAATCATTGCTGATATCCTGTTGTGTGAAGTCCCAATGCGTTGCTCTCACCCCATGTTGCAAAGGAACTGATACTATACAATGGCACGACAGGATAAAGATGAAAAGAACAATGAATAAACAATGTAAAATTGATGAGGCATTTGAGGTGTATGGGGGACAAAAGGAGGGCAGGGTGGGGTACAAGAATTCTGCCATATTTGCGTACGTAACAAACAGATAGGCTCCTTATGTATCTTTATAATGTGTTTTTCACATGAAGGCATGCATTAAACACTCACCTTCTGTTGAAAGTTTGGGATGGTGTGTGTATAACCTGAAAAATAAAGCAAAATGCAATCAACAAACTGATCAAGTAATTGCATTTCAAAGTTTGACCTTCAGTTACAATCCATGATGATGTTTTCACAACATTAGCAAAAAGAGGGAACACCACAACATCATCAGAGGTTTGGAACAGTGAAACAGAACATTTATCGATTATGATGGAAAGATAAAGGTAAAGACTGAGTTTTCTTACGGATAAGCCCATTCTTCATCGGAATCAACCACTTCGTAGCTGTTCACCCAGGGCAAGCAGTAACAACAGCATTTGGTACAATCCGCTTTCCAGTCCCTTCCCTGCCATGGCCACTTGCGCTTGATTTTCTTCGCTTTGTTATCAATTACTTCTGTCGGCTCCTCCGTTGCCTTGTTCTCCCGGGTGCCCCAGGAAACGTTGTTTAAGTTGACGAGGGAGTATATGAGCAACAGTAAATACCCGGAGGGGATGCAGATGGCATAGACAAAGCCATGAACGATGCAAAAAAATTCTTTGGGATGAAACAGAGCGGCTGTAACATGGATGATGATCAATGCAAGGAAGAAGATCCCCGTCGGAGTAAAAGGTCCGTCCGTAATCATTTCAGCAACAACGGCCAATACGGCCGCCAACATGAAAAAACAATAAATCATGGTGAAGACAGCAGCCACGGCAAGCTGGATTGATTCTTTTGTCTTGAAGCAAATGAGCAGAAAAAATGCAGGTGGAATGACAGAAAGCCCAAGAGAAATGGTCGGGTTCACTTTGAAGAGAAAATGAAATGCACCTGCAAAGAGACAATCAGGATCATTCGTGAAACATCAAAAACATAGTCCGATACAAGAGAATTATTGCCATTTCATTGTTTTTGATGCACCTTTTCCCTCCAAAACTTTTGGGCCGATTACATCCAGACTCGCTACATAGGATCAGCATGCCCCCAATTAGTGTATAGGGGTGTTGTATTTTTGCCGGTGGTCTTGGGGATCCGGGGTTGGGGGGGGGGGGGAGGAGGCACACAAATGATCAATGTAAATTTGTATCATGTAGCACCATCTCTAGGTGGGAGAAGGTATTACAAGTCCTCCCCCCCCCCCCCCCCCCCCCCATTACTGCAGAGGTATTTTGAATTACACGTTTGAATAACGATAATAACATAACCCTCCTGGCCACTCAGGAAGGGAGCACTCCCCCCCCCCCCCCCCCCCCCCCCACATATCCATGTGCCTTTGTGCCAAAGTCATCCACCTGACCTTGCCTGTAGAGGAGGTTTTATGCAACACAACCTTACCCTATTTTGCTCTGTTGTTTACATACACTGCCCGATCAGTGCACATATTACTTGCGACTTACTCCTGCCAGACCCCTAATATAAGAGTAATTCGAACCTACTCAAACAAACAGTCCATACTATTCTTACCACAATCTATCGATGGACCACCATCCCCCCCCTCCCCCCCCCCCCCGACCACTTCCACCCCTCAACCCCCACTTCTACGTAACAATACAATAAGTCAATTCAAGTCATGATCACAAACATGACAATGAATAATGTTAGTGGGGGATTTCCATTTCTCCATGTAATAGGCTGCATTTTGCAATTATAATATGTCTATATTGGCAATATTCCACACCAGACTCGGTGGAATAATAGTTTGAGTGTCCACTCTGAGTCTGAGAGGGCAGCAGGTCAAACCCGGTCGAGTCATACCAAAGACTTTAAAAAAGAATTTTCTGCAGCCTTGCTTGATGCTCAGCATTTAAAAAGGATAGAGCATGGACAACAACAATAGGTTGTCAACCATTGTGCAGGCTTGATGGGAATAATGGTGTTGAAGTTTCTTGCAAGAGAACCTATCTCATATGTGCTTGAAAAAAGAAGAAGAAGAAAAAAAGATTTGGTGCAAGTCTCACAGTACGTTTTATGAAAGGGGAAAACATCATTACTCCCGCCAGGGAGTAATGCATTCACTCGTGTCCATGTGTGTGTTCGCGTTTGTGAACAAGATATCTGGAAAAGTTCTGAACGGATTTGGATGAAAGTTGGTGGGATGATTGCCCTTGGGATAAGGAAGATTTGATTAGTTTTTGGTGAAGCTCAGGATATTATTCCGGATCCAGGAATTTTTTGAAGGATTTTTTTACCATTGGAAGATAGGGCTTATTTTTTTTTAACATTATCTTCTATATATTATATATTTAACATTGTGATATGAAAATAGTTTTCATATTTGTTGTAAATGTAGTTTAAACTCGTGGTTATGCGTTAGAGCGGTGTATTTTTTTAGCAGCGTCGTCTTCAATGTTCATTCTTTTTTTTTCTAATAAAGACATATTCTGTCATTTTAAAACCACCAAAGTGTGTATTACGTTTCCCCGTTTCATAAAATGTATCGTTTGATACGTATAATCCTTTAAAACTGTTTTTTTTTGTTTTGTTTTTTTTTACCTCAGAAGAGATATCAACATTTAGCTCAGCGAATGTCATTCGCTGTGTCAGTATTTGATGAACTTATAAAGACTTAGTTCCACATTTGTCAATGGCTGAGGTATATTAACAAACGAATAAAACAGATTTGGCAAAATTCCAACCTTTTTTTTAAAAGATCGCATATTCACCCAGGGTTGTGAGAGGCTGAAGAAGAAGAAGCCTCACATGGGCTCCCAGACCAAATAAATAATTCTGGTTCTGGGATTTTCAGGTTTATTTATCTATATATCTACATATCTGGGCAGTGTCTGTTGGCACTGAACTACTCCCTGAAACTTTTATTTCCGTGGTTGTGAAGTGTTTTTAATAACGTGGTGGTGGTTTTGAATCACGTGGTGGTGAGGTATTTTGAATTATGTGGTGGTGAGGTGTAAATGACGTGGTGGTGAGGTGTTTTTAAATCACGTGGCTTTGAGGTGTTTTTTTTATTTTGTGGCTGTGAGGTGTTTTTAATTTCGTGTTTTGTGGCTGTGAGGTGTTTTTAATTTCGTGTTTCGTGGCTGTGAAGTGTTTTTAATTTTGTGTTTTGTGGCTGTGAATGAATGAATGAATGAATGTTCGTTTTAAGGCCATTTATCCCCGCTAGAGCGGGGGTTAGCCTTGCGGGCCCCATGACAATCATGGTTCCCTGTTTGCGGCAATGTTTTAATGGCCGGATGCCCTTCCTGCCGCCAACCCTTGGTCACGCTCTTACGATGCGCAGGGATACAGTGTACCTATTCTAAACCGGGGTGCACACCGGGATCATTCATCCCAGCAAGCTGGTACTCAATTTTCCGACCTCGGAAGGATGACAGGCTGAGTCAATCCCCCTGGCATTAATTCAGCGATCGACCGGGATTCGAACCCAGGATCCTAGGATCCCAAGCCGGCACCCTAACCACAAAGCCAACACCATGCGTGAGGTGTTTTTAATTTAGTGTTTTGTGGCTGTGAAGTGTTTTTAATTTCGTGGCTGTGAGGTTTTTTTTTTGTGTTTTTTTGTTGTATACTGAATCGAGGCTCGTGAAAGAGCTGACATTTACTTCACAAACAAATCAACCAGACAGACAAAGTATATAAAAAGAGGGAGCGGAAGACAAGATTGGGAGAGAAGGGGAAGCACACAAACACTTGAGAGCACACAACATTTGAGAGCAGGGAGATGTGTGGGAGGGAGAGGGCTTGGGGGGAAGAGGCGTGGGAAGGGGGGGGGGGGTGGGAGAAGTATAAAACACAAGGACACCACGGACTTCCAGGAAAGTTGATATTTCAAAAAAGTGGAATTGGGGTGAAATTAGCGGGGATAGAAAAGATCAAGGTTTTGGATGGGGGAGGATAAGAGATGGTGGTGAACAGCTGTTTTAAAGACCTGGAGGGTGGAGTGGGATTGAAGAGAGTGAGGGAGTTTGTTCCAGAGGCGGGAGAAAAGAGGAATGAAGGAGTGAAGGTGAACAGAGAGTCTTGATTTTGGCAGTTTAACCATAAGAGGGTTGCAGGCAGATCTTGTGCGACCTGTAGGAATATTTGCGGGACAGAGCCCAGAGAGAGCTGGGGGGGCAAGGCCAGAGAGGAGTCGGTAGAAGACGGAAAGACCACCAACCTGCCTGCGGTGAGTGAGTGAGAGGGCCTTGGAGTTATCTTCATCGCGGGAGATTCCAATGATTCTGAATGCTTTGGTTTCAACAGCGTGAAGCCGAGCTAGGTGTGAGGCAGGAGCACCAGCCCAGAGGGGAGAGCAGTATTCCATTGAGCTGCAGATGAAAGCCTTGTATGTGGTGAGGAGCTCAGGTGTGCCAAGGAAGGACTTCGCACGACGGAGGATGCCCAGTCGGCGACTGGCTTTGGAGGCCAGATTTGAAATGTGGTGTTTTTAATTTCGTGTTTTGTGGCTGTGAGGTGTTTTTAATTTCGTGTTTTGTGGCTGTGAGGCTGTGACTGCAATGTCTGTCTTGTGTTGTCTTGTCTTGTGTTGTCACTGAACTACTCCCTCAAACTTTTGTGAAATCGTACTATTCCAACTTGACCCACGGCGGGAGTATGCGCGCTGAGTGGCGTTCTAGTTTTATTTGCTTTATTTAATATCGGCTTTATCTCGAAAGTGAATTTTATAATTGGGTTGTTTTACTCGCGTTTTGAACTGCAAATATTGGTTTGCATAAAGAGCGAGGCATTGGGCTGTAATTTTTTTAAATATGAAGTCAAGGCTCATGGAGGAGCTATTTATCACAAGTCTCAATATTTTCATCCCTTTGCCATTTTTACCTCGCGCATGCAAAGTGAAAACGGGGTTAAGCCTTTAGTTCATGTCCGCCTACAAATGTCAGTTTATGATCAAGAAACAATTTCATTTTCAAATTTAATGTTATATTTTGAACACAAATCGGAAAATGAATCAGAAAGCAAACCTGCCGTTTAACAATGTTTCGTCTCTGAATTTGTTCCGATCAGGAATTTGATCAGGAAGGAGACTTGAGATAATTTTTTACTATCTGCCTGCCCAGCAGTCAAACAAAGTTGTAAATCAGCCCAAACAGGAAACTTACTGTTTTTAGGGACGTCATAAAGAACACAAACAACAGGAAGGAATAACTAATATAATGTGTTAGATAGGGTGGTGTAATCGACAGTGTGGCAAAGGCGGTAAAACGGCGGTAAATTCCAAAATTAATTTAATTATATGACTTTTACGATTTTTATTTTATTTTAATTGAATTTTACAATATTTATTTTATTTTAAATTGAATTTTACAATCTTTATTTTAAAAAAATAACCACATTTAGAGGCCATTTTTCCCCGCAAAGCGGGGGTTGGCCTTTTTCGGGAACCGTGGTTGTTGTTTTTTTTTGGTCCCCTTTTTGAAGCAATGTTTTACGGCGGCCGGATGCCCTTCCTGACGCCAACCCTTTTTGCCGCCTTAACGACAAACAGGGAATTACCAGTGAACTGCTACTCAATTAGCCGACCTCGGAAGGATGACAGGCTGAGTCAACCCCCCTGGCGTTAATTCAGCGATCGACCGGGATTCGAACCCAGGATCCTAGGATCCTAAGCCGGCACCCTAGCCGCTAGCCCAACACCAGGGCTTTATATCAATCTTTATATCATTTAAATTGAATTACTACTTCAACACTGTAGAACACAAATCACCTTCTTATCACTTCCAAGAACCTTCAGTTTTGCAGTACTTGGACATGGTAAATAAGGTGGTGTATAATGGAGGTGTATTAGACTGCTTCAGCAGCGCTAAACTTCTGGATTTTTTTAAATGATCTATTAAAATCAATATTTTATGAAAATTGAAGTATTCATATTCTATGGGGTAACGTATTCGATGAACATATTATATTAACTCTCTAGTTACCCTCGCCAGAGGATAGGGCATTGCATTTGAGTCTGTTTGTTTGTCTATTTGTTTGTCCGCACAGAATAAATATGATTTTCTCTGCAACCGTTGGTCGGATTGACAGGAAATTTTCACCATAGGTGAACCTCCTCCTGTAGAATTTTTAATGATAATTATGACATCATAGGTCACGTGGTATGGGCGGCATCTTGGAAAAACCGAAATAATTGCACAGCTATATCTCCAAAAGCGCTGCATAGAAAAAATTGAGACATGGCTCATTGTAAAGAACTCTCCATGTGGAATAACAAATGTTAATGATGATGTCATAGGTGCCTCTATTATGATGTCATAATTCGACAGGTACAAAACTTCATCCAATGAGGATGAAATTTCTTGAGCATCATCTACAAATAAATTGGTGGAGGAAAAAAAATGATGATGAGGTCATCGGTCACGTGGTCCGGCCGCTATATTTATTTTAACACAAAAGCCTTTAAAAACCACTAAAAACACGTCCTGCTGAAGCTCTGCAATCTCCGATTGCTCTTTCCTGTTTTTCTTGTATTCGTTTTTAACGAGACTAAATTTACATTTTTGATTGTTCTTTTTGTGTTTAAAAATATCTTAGATCACCAATGATGGAGGTCTGGTTTTTATTAGATTTGTGAATCAGATGATTTGCCCATTCAAAGTATCCACTCGATTTGTGGGATTAATTTGTGTGTGTGTTTAGCTTGGAAAGAAACATTATATTTTACAAATGTGGTTATGCTGTACATTGTCAATTTTCTGGTTATGTAGATGGTATGGCTATCTTGACATATAATTATTGATTGGGACTATATTATTATGGAGTTATAAGGTTGATTGAGAATGTATGATTATGTCCTGATTATATGATTACATAGTGAAATGATCCTATGCTTAATCCCATTCTCATTAAGACTATATTGCTCGGTGCTACATTTTGATGAAAAAAACTTTTCAAAACCACCTTTCGTAGTAAAAAAAATAAAAGAAAAACAAGTGCAGGTACAATTAAAGTACACCACCCCATGCCAAATAAATAAATATCCTCCAGTGTGGCACTGCCCTTTAGGCGCCCGGCAATACCGCCGTGCAGTTCATAGAGACTGAATTGGGTGGGAGAGGTGTACAATAATTGATTGATTAATTGCATAATTCAAATCAACAAATAATGATCATAAAATATTTTCTTAATCAATTGGCTAATAGCATACCTAAACCACCAGTGTTTCATCCGAAGCTGTAACTTTTTGAAAATTAATTAAATAAGTCATTAATCGAAAATATTAAATAATTAATCGATTAATTGATTAATCAATAAATCAAAAATATCCTTCATAGCCACATCACTTGGTCACTGTCGTGTCCAAATATTAGCTTCCTACCTCAAAAGGTGCCTGAGATATTGCCCAGATGAGAAAGAAAATAGATAAATGATTAATAACGAAAATAAATAAATAATAATCATTAAATAATTAAATAATTAATCATTTGGTTAATAGAATACCTAAACCGCCACAGTTTCATCAGAATCTACAACTTTAATTTTTTTTATTAATCAAGTCATTAATCAAACAATTAAATAATTAATCGATTAATCAATCAATCAAAACTTTGATTTGGCCTTTACAGCCAAATCACTTGGTCATTGTCATGTCCAAATATCAGCTTCCTAGCTCAAAAGGTGCCTGTGATATTTCCCAGATGAGAAAGGAAATATATAAGTACTTAATTAATCGATAATAATTTAATAACTAATCAATTAATTGATTAATCAAAAAAGAAAAAATAGCGTTTTTGCCAAATTTCTTGCAAACTTTTGTGCCGAAATTTCAGTTTTGTAGCTCAAAGGATGGCTGAGATATCACCCGACCAACAAACAAACAAGAAGACGTCATGCGTAGCACGATACTTGCAAAATCCCCCCCCCCCCCCCCCCAAAGTTTTCCATTGATACAGTAAATTGTCCATTTCATGAAGATTAAAATTTACAATCTTGATCAAGCTCGGGTCAACAGGATGAAAATTGACGATTTTTCAGATGAAAAATGATGATTTTGGAAGGTTGACCTTGAGTTGACCTTTGACCTCTTGACCTCAAAACTAGTTAGTTTCCCTATTTAGTGACTCGATGTGCAAATGCTGTTCAATTGTCAAGTCAATCGGATGAAAATTGAGGATATTAAAAATTTGGCCTATGTTGACCTCAAAAATAGATGGTGGTTGAATTCAGTGACCATATATATAAATCCTCTAAGAAGTTCAAGTCAATCAAATGAAAATTGGTGATTTAAAAAATTTGGCCTATGTTGACCTTTTGGCCTGTGTTTACCTAAAATATAATACGTGGTTGAATTCAGTGACCAGATATGCAAGTCCTCTTCAAATTTCAAGTCAATCAGATGAAAATTGAGGATTTTTTTTTTTTTTTTTTTGTATACAGAGTCGAGGCTCGTGAAAGAGCTAACATTTATCAAACAAACAAATCAAACAAACAAGCAAAGTATATAAAAAGGGGAGCGGTCGACAAGATGGGGAGAGGAGGGGAGGAAGCACACAAACACAACATTTGAGAGCAGGGACATCGGGAGATGTGTGGGAGGGAGAGGGCCTGGGGGGAGGCAGGATAGGTATAAAACGCAAGGACACCAAGGACTTCCAGGAAAGAAGTCAAAAGTCACCTCAAAAAAGTAGATTTGGGGTGAAATTAGCGGGGGTAGAAAAGATCAAGGTTTTGGATTGGGGAAGATAAGAGATGGTGGTGAACAGCCGTTTTAAAGACATGGAGGGAGGAGTGGGATTGAAGAGAGTGAGGGAGTTTGTTCCAGAGGCGGGAGAAAAGAGGATTGAAGGAGTGAAGGTGAGCAGAGTCTTGATTTTGGCAGTTTAACCATAAGAGGGTAGAGGATTTTAAGATTTTAGGATTTTAAGATAAGAGGCTTTTAGAAATGTGGCCCATGTTGACCTTTTGGCCTATGTTGACCTCAAATATACTTGGTGGTTGAATTCAGTGACCAGATATGCAAGTCCTCTTCAAATTTCAAGTCAATTGGATGAAAATTGAGGATTTTAGAAATTTGGCCTATGTTGACCTTTTGGCCTATGTTGACCTTTTGGCCTTTGCTGACCTCAAAAATACTTGGTGGTTGAATTCAGTGACCAGATATGCAAGTCCTCTTCAAATTTCAAGTCAATTGGATGAAAATTGAGGATTTTAGAAATTTGGCAAAGTTGGTGACCTTTGGCTTCTGTTGACCTTTTGACCTATTGACCCCAAAACAATAGGCTTCTTGAATTTGACCAACTCTACCATTTGGTGAAGTTTCGTGAAGATTGGTTGAAAATTGTGACCTGTAGGCCGGTGACAAACAAACAGACAAACAGACAAACAGACAGACAAACAAACAGACAGACAGAACCACAAACACAACCGAAATCTTTGATTTTGCAAGTAACAAACAAGAAAACAAGAAACCGGAGTGAAAACTGTGTACTCCCTTTCAGCGCGAGTCATTGCCGGACCCCCTTCGGTGCCCGGCTCTGGCGTTATGCAGCGCCTGGAGATGGCATAGGAAAGGAGCGGTGTACAAAATGTTTCTGGGATTCCTTATTGAATAATAGTGGAGTAGTGTCCCAGAAACAACTTTTCAATACTACTGTACTGAAGTTCAACACAAGGTGACAGGGATTCGTTATTTGTTTAGGGTGCTGGCGATGGCTCGCAGCGTCTTCGCAAAGGACACCGTGGGATCTTTAAAGCCCATTAACTAATGCTAGTACTAGTAGACTGGATCCCCAGTTTGATGTCCATCTGAGGGATGTCATTAATCTGTATCACCCTACCTGGTGGGAATGACAAAGGTTTGACACCTGAAACGCCCACTTCTAATCACTTTCCAAGGCAGGAGAACACCTCTCAAAACTCCATCGAATTTACAAATTGTACACCTCGATGTGACACTATCTTAAAAGTATATTCTCTGAGTTTTAATTCAATTATATAATTTGTTTCATTAGAGATTGCAGTTCCACGGAACAGTAATGGTGGCCGAGTATAAATCCATCACTATCAATCAGATCTCCAATAACAAGCCTCTAAATACAGTTAATTATGAATTGAACCTATCTGTAAATAGTGAGATGAGATCCTTTCTCTATTTTGTGAATAACACCTTGTTTCAACGTCTCACTGGGGAACTTCAAACATAAAATTCACACACTGACATAATAATTAAAATACTGAATTGAATAACTTTTCTTCAGAAATTAATATCACTGTTCACGATGCTTTTGCAAGAATTTACCAGCAATCAAGAGGCAAACAGATGCAGGTCCCAGCATGGATGTTGCAGTGTAGAAAATCTCGTACAAAATGTAAGGGGAGGAAATGGACGCATTTCGGCGGGAGGTACGTGTACTGGTTTGGAGTAGGTCCAGGGTGTTGGCCAAGGTTGATGGACCCCAGCGTCTGCGCTGATTGTAGAACTCACTGAAGTACTGTGGTGCGTTGGTGAATGCATCTGATGCGGCACAGTACTCTACACGCCAGCCACGCTGCAGCAGCAGTGTGCAGAGCCACCGGTCTTCACCTGAAGAACAAAAACAATTTGGAGTTTTGTGATAGAATATATGTGAAGTAGCTCATAGCCTAAAGGAATTTAGTTTCTTCAAGTAAGGTTGAACGATGCTGCATGGGTTTGAACAACAAGGTGGTCAATGTTCACAGTGGGGATGTCTTCCTTCTATTTTTTCAAAAGACTGGCAAGCTACTCTTTTATGATTTGCACCAAAAAAGGAAGAGTCAAATTGGATGGTGATTTTCTAACAAACTGGGTGAATCATTTCTCAATAGAGTTTTACATGCATGATCATGAGCAAAACAAATTCAGATTTATTTTTTTTTGTATACAAGATCGAGGCTCATGAAAGAGCTAACATTAATCACACAAAAAGTCAAACCGACACACAAAACATATAACAAGGGGAGCGGTAGACAAGATGGGGAGGGAGGGGGAAGGACACAAACACAACATTTGAGGGCAGGGACATTGAGAGATCTGTGGGAGCGAGAGGGCTTGGGGAGAGGTGGGAAAGGTATAAAACATATGGACACTGCAAGGACTTCCAGGAAAGAAGTTGGAATTTCAAAAAAGTGGATCTGGGGTGAATTAACAGGGGTAGAAAAGATCAAGGTTTTGCATGGGGGAAGATAAGAGATGGTGGTGAAAAGCTGTTTTAAAGACCTGGAGGGAGGAGTGGATTGAAGGGAGTGGGGAGTTTGTTCCAGAGGCGGGAGAAAAGAGGAATGAAAGAGTGAAGGTGAGCAGGGAGCCTAGATTTTGGCAGTTTTACCATAAGAGGGTTGCTGGCAGATCTTGTGCGACCTGTAGGAATATTTGGGGGAGAGAGCACAGAGAGAACTGGGGGAGCAAGGCCGGAGAGGAGTCGGTAGAAGATAGAAAGACCACCAACCTGTCTGCGGTGAGTGAGTGAAAGGCCCTCAGAGTTAGATTCATCATGGGAGATTCCAATGATTCTGAAAGCTTTGGTTTCAACAGCGTAAAGCCGAGCTAGGTGTGAGGCAGGAGCACCAGCCCAGAGGGGAGAACAGTATTCCATTGAGCTGCGGATGAAAGCCTTGTATGTGGTGAGGAGCTCAGGTGTGCCCAGGAAGGACTTCGCACGACGGAGGATGCCCAGTCGGCGACTGGCTTTGGAGACCAGCTTGGAATTGTGGTTTTCCCAGGAAAGATCATGGCAGACAGTGAGACCCAAAAGCTTGAGTGACAGAACTTCTTGGAGAGGATTTTTGAGAAAGTAGCTGGGAGGTTTGTCCAGTCGGTCTTTTCGGAGAGACATAGTAAGAGTGTGAGATTTGTCAGGATTGAAAGACATGTTCCACTTGTTTGACCAGTCTGTGATTTTGTCCAGGTCTGCAGAGAGTGATGAGGCTGCAGACTGCCGATCTGAGGGATGAGGAATGGAGCGGCAGAGAGTGGAGTCATCAGCAAAGAGATAGAGAGGATTTTCCAGAGAGTCGGAGAGATCATTGATGAAGACCAGAAAAAGCATAGGGCCCAGAACACTGCCTTGGGGAACTCCAGCCTGAACAGGAAGGGGAGATGAGA
This sequence comes from Myxine glutinosa, assembly GCF_964187855.1. Taxonomy (NCBI): domain Eukaryota; kingdom Metazoa; phylum Chordata; class Myxini; order Myxiniformes; family Myxinidae; genus Myxine; species Myxine glutinosa. The sequence goes on from NC_136270.1 coordinate 79,147,683, forward strand.
GAAATCCATTCAGGGCCACACGTTGACTACGACTAGAGAGGATGTCCGCAAGCTATGCGTGGAGATTTCCATGGATACCATAGGAGGACAGTTTGATGAGCCGAGCTGGGTGCCAGACCGTATCGAAGGCACGTGACATGTCAAGGGAGACAGCTCTAATTTCCTGTTTGGCATTGAGGACCTCCATCCATTGTTGAGACAGCAGAAGCAGCATGTCCAAAGTAGTATGACCTAGTCTGAATCCAAATTGATAAATAATCGGAGATCAAGCCACTGGAGAAGAGGAAGGATTTGATATCCGAAGCAATGATGGATTCCATGACTTTGCTGATAATTGGGAGCAGGCTGATTGGTCTGTAGTTGCAAGGATCTGTTTTTGCACATTTTTTGTGTAAAGCGGTAATGTTTGCTGATTTCCAAGATGCTGGCAGATGACCTTGAGCAAAACAGAGGGTGAAAAGAACAGAGAGAGGGTGAGATAGAGCGGCAGAGCAGGATTTTAGGACCCGTGGGCTGATGCCGTCTGGTCCAGTTGCAGAATCAGAGTCGAGGTTTGACAAAAACTTCTCCACCTTGTCAAGAGAGAAGGACACAGAGTCCAGGAGCAGTTGGGTTCGACTGGGTAAGGTGGGAACAGAGAGAGATGGGTTTGGGTCACAAGACTTTGAGGCAAACAAAGAGTTGAGGCATTCGGCTTTTCACGTGCGGTGTAAAAAAACATTTACACCGTAAAATTTGAGTTTAATGTTAAAAAAATAATCGTGAAATTAAGAGCCTGGTGTTGGCTTAGCGGTTAGGGTGCCGGCTTGGGATCTTAGGATCCTGAGTTTGAATCCCTGTCGATCGCTGAATTAACGCCAGGGGGGTTGACTCAGCCTGTCATCCTTCCGAGGTCGACAAATTGAGTACCAGCTTGCTGGGATGAATGATCCCGGTGTGTACCCCGATTTAGAATAGGTACACCATATCCCTGCGCATCGTAAGAGGCGCCTAAGGGTTGGCATCAGGAAGGGCATAAAAACATTGCCTCAAAACAGGGAACCATGATTGTCATTGGGCCCGCAAGGCTAACCCCCGCTCTAGTGGGGGAAAGTGGCCTTAAAACGATCATTCATTCATTCAATCGTGAAATTAAGAAGTAATTTATAAAAGGTGAGTTCTTCCCACCCCTCCCCTACTCCTCCCACCATTCCCTTCCTCCCTCTCTTACTATTCCTATCACGAAGCGACTTTGCGTTGGCCAGCAATGTTGCATACTTTGCTAGCATTAAATAGTAATGTGATGTAAAAAATATTATCGGAGACATTAAACCATTTCTGTACCCTTTTTAAGCCTTAGGCATTATGAGGCATTATATTTTTGAGTTGTCTGTATGGGCAAACCTTGCTTATCTCAGCAACCACGTGTGATTGAGATGAAACTTTCAGGGGAGATCATGGCGATAGGTGGCGGCTCGGATGGTTTAAAGTTATGAATTGTGAGAAAATAATTGTTTTAAAACCCCTATTTAGGTGCAGGGTGGTAAAAGATGTTATCCTATAAAGTTTTGTGCCGATTAACCTAGGGAGCTCAGAGGAGTAGGTTCAGAAATGAACAACCAAACAAACAAACGGACATTTCGCTTTAATATATACAGTATAGATTATAATCTCAAAAACCGCTTACCCTATTGATGCAAAACTTTACAAATGTAATCTAACACTATTGCTGCATATAGTTTGAAAATGATGACGTCCTAAGTCACCTGGTTTGGCAGCCATCCTAAATAGAAAAACAAACCTTGTCGATCAACACACAACTTCACAGACTTGATCCCCTACCCACACATGAGGAGTGTACATTTTTTTATGTCATATATCACGTGATTTGGCAGACATATTAATTTGAAAGCCGATATTAAAAACACCCCTTCCCCAAAACCGCTTCACCGATTGATGTGAAACATGTCATGTCTGGTAAAAATGTGATATTTGAGAACAGCTGAAGGAATTTAAATCAAACTTGTTTATTTTTAGGACAGTCTACGAGGGCATCTACCTGTTGTCACAGACAGGGACTACACGGAGGCATATTGGTAATGAATTCACATTGCTCTAGATCTATAAAGCTTTTGTTATTACAATTAAGTTGGGTGAACCGACCAAGAGCAGGTTACTTAGACTTTAGTTAAACATCAAGAACATTGTTGTATGCAGCATTAAGCAAAAAGGTAATTCGGGAGTGTAACACAGCAATGATGGGCCAAATGGCCTCCTCATTTCGTTGTTTAAGGTCATGCAGGATAAAGCAACCACTCGCTACACAGATTATCGTCCACAGGAGACTGTGGTCCCTTTGAAAATCAATTTCCATTCTGCATACCAAAATTAATATTTCAATGCAATTGGTATGTTTTTGCTAGAACATCCTCCTTCAAAAGCATGGCGTAGTCTAAGCTCTGCCAATCTCCCCACTGAAAAGTGCACGTGAAGTACGATGCTTGATTGGTCAAAGCCCCGTTATGTTATGCTTTTACATCAATTTGATTAAGAATTGAAAGTTATTATTATGACATTCACCTTCTGTGTGGGAAAATAATGCGGTACAGCAAAGTTGGGGGAAATTGGTCCGGGGGTTTGGAAACATGAGTAAAAAATTAATCTTTACCACTGCCATTCCAGCCAAAGAGAGCTGCATAAAGCAACCAAGAAAAGCTACACGAGGTAAGGCATTTGCCTTAAAAAACAAAGTATATGGATACATCATTCTTCACCTCGCCGAGTTATAATTCTCACCCTGATCATACTGCACATATTCTGAAGCCGCTCCAGCAACAGTAGTGTACGTCTTTAGTACATTTTTGTCCATTATTGCAGTTCCACGGAAGAGTGAGAAGCAGCCCGGAGAACAAAGCACACAGCCCAGGACGTGCTCAGTGGTTTTCTGCAGCCAGTGACCCACAGCATACTCAAACTTCTGATACCAGACGAGAGGACCTAAAGAGCAGTTTAAAACCGTGCATTAGGCCTTTCTGCCATCATAAAAATATCCAGCTCCACCATGACTGCATACGTGTACGTACATTCAATAGTCCAATATTTCCACTTAGCTTCACTCCTTTGTCTCCATTTTCTCATGTCCACCTAATCTTGGCCACCCCTTGTATTCTCACCTACCCCTCATCGTTATCTGCATCCCTTGTTTGTCCGTCTCCGTCTACCTTGTCCCTCCATCCTACTATTGGTGTTTCCCCTTTGGGGATTCGAAATGTCCCTCCATCCATTATTGGTGTTTCCCCTTTCTCCCTGCTGTTCCTTTTGTTATGTTGCATTATGATCCATTATGTGGTCTAGCTCTTCCACGATCCTAACTCTATGTAAAAAAAAACCCTGCTTCTGTTTGGCCCATCTCAATTTATTCCTCCAAATTCCCTCGACAACAAGCTATGCTTTCGCTCACCATCATTCTATTCTTTCTTTAGCCCAGTCATTGCAGAAAATAAATAAATAAAAACATATAATAATATAAAAAGACACCATTGATTATGCCTCATCTTTGACCCAACATGGACTCTACATTTGCAGATGTATCTATCTCCTTCACGATCACAAGCAGGATTTTGATGCATTCGGTGACGAAAGTGAAGGTGTCATTGTTGAAGAAGCTTTTGGAATGGAAAATAATTAACAGAGATTATTGCAAAAAAAACTTCTTTAATTACCAATTGGCGATAGTTTTCAACACTGAAGTAAGCCACCCTCATGCTGATAAACATACAACAAACAAAACCACAATGTTATTTACATAAACAAGTGGCGTCCATTGTCATTTGATGTCAAAATATATACTATGATAATAGCCATAGTGTGTAACATAAACATTCCTCCAATATAATACAGTCATGGCCAAAAGTATTGGCACCCTTGCACTTTTTTCAAATAACTCACAGTTTTCTCTAAAAATAAGTTGAAAATGACAAACGTATTTGGTTTCCACAGTTCTTTATTTCACTGTTAATATTACAGAACCTTCGTTTTTGATTCAGAACTTAATATATCCTTTTAAATCAGAAAATAAAAAGAAATGGCATTAACAAAATTATTGACACCCGAGACGTAATATTTGGTAGCACGGCCTTTGGGCAAAATAACTTCAGTCAAGCGCTTACTATAGCCATGATTGAGCTTCCTACACCTCTCTACTGGCAGTTTGGCCCACTCTTCTTGTGCAAACTGCTCCAGTTCTCTCAGATGTGAAGGGTGCCTACTCCCAATTGCTGTTTTCAGAACTCCTCACAGGTGTTCAATGGGATTTAGATCTGGATTTATTGCTGGCCACTTCAGAACAGTCCAGCGTTTTGTCTTGAACCATTCCTGGGTGCTTTTTGAAGTGTGTTTGGGGTCATTGCCCTGTTGCAAGACCCATGACCTTTGATGGAGACCCAGCTTTCTGACACTGGGTTGAACATTGCGTTCCAAAATGCCTTGGTAATCTCCTGATTTCATGATGCCATGCACACATTCAAAGCACCCAGTGCCAGAGGCAGCACAGCAACCCCAAAACATCTCTGAACCTCCTCCATGTTTGACTGGAGGGATGGTGTTCTTTTCTTTGAAGGCTTCATTTTGTTTTCTGTAAACATAGAGATGATGTGCTTCACAAAAAAGCTCAAATTTGGTCTTATCTGTCCACAGGACATTCTCCCAGAAGGATTTTGGCTTGTTCAGGTGTGTTTTGGCAAACTCCAGTCGGGCTTTCTTATGTGTCTCTCAGCAGTGGGGTCCTCCTGGATCTCCTAACATAGAACCCCCTTTCATTGGGTTGGTGATGGATGGTGCAAGTTGAAACTATCGTATGTCATGAAGGTCAGTTTTAATCTGTTTGGCAGTTGATCGAGGTGCTTTCTCCACCATTTGAACAATCCTTCGCTGCAATCTTCGATGAAGTTTTCTCGTGGCCACGTCCAGGGACATTGGCTACAGTCCCATGGGCCTTAAACTTCCTGGTAGCATTATGTACAGTGGACACAGGAACATGAAGGTCTTTGGATATGGACTTGTAACCTTGAGATTGTCCATGCCTGGCTACAATCTTGTGTCTGACCTCCTTAGACAATTCTCTGGATTTCTTTCTTTTCTCCATGCTCATTGCAGTACACACAGTGACACAAAACAGCAGAGTGACTCCTTTTCTCTATTCAAACTGGTTGAATGCATGATTTTTATAATGCAGGCACCTGCAACTCACCACAGGTGAGTTCAATTCCAAAGAAAAGGAGAATCACCTGCTTGAAAGGTAATTATTTCTAACAACTTCTAAAAGGTGGCAATAATATTGTCCGAGCCATTTTAGGATTTCTGTGTGGAATAAGCTAAGATTTAGGAATTTTTTTCAGCTTTTTTTTGTTTTGTTCCACAGCAAATCAAAGAAATACATATGTGGATACAAAAAGATTTTTTAATTTCAACAATTTTCTGAAAGAAATTCTACATTATTTAAAAAAAAAAAGTGCAAGGGTGCCAATATTTTTGGCCACGATTGTATATGCTGTTTCTTTTTCAGGTTACAAGTATGCATAATTCTTTTAACATTCTGATATACACAAAAAAAAAATGCAAACAACTCACAAACCTCCATAACTAAAGACTAGTATTAACAAGAATTGCAATCAGTAGAGTACAAACAGTACCTGGCTGACAGTTTACGTTTTGTATCCCATTTATATGGCAGATAAATCTGTGTCTGGACCTGGGGATCGGCTTGTTCTTGTCACCCACCCAATTCATTCACCAACTTTTGTCATAATCCATCGACAACTTTTGGAAACATCATGCTCATATCGTTTTTTTGGCCCCACCTCTCAATGGTGAAGAATCACAAAAAAAATCTCGAATCCACATCCAGATCTTCAGCCTGGTGTTGGCTTAGCGGTTAGGGTGCCAGCTTGAGATCCTAGGATCCTGGGTTTGAATCCCGGTCGATCGCTGAATTAACGCCAGGGGGGTTGACTCAGCCTGTCATCCTTCCGAGGTGGGCAAATTGAGTACCAGTTCACTGGTAATTCCCTGTGTGTCGCAAGAGGCGACTAACAGTGTTGGCGGCAGGAAGGACATCTGGCCGTAAAACATTGCTTCAATAGGGGACCATGGTGCCCAAAAAAGGCCAACCCCTGCTCTGTGGGGAAAAATGGCCTCTAAACGCGGTTGCACATCCAGATCTTCACCACAATTGAATCACTTCTTTCTTGTCACACATTCAAACTGTCCACAAAATTTCGTCCGAATTCATCCACAACGTTTGGAGATAGACTGCTCACAGGCAAACAAACATGAAAGATGTTGTGCAGGGCACAATAATTGTGAAATCCCTGAAACAAATTTGACCTCAAATATAATTGGTGGTTAAATTCAATGACCTGATATGCAAATCCTGTTCAAATTTCAAGACGACCAGATGAAAATTGAGGATTTTAGAAATTCCACCGCCTAAGTTGTTGACTTTTGGCCTATATTCACCTTTCAGCCTATGTTGACCTCAAAAATAATGGGTAGTTGAATTCAATAACCAAATATGCAAATCCTGTTCAAATTCCTAGTCAATCGGGAAAAAATTAAGGATTTCAGAAATTCCACCTAAGTTGTTGACCTTTGGCCTATTTTGACCTTTTAGCGTATGTTGACAAAAAAATTCAAAAAGAATTAGTTTTAAAAATTAAAAATAAAATAAAATAAAAATAGAATAATTAATTAATTAATTAATTACTATAAAAATATAATCAATATAATAATAATAAAAAAATTAAAAATAAAATTAAAAATTCGAAAAGAATTAGTAATTGAATTAAATGACCAATATACAAATCCTCTTCAAATTTCAAGTCAATCGGATGAAAATAGACAATTTTAGAAATTCAGCCTATTTTGACGTTTTGGCCTATGTTGACCTCAAAAATATTGATGGTTGGTTTCAGTAGGCTGATATGCAAATCCTATTCAGATTTCAAGTCAATTGGATGAACATTGAAGATTTTAGAAATTTGAAAAAGGTGATTGACTCTAGGCCTATGTTGACCTTTTCGCCTCTGTTAATTTCAAAAATAGTTGGTGGTTGAATTCAGTTCGCCAATATGAAAATCTTATTCAAATTTCAAGTCAATCAGATGAAAATTGAGGAATTTAAGAAATTCAACAAAAAGTGGTTGACCTTTCGCCTATGTTGACCTTGTGACCAATGTTGATCTACAAAATAGTTGGTGATTGAATTCAGTTAGCTGATATGAAAATCCTATTCAAACTTCAAGTCAATCGGATGAAAATTTATGATTTTAGAAATTTGAAAAAAGTAGTTGACCATTGGCCGATGTTGACCTTTTGACCTATTGACCTCAAAATATATACGATTTTGTCGGACCACGAACTCCACCATTTGGTGAAGTTTTGTGAAGATCGGTTTAAAATTGTGACCTGTAGGCAAGTATAAGTGAGCGGACAGACAGACAGACAGACAGACACACACACACACTCACACACACACACACACACACACACACACACACACACACACACACACACACACACACACACACACACACAGGTGAGATCAACATTCTTGTCAATAAAAAAAATTTGGCCAAGTAATAATATGAGTGACCAACCAATATACTTGAAAAAATTTTGATTTTCGCAAGTAACAAACAGACAGACAGACAGGGGTGAAAACATAACCTCCTCCATTCGGTGGTAGAGGTAATAAAGCAAGATAAAAAATAATCAAATAAATTCACAGGTAAGATAAATTGATTTCCACAGATAACAACACTAACAACAACAACAACAACAACAACAACAACAGCAACAACAGTAGTAGCAGCAGCAGCAGCAGCAACAAACAGTTGTCGTACCCATTCCGGTGGGGTGTATCCGTCCACAGGCCGCCCCAACATGGGGATCTCGCCTTAGGCAGTCCACCAGCATGGAGACTGCCGATGGCTGGAAGTCCGTGTCTCCATCCAAAGCCAAAATGTATGTGTGCTTGAGGAGATAGGATGAAAGCAACCTCAGTGGCAAACTCACAGCGATATATGATCAAGACAAATCAATTAATTACTTATTTGTTATGGTTGCCCTTCGTATAGGTGACTTTAACTTCATTAGGAGGGAGGTTGCCCTCCTAATGTGACTTTAACTTCATCTTACCTCTCTTTTATGTTTTCTTGCTTCTTTATTGATTACCGAGGTTGTTTTCCACCCCAGTAGGTAGTACATGTACATCACCTGATGGGGGAATGTGAATATCAGAATCTTAATAACACATGATTCTTCAATCGTTAAGTTTTTCAGTCTTCAATTTTGGAAATACAAGTTGTTTGAAAGACCTTTTTCAATACATAGTCGAGGATCGTGGAGGAGCTAGTACTAGTACAGGTACACTGAAAAGATCAGGGCACAACAGGACAAAAGGACAAAAGGAACAACACATCTCCCGATGTCCCTGCCCTCAAATGTTGTGTTTTTGTGCTTCCTCCCCTTCTCTCCTCCATCTTGTCGACCGCTCCCCTTTTTATATACTTTGTTTGCTTGTTTGTTTGCTTTGTTTGTTTGATAAATGTTAGCTCTTTCACGAGCCTCGACTCTGTATACAAGAAAAAAAACAAAAAGAAAAAAAAACAGAGCAAGGGGGAAAACACCAACAACTTAGCCGAAGGCCAAGACAGAGGAAGGCAGACAAACAATGGGCGGGCGGGGGGGAGGGTGTGGGGGGGGGGGGAGAATGGAGGCTGGAGCAGATGCATGGGGTGGATAATATGAATACAGAGGGAAACTCCATGGAGGGAAACTGGACGTTTGGAAGAAGGAGGGATTGTGGTGGAGGTGAGGGGTTAATGAGGGTAGAAAATATCACGGTTTTGGATTGGGGATGATTTTAGATGGTGGAGAACAGCTGTCTTGAAGACCTGGAGGGAAGAAGATGAGATAGAGGTTGGTTCTATGGGATAGAAGATGAGATAGATGGTTATACAGACTCGAAAAAAAGAGGAACAAATGAGTGGGGGTGAGCAGTGATCCTGGATTTAGGCAGTTTCACCAGAAGGGGGTTGGTGGTGGACTATGTGTGTCCTGCAGTAACCTGGGGAAGAGAGGGGAGCAATAACAGAAAGGAGGCAGTAGAAGATAGAGAGACCCTGACCTGTCTGATGGCGAAGTGAGAGACCCATAGACTCAGCTTCATTGTGGGAGATTCAAATAATCTTGAATGCGTTGGTTTCCAGGAATCAAGATGAGCAAGATGTGAGGAAGGGAAGCCAGCCCAGAGGGAAGAGCAGTACTCCATCAAGGGGTGGATGAAAGCCTTGTAGGTGGATAGGAGTTTAGGTGTGCCAAGGAAGGACTTTATACGACCGAGGATGCCCAGTCGGTGGTTGGCTTTGGAGGCCAACTTTGAAATTTGGTTTACCTAAGAAAAATCATAGCTGATAGTGAGACTCAGGAGTATGAATGACTGAACTTCCTCAAGAGGATTGTTAAGAAAGTAGATAGTTGGGTTTGCCAGATGGTCCTTTCAGAGAGGGATAGTGAGAGTGTGAGATTTGTCAGGATTGAAAGACATATTCCAAGTGTTTGACCAGATTGTGATTTGTTCAAGGTCGGAAGAGAGGGAAGAGGCTGCAGCCTGCCTGTCTGAAAGATGAGGGATGTCATGGCAGAGGGTGGAATCATCAGCAAATAGATGAAGAGGATTTTCCAGAGAGTCGTAGAGATCATTTATGAAAATGAGGAATAGGACTGTACCCAGATCAATGCCTCAGGGCACTCCATCCTTGACAGGGAGAGGTGATGAAAGGATTTTGGTGAGTGCCACAAGTTGACTACAAGAGCATAGGAAATCAGTAAGCCATCATCATCATCATCATCATTTTAAGGAAGTCAAAGGTAATCCTTTTGAAACTTTTGATCATTCGAGGGAGATTCCATATGTGGAGTTGACCTTGGATGCCATCGGCAAAGAGTTTGGAGAGTAAGGCAGGATGCCAGACCGTATCAAAAGCACGAGATATGTCCAGAGAGACGGTCCTGATCTCATGTCTAACAATGAGGGCCTCCATCCGTTGTTGGGTGAGTAGAAACAGCATGTCCAAGGTGGAGTGAACTGGTCTGAAACCAAATTGATGATCTGAGATGAGGTTGTTGGAGAAAGGGAAGAATTTCATACCAACTGCAATGATGTATTGCATTGATGTATTCCAATAACATTGCTGATGATTGGAATAAACTGACTGGTCTATAGTTGGGGGATACGTTTTTGCACATTTTATGTAATGCTTTTCAAGCTTGAGTGAAATGCCAGACTTACAAGCGTTGAGGCAGCTCTCTGGGAATAGCCAGAGAGATGTTGACTTTCACAAGCATAAGTTCAGATGAACCAATTGGAGCAGAGGAAGAGCAGGAGACATTTGCTGAGAGGTTTGCCATCACCAAGTCCAGAAGGGAGGATATGCCATTGGGAGAAATCCAGATTGGAAAGTTCACAGCTTGAGTTAGTCCCATGACGTCACAGAAGTCCTTTGCCGAAGTGTCATGGCTGGTGAGAGAGGTACCAACACCCAGTCAAGTTGCATGGTGACAATTGATATCGCCACACATGAGGATGGGAAAGTTGGGATGAGTGGTGAAAAGTTTGTGCATGTTGTCTGAGAGAGATATGTTGATGGCATCATCACTGTTAAGAGGACAGTACAATACATAGATGGACACGATGTGAGAGCAGAGGGGAAGTTGCAGCCACAGGTACTTGTGGGGGATGGGAGGTGTAAAATCAAATCAGTAAAAGGGTCATGAGAAATTGAGTTATTGATGTAAAGTGTATCTCCACCACCAGGGTGTGGTTCGGGTCTATCAAATAAGGGGAGACAATACCAGGGAGAGACACTAAGGAGTCAGGAAAGTTCTGTAGGAGGAATAATTCTGTTATACACATAATGTCTGCTTTATCAGCAGCGGCCTGGATTGATAGATCTGTCAAGTTAGAGCAGAGACCTCGGATGTTTGAGGTCCACACAGTTAGAGATAGAGGGGATGAGTCGTTGGGAAGGTTGCATAATTTTGGGGGTGGGGGACAGAGGGGAGGCTTTTCAAGGGCAAGGTGGGGCTTTTGGGGTGGGAGTGAAGGGGGTAGGTGAGGGGGGAAGGATGGATTGTGTGTGTGTTTGGGTTTGAGTGTGTGGGGTGTGAGGAAAGGTTTGAGTGAAAGAACCATTATCACTATAAGAAATAACCATCATCATCATCATGTCACATGGATGAAAACCTATATTTCACACATTCAATTTATACATATATAACTAGAGAGTTCATAGAACACGATACCCCATTTAGTGTTAAGTATGCCACTGTTAACATGCAACCCAGTGCTATCTCCCACATGGTTAGGTTGGCGGTAACTAAACCGACACCTCACTGGCTTTGCTAGTGGGGAGAGTATTGTTACACCATGCCAGGACTAAAAACAACACCTGACAAAGGGTGGATGAGCTCCCTTTGGGAGCCAACGGCCATGCAGTATGGAGATGGTGTCTCCGAAAAACACCCAATGGGGGTAGAAAATTTTATTTTTCCGCCTGGCCTAGTTACTCCCTCCTGCACAGTGGTCATGTGAAGAGATTTACTTGTTTCAGGACTGGGTGAAGGTTTGCTAGTTTTTCCTCTTCTTTTTCTCTGTAGCCCTTCACATTTATTGGCTATCAGCCTTGTTTAGGGCAAAGTTCAAGAAATAAAATCGTTCAATTTGAATGAAACAATGATATTAAAGATCGTTAAAACACTTCTTTCTATGCAAGTGCCATCGGGAAAAATTAATAGACAAAGTACTGTCAAGCGGGAAATATGTCTCCCTATTCATGATCAAAATATAGCATTCAACTTAAACAAGTTATTCTTCGAACATAAACTGACGCTTACTGACAGACAAACAGACATGACCCAATTGCTCGACCACACTTTTTGCTTCGCGTGTGTGTGGTAATAATCCACAGGGCTACAATGTGTGGTAAACGGACACTTGCATTCTAGCTCACAGGGCGAGAATGCATGGTCATACAATAACTGGAAACCACCCCTCATGAGGTTGTGGTGTTCCCTGGGTGATGAGCTGACGTGCTGTCCCATGAGAGAGTATATACATCAAGCATTCCATAACTGGAATGGTGACCACGAACCCCTGTGCCACAGCAGCACTTGCTGCAAGGTTCCTAACAGGGGATACATGCCGCACATCCACATGTTTGGGTACTCATAATCAGTTAATAAGAACTTTGCAGCTGAGATAATAGTTATGAAGTTAAATTATATCAGATGTTTTGGACAAGCTATTTGTCTTCAAACTCTTTGTTGCTGCCAATGTCAGATGGTGGAAGGAGCTTAGAAAAAGTCTCAAATATACAGTGCATTCAGAAAGTATTCAGACCCCTTCACATTTTCACATTTTGTTATGTTGCAGCCTTATGCTGAAATCGTTTAAATTCATTTTTTCCCTCATCAATCTCCACTCAATACCCCATGATGACAAAGAGAAAACAGGATTTTAGAAAGTTTTGCAAATTCACGAAAATTAAAAACTGAAATATCACATTGACATAAGTATTCATACCCTTTGCTATGACACTTGAAATTTAGCTCAGGTGCCTCCCATTTCTCTTGATCATCTTTGGGATGTTTCTACACCTTGAGTGGAGTCCACCTGACACATGAAAGACACATGAAAGACATTCTTGTTTCTCACAGACAGTGACAGACCTGTTTCCCACAGAATCTTGTTTCTCACAGTCCGAGAGTCCTTTAGGTGCTTTTGTGCAAACTCCAAGCGGGCTTTCATGTGTCTTTCACTGAGGAGAGGCCTCCGTCTGGCCACTCTGCCATAAAGCCCAGATCGGTGGAATGTTGCGGTGATGGTTGTACTTCTGGAAGTTTCTCCCATCTCCACACAGGATCTCTGGAGCTCAGCCAGAGTGTCCATCGGGATCTTGGTCACCTCTCGTACCAAGGCCCTTCTCCCCCAATTTCTCAGTTTGGCTGGGCGCCCAGCTCTAGGAAGAGTCCAGGTTGTTCCAAACTTCTTCCATTTAAGAATTATGGAGGCCACTGTGCTCTTGGGAACCTTCAATGCAGCAGAGATTTTTTTTGTAGGCTTCCCCAGATCTGTGCCTCGACACAATCCTGTCTCTGAGCTCCGCAGGCAGTTCCTTCGACCTCATGGCTTGGTTTTTGCTCTGATATGCATTGTCAGTTGGGAGACCTTATATAGACAGGTGTGTGCCTTTCCAAATCATGTCTAATCAATTGAATTTACCAAAGTTGGACTCCAATCAAGGTGTAGAAACATTTCAAAGATGATCAAGAGAACTGGGAGGCACCTGAGCTAAATTTCAAGTGTCATAGCAAAGGGTATGAATACTTATGTCAATGTGATATTTCAGTTTTTTCTTTTTAATAAATTTGCAAAACTTTCTAAAATCCTGTTTTCTCTTTGTCATTATGGGGTATTGAGTGCAGATTGATGAGGGAAAAAATGAATTTAAACGATTTCAGCACAAGGCTGCAACATAACAAAATGTGAAAAAAGTGAAGGGGTCTGAATATTTTCTGAATGCACTGTATGAATGACATGCCCACTCCTTCGTTTCCCATCAGTATTATCTCTTCCCAACCTTTTTTTTTTTACCTACTATTCCTATTTTCCTCAGCCTGTCTTTGCCCCCTTTCTGTGCCCATAACCATATTTTTTCTCAACATTCATTTTGCACTTACCATTGCATGTACTTTTATCAGTTAGATGCCTAAAAAGTCTCATTGTGTTCTTTTAAGGAGGAAATTAGAATCATATGGCAAGTCGATTGAGATCTAAGTCACCAGCTGAGTCAAACAAATGGTGAATCTGGTCTGTCATTGAGTAAAGTAACTGAAGTGCCTTTAGTCTGAACCTCACCTGTGACCAGCGTTTCCTGTGCCGAATGCAATCTTTGTCTTTTAGGTGCACATACAGCTTGTTATCGCAAGGCATCTTGAATACCAATCGTGCCCCATATTTGGTTTTCAGAAACATTCCACGATATTTGAAAGGTTTATTTGGCCTCTCAAATTCTGGAATACCCTTGCTGTTCCAAAATTCTTCATCTTTTCGCCGTTGAAATATCCTGCACTCAACAATAAATTTTCATAAGCACCACTGTAACATGTTTTTTTTTAAATCCAATGTACAATAATAATTTTGCTTGAATCACAACTGTGACTCAATTTTTTTAAATCCAGCAACTGAGCGTTTGCACATTACCAAGTACCATACTTATATAAATATGCTGGGATTTAAGTTCAAAACATATTCATAAAACATTCCTTTTTACTTTCTTACAAGGTTCAACATGGCATTGGAAAGTTTGCAAATTTGACCATCCATGATGCAAGGAAGTCGAAGTGAAATGACTATATATGCACACGGTGCACATCGATTTGCGATACAGAAATCAATAACGATTCGAAGAACAAAATCAAAAAGTATCGTTTTAAAATTTGAACATCAATAAAACAAAGCACTAAATTACAATTTTAGCAACAGAGTGTGTGAATCAAATGGGATTCTTATACAGCACTTTTCATTTAGTTAAGAATCTCAAAACGATTTGGTGCAAGAAAAACTTGTTACAGTAGCAAAAATTCACAAAATAAGTGAAAAAAGATGAGATTTTAAATATTAAAATAAAATGAAAAAATTATATTTACAAAAAGCAATTGTAAAAAGACGGGGTTTCAAGAGGGATTTAAAATCGTAATTGAAGCGGCTGTGTGAACCCTGAAATGCACCAAATCCCAAAGTGTCAGAGCATATCAACTGAAAGTATGATCCACAAGATGTGTTCATCCCTGTGCGAGGGATTCACAGGAAACTCCGGCTGTTAGACCGTAATGTTCTTGCTGGTGTGCGAGGTTTGGGTAAAACGGGAATATAGTCAGAACCAAGTATATTTTAACTTTAAAATTATGTGGAAAATATTTTGGTATTAATGCGCTGACGCACTGGAAGTCTTCAGGATTGGTTGGAATGATATGATTGGACTTTGAGCTTGACGACAATCGATGAGAGCATAAATCAGGGCTTCAGTTGTCTGGTGTTGGCTTAGCGGTTAGGGTGCCGGCTTGGGATCCTAGGATCCTGGGTTCGAATCCTGGTCGATCGCTGAATTAACGCCAGGGGGGTTGACTCAGCCTGTCATCCTTCCGAGGCCGGCAAAATTGAGTACCAGCTTGCTGGGATGAATGATCCCGGTGTGTACCCTGGCTTAGAATAGGTACACCGTATCCCTGCGCATCGTAAGAGGTGACCAAGGGTTGGCGTCAGGAAGGGCATCCGGCCATAAAAACATTGCCTCAAACAGGGAACCATGATTGTCATGGGGCCCGCAAGGCTAACCCCCGCTCTAGCGGGGAAAAATGGCCTTAAAACGATCATTCATTCATTTATTCAGTCGTCCTCCGATTAAAACATGAGTGTATTCGAGCGATATTATTAAGATGAATGAATGAATGATTGTTTTTAAGGCCATTTTCCCCGCTACAGCGGGGATTAGCCTTGCGGGCCCCCATGACAATCATGGTTCCCTGTTTGAGGCAATGTTTTTATGGCCGGATGCCCTTCCTGACGCCATGATATTATTAAGATCAAGAAAGGAAATAGGTTTACAGTTTTTCGCAATATGTGGAATAAAGAGGTGCCGACTCCCATGGTGACACAAACATTAAGAACTATAGACAAATAAATTAGGTGCTGATTGCCAAGGTTCATTATCTGTGGTTGCAGCTTTTTGAGAACAGAAAAGGGGGCAATGATCAGCATATCAGTCTTGGAAGCATCAAGTTTGAGAAAATCCCAGGAAATCCACCTTTGAAGTTCAGGCAACTTAGAAGTTAGAGTTGTGAAAGAGAGCAAATGATCTGATTCAATCACATCCTTACCCATAGACTTCGATGACAACCTTCACCAGTAGTTTTGCATACTCGTTGATATGCTTGACACCTTTGGTTTTGCTGAAGGCATCATCAAAAAAGATGTGTGCCTCGATGTTGTAAGGCTCTCGTTGATATCTCTCATGCCTCATCTCTTGAACCTCCTCCTTGAACCTGTTAACAGAGTATTAAGGTTTGAAGCAAAACCTGAGTTTAGATAATAGACCAGCTGTAAATAGTTTGTACAAAGATTACCTTGACATATAATAGAGTGTAGCACATGCCTGCAGACTGTCGCTAAATTTAAAGGTCTTTGAGATTAAATAGAATAATTAATTGTAAAAGGGTATTTAAACTAGGAAATATAAATCGACATATGGATAGATGGATATGCCTCAGCTCGTGTTGCATGTCAACCCACTATGACAGTTTGATCTCAAGTTATTGTCACATGAAAGATTAAAGTTCACATTAGAAAGAGTGCAAGAGATAAATAGAAGAGAGACAACATCAGATACTTCCAACTCGAATTATGGTTAGCGAAATGAGTTTCAAAGTGCACATGACCTTTGACCTGTTGACCACAAGATTTAATCAGTTCATCTTTGTACTCCAGTTCATAAGTGTGCGAAGCTTGGTTGGAATCTCTTCAGTGGTTCACAAGTTATCATGGTAACAAAAACCGAAAACGGAAGCATGGATATGGACTGACAGCCTGAAAACAGTCTCCTGGTACAAGGTTTTTACTGAGCGTACAGATATCGGTTTTGTCCGAAGTTTAATGTATACATCTAGGAGATTATATACAGTGCATTCAGAAAGTATTCAGACCCCATTCACTTTTTCACATTTTGTTATGTGATTTTGCCTTTTGCTGAAATCGTTTAAATTCATTTTTTCCCTCATCAATCTACACTCAATACCCCATAATGACAAAGAGAAAACAGGATTTTAGAAAGTTTTGCAAATTTATTAGAAAGAAAAAAACTGAAATATCACATTGACATAAGTAGTATTCAAACCCTTTGCTATGACACTTGAAATTTAGCTCAGGTGCCTCCCATTTCTCATGATCATCTTTGGGATGTTTCTACACCTTGATTGGAGTCCAGCAGTGGTAAATTCAATTGATTGGACATGATTTGGAAAGGCACACACCTGTCTATATAAGGTCTCACAGCTGACAATGCATATCAGAGCAAAAACCAAGCCATGAGGTCGAAGGAACTGCCTGCAGAGCTCAGAGACAGGATTGTGTCGAGGCACAGATCTGGGGAAGCTTACAAAAAAATTTCTGCTGCATTGAAGGTTCCCAAGAGCACAGTGGCCTCCATAATTCTTAAATGGAAGAAGTTTGGAACAACCAGGACTCTTCCTAGAGCTGGCCGCCCGGCCAAACTGAGCAATCGGGGGAGAAGGGCCTTGGTAAGAGAGGTGACCAAGAACCCGATGGTCACTCTGGCTGAGCTCCAGAGGTCCTGCGTGGAGATGGGAGAAACTTCCAGAAGGACAACCATCACTGCAACACTCCACCGATCTGGGCTTTATGGCAGAGTGGCCAGACGGAGGCCAAACAGTTCAATCTTGGTTTCATCAGACCACAGAATCTTGTTTCTGACAGTCTGAGAGTCCTTTAGGTGCTCTTTTGCAAACTCCAAGCGGGATTTCATGTGTCTTTCACTGAGGAGAGGCTTCCTTCCGTCTGGCCACTCTGCCATAAAGCCCAGATCGGTGGAGTGTTGCAGTGATGGTTGTCCTTCTGGAAGTTTCTCCAATCTCCACACAGGATCTCTGGAGCTCAGCCAGAGTGACCATCGCGTTCTTGGTCACCTCTCTAACCAAGGCCCTTCTCCCCCGATTGCTCAGTTTGGCCGGGCGGCCAGCTCCAGGAAGAGTCCTGGTTGTTCCAAATTTCTTCCATTTAAGAATTATGGAGGCCACTGTGCTCTGGGAACCTTCAATGCAACAGAGATTTTTTTTGTAGGCTTCCCCAGATCTGTGCCTCGACACAATCCTGTCTCTGAGCCCTGCAGGCAGTTCCTTCGACCTCATGCCTTCGTTTTTGCTCTGATATGCATTGTCAGCTGTGAGACCTTATATAGACAGGTGTGTGCCTTTCCAAATCATGTCCAATCAATTGAATTTACCAAATTGTGGGCTTCAATCAAGGTCTAGAAACATCTCAAAGATGATCAAGAGAAATGGGAGGCACCTGAGCTAAATTTCAAGTGTCATAGCAAAGGGTATGAATACTTATGTCAATGTGATATTTCAGTTTCTTCTTTTTAATAAATTTGCAAAACGTTCTAAAATCCTGTTATCTCTTTGTCATTATGGGGTATTGAGTGCAGATTGGTGAGGGAAAAAATGAATTTAAACGATTTCAACAAAAGGCAAAATCACATAACAAAATGTGAAAAAGTGAATGGGGTCTGAATACTTTCTGAATGCACTGTAGATGTACAAAATAAGCATATTAATCAATACTAGCGGGGTCACCCGTGGGAATCCCACGGGCATGGATGTGTGTGACATTTCGACATATTGAGTTATATGCTGCACATTCATTTTTACAAAATGGTTACTGGCAAGTCATCAGATCCAGAAATGGTGTGAATTTAGTTATTTCACATAATATGTGACCCCTCACTCCTCTCCACCTGACACTCTCCTGTCTCCACCTGACACTCTCCTGTCTCCACCTGACACTCTCCTCTCTCCACCTAGCACTCCTCTCCTCTCCAAACCCTCACATCCCTCTCCTTTCCAATCCCTCACCTCTCCAATCCCTCACACTCCTCTCCTCTCCAATCCTTCACACACCTCTCCAATCGCGCCTCACACTCCTCTCCAATCGCGCCTCACACTCCTCTCCAATCGCGCCTCACACTCCTCTCCAATCGTGCCTCACACTCCTCTCCAATCGTGCCTCACACTCCCCTCCAATCACTCCTCTCCAATCGTGCCTCACACTCCTCTCCAATCACGCCTCACACTCCTCTCCAATCATGCCTCACACTCCTCTCCAATCGCGCCTCACACTCCTCTCCAATCGCGCCTCACTCGCCTCTCCAATCGGCTTTCCCCGTCTCGTTTCTCTCCTTTTTCTCCCGTCTCGTTCTTTTTCTTGCTCCAAATCGGCCCGTCGGAATCGGAAATCGGCCCGTCTCGCCCGTCGGCCCGTCGGAATCGGAAATCGGCCCGTCTTGCTTTTGTGCTTGTGCGTAAATAAATTGTGTTCATGACACCATTTCTGGTGTTGGGCTAGCGGCTAGGGTGCCTGCTTAGGATCCTGGGTTCGAATCTCGGTCGATCGCCGAATTAATGCCAGGGGGGTTGACTCAGCCTGTCATCCTTCCGAGGTCGGCTAATTGAGTACCAGTTCACTGGTAATTCCCTGTTTGTCGTTGAAGGCGGCAAAAAGGGTTGGCGTCAGGAAGGGCATCCGGCCGTAAAACATTGCTTCAAAAAGGGGACAAAAAAACAACAACTACCACGGTCCCCGAAAAGGCCAACCCCCGCTTTGCGGGGAAAAATGGCCTCTAAACGGTGGTTTTTACACCATTTCTGGATCTGATGACTTGCCAGTAACCATTTTGTAAAAATGAATGTGCAGCATCTAACTCAATATGTCGAAATGTCACACACATCCATGCCCGTGGGATTCCCACGGGTGACCCCGCAAGTTTGCATTGACGTTCGTCGATGGACTCGTTCGCCCGTCTCATTCGTTTTCTTGCTGCATCCTGTTCAAGTCTGCGTTCTTCATCGATCGTCTCATTCATTTTGGAAATAGAAGTTTCCACGCAGCGCATGAATTGTCACGATCCTCAAGAGGAATTTGTCTCGTAATCATCAAATGATAAATGGCAAGTAAATTATATTGTGGAAAATTAAAGATTTCAAATAAACCTATTTAAAGTGTATTCGCACATAACTAATTTTAAAAAACGAAGAAATATCTCTCGGTAATTTCCTGAAACATATTTTACTTCCGGCTAATAATGTTGAATTAAATAAAAACGAAGAAATATATGTCGGCATCATTGTTGACGTTTTTGTGACGACTGTCATCAAACGAAAAAGTAATATATCTTAACGGAAAAGCAAAAGCGAATTTTTAATATATATCGACACGTTGCCGTCGGTGTCATGTTGGGCGGTGTATGATACACCATGACGCGATTTTTAAAAATATATCTCTGCATTTTCCCGCGTGTGTGGAATGTTCTCAATTATTGCTGACACCGAGTCCAAAACCATCGATAAAAATGAAATCATATGGTGAGTTAGATTGGAGATAAAGGCGTGAGAGAGACTCAATGGCCTTGAAGTTGAAGTTACAGGCGTTTGAGAATTCATTTCGTTCTATAAACGGCAACTTTCATTGGATTTCCTTCCCGTTTTTTTTCAACCGAGTCGAAAACTATGTTAGCGACTGTGAAAAATGAAATGATATATCGAATTTTTAATATGTATCGACACGTTGCCGTCGGTGTCATGTTAGGCGGTGTATGATACACCATGACGCGATTTTAAAAAATATATCTGCATTTTCCCGCGTGTGTGGAATGTTCTCAATTATTGCTGACACCGACTCTAAAACCATCGATAAAAATGAAATCATATGGTGAGTTAGATTGGAGATAAAGGCGTGAGAGAGACTCAATGGCCTTGAAGTTACAGGCATTTGAGAATTCATTTCGTTCTATAAACGGCAACTTTCATCGGATTTTCTTCTCGTTTTTTTTCAACCGAGTCTAAAACTATGTTAGCGACTGTGAAAAATGAAATGATATATCGAATTTAAAATAGATATCGACACATTGCCGTCGGTGTCATGTTGGGCGGTGTATGATACACCATGACGCGATTTTAAAAAATATATCTCTGCATTTTCCCGCGTGTGTGGATTGTTCTCAATTATTGCTGACACCGAGTCTAAAAGTAAAACCATCGATAAAAATGAAATCATATGGTGAGTTAGATTGGAGATAAAGGCGTGAGAGAGACTCAATGGCCTTGAAGTTACAGGCCTTTGAGAATTCATTTCGTTCTATAAACGGCAACTTTCATCGGATTTTCTTCCCGTTTGTTTTTCAACCGAGTCTAAAACTATGTTAGCGACTGTGAAAAATGAAATGATTTATCGAATTTGATTTGAAATAAAACTGGGGGAGAGCAAGACACCACGGGCCTACAAAACAGGACTCAAAGCTATGCGAGTTAATAAAATGGTGGATATTTGTTTATAGCCACTCCCAGAATGGGTGGAGCTATGGGTGGAGCTACTCTGCAAACCGAGTAAGCCACACCCCGGACAGACACCCAACAGATAGACAGACAGACAGACAGAATCATCTACGGCTATTATAATATAGATTGCCAAAATCAACACAGAATATGGGATATGACCTTGAGTTGCAGCATCGTGAAGCATGCAGATTGCAGCAATCTTAAAGCAAATGCATGTTGGACAAGGATTCCATTATGA
The DNA here is from genome assembly GCF_964187855.1 of Myxine glutinosa. NCBI lineage: Eukaryota > Metazoa > Chordata > Myxini > Myxiniformes > Myxinidae > Myxine > Myxine glutinosa. The sequence continues at coordinate 79,169,146 of NC_136270.1, forward strand.
AATCTGTCTGCTGGTTGCATCATGATTGAAGTATGGATGGTTCTACTTGTGATATAGTATCCATGTACATTAACGCAGGATTTTGAAACAAAGCCAGGGTACCAGCACACAAACGCCTACTTGTTTGAAAGCCACTGTGGGGCCATTGACGTCTCGCAGTGAATGTGATCAGATGCCCCTGAACTCAGCACGCCATCTCCCAGAATGGCCGTGCTGTAGGCTCAATTTAATATGGAGGATGATCAGCATTTTTAACGAGCAAAAAGCGAGCGTTCTAAATACGCTCATTATCAGGAATACAATTAACTTAATTGAACCATTAAGGAAAAGCTCATTAAGGAACCAGGAGAATGTGTCATCTTAAAGAAATAGATAATTTATTAAAATAGGACGAGACAGCATCACCAGAACAGACATCGACTTATCAAGACAAAGGACATACAGGCTTTTATAATAAATAAATACATAAATAAACAAACAAACAAAACAAGAAAGGTTTCGTATTTGCACACAGCACAACACGCACAACACAGTACAAAAAGCACAGCATGGTACTTGCGAAATACAAATTGTTGCCATGGAAACAGTAAATTGACAATTTCAAAACAATGACCGAATCAAGCGTTTTCCATGATTCAATGTAATACAAAAATTTGACTCGAGAGTTTTCTAATTGCAGCCTAATAGGTGTTTTATATGTTTTGGATGGCCTTGACCTTCATCTTTTACTAATTTTGACCGGATTTTACACATATATGATACACATGCGTACAATAAGATGTGTAGGTTTCAATATGAATGAATGAATGAATGAATGATCGTTTTAAGGCCATTTTCTCCGCTAGAGCGGGGGTTAGCCTTGCGGGCCCCATGACAATCATGGTTCCCTGTTTGAGGCAATGTTTTTATGGCCGGATGCCCTTCCTGACGCCAACCCTTAGTCGCCTCTTACGATGTGCAGGGACACAGTGTACCTATTCTAAACCGGGGTACACACCGAGAGCATTCATCCCAGCAAGCTGGTACTCAATTTGCCGACCTTGGAAGGATGACAGGCTGAGTCAACCCCCCTGGCGTTAATTCAGCAATCGACCAGGATTCAGAACCCAGGACCCTAGGATCCCAAGCCGGCACCCTAACCGCTAAGCCAACACCAGGTTTCAATAATTTGACATATTGAAAAATGATTGAGGTATGGCAAAATAACATCACAAAAAGTCCCATTTAATTTTAATGTGGTGAAATTGTCATGGAAACCGTTGACATGTCAAAACCGCTAAATCAATCGTTCTGAGGTTTGGTAAACCAATTCAGTGATGCAATATGCAAATCATGTTCAAATATCAGGTCAATGAGAAGAAAATGTACGATTTTATGCGACCTTGACCTTTTGACCTCAAACAAAATAAGCTTCCAGCTTTTGAATGGTGAACCAATTCAGTGACCCAATATGCAAATTATATTCAAACTATCAGTGTACCCACCCTTCGGATGAGTGGGATTTGAGCGCATCACTAGCTGAAAAAAGCATATTATGTTATACATATTGTTACGTTTGTAGGGGTAGGGATACCATAGACCAGGTAGAGTGCATAAATTAGCATGCTCTGTATGCCGCAATGAAGAAGAAGAACCACTGTAATAATTAGGGAATTTGTATTAGCCCGGATGTCATGTAAGGTGTATCTTCGTCCCCAATACGAGAGGTGGGGTATGTTAATTAGCTCAGGGATTATGGGTAATTTATGCCTTGTAGGTGGTTACCTCTGTAATTTATTTCCTATGTCCCTTTTGGCACCATACCATAGTCACTAGCCAATCGCGCGCATTTAAACACCCTAATTAAAAACCTACTGGAAGCCAGGACATTGAGCGCTGACGCTGATGACATTGACTTTGGAAGCTCATCGAAGCAGGCAGGTCCGTGGGGCCACACCCCCAAGAGCAGTGATTGGTTAGAGGGAGTGCGAGGCGCTTGGGGATTGGTGGAAGGATGACATCAGCGAGAACGTTCTGGAGCGGGCGAGTTGGCACAGACTGGTTGGATTAGGATGAGGATGACGTCAGGGTATGGATTATAAAAGACTGGTGATCCTAACATCGCTCGCTCGGTTGCTGGATCGTGGGTGGCTCTCTCCTGGCTGGATGGTGGATTGACTGGCCGTCTCCTCGTCTTGGCATCGCTCTTTGGGCTTGGTTCATTCGTTCATGGATTCGTTCCTGGTTCCATGTGTCGGCACAAGTGGGATAGTTCATTCCCTCTGCAACATCGAACGGCCGGAGTTTCGAGCACTCCGGTGCGGGAACATCGGGAGGTTTGGCGGTCGGAAGAACGACACACAACGAGGAAAGAAGGTCTGGTGGAGGGCGACTTTTTCATCCACGATTTGGCACCAACCGGCGTGCGTTTCCCGCGTAGGGACATGGGGCCTGGACGACTCGTGACGGGGGTTTAAGCAGAGCAAGGAAAGCTAAGTGCCAACCACAAACATTTATTTTATATAACGTTAGTTTTACCTTTGTCTGTGTTTGGGTCTGTTGTGAGAGCGCTCAATTTAGGAATTTAGTTTTATTTTATCGTGCATTATTTGATTACCGGTATTTCTTTAACAAAGCCGGTATTTTTGTACAGTACATTTTCGTGTGGTTTGAGTTATTTATTACAGGTGAAGACGTCAGGTGGAAGCCGTTCAGGTAAGGCTCCGGTTTCCTCTCTCCCTCTTGCTCCCCCATGCGTATTATCCGCTATTTAAATGAACACCTCGGAGTAACAGCTCGTTTGGTCATCCGTGCTACCCTAAGGTGTTCACCAAGGGTAGTCACACGGCAATATTATGCATATTATGATAATATTAAGCATATTGTGACAAAAGCATATCATGTATACACTAAACCCTTAAATATTGTGGCTTTGAATTTCGTGGGTTTTGACCAAACGCGAGCAACCTCTTGTGTACCGATTTAGTTATCGAGGTGATTAATTTTGACCAATCGCCGTTTTGAGCCGAGTTAATCTCCCACCAAGAGCCTTTTGTTGTTTCTCGTGCACTATTAATAATGACTGAAGTGTAAAACGATGGAGAAAAGAAATGATTATTGTGAACAGTTTAGACTTTGCACATATGAATTCGACTTTACACCTGTATTTGTAAATCAGCGGCGCTGCTGCGGTGCAGGTAGTAACTGAGACATGCAGGGCATACAGTACTGTACTGTACCACCAACACTTCTCCACATCAACACTTTGTTCAGTGTAATCGTAATAAATTCTTGTTTTCAGTTATTATTGTCCTTAACAATTTTTATTGTGAATGTTAAAGTTTTTTTTAATTTTTCAATTTTAAAAAATGATTTAATATATTTGAATTGATGTCTGACTGAGAAAATGGAGGTTTTGGATAAGCTTATTCGAGGTGAGAGTGCGTTATATTTTTGCTGGTTTCGGAGCTGCAGAATGATTTATAAAAGAAACATCACCAGATTACAAAGGGAAACAATTTAAGATATCATGGTAATAGGAGAGGAATAGTGGGGGCTTTAGGTCAGGATGGTCTAGACCAGGGGTCGGCAACCTTAGGCACGCGTGCCACCATTGGCACGCGGCAGCGTAGTCATTGGCGCACTGGCGAAAGCAGTGCCCTCTCCGCTGCATGCCAAATCACCTATTGAACAGCCATTGGCTGTTGTGCGTGTTGCACTATAACAGTATCCCGGTGTGATTGTGCAGGGTGATGAGGTAGATGGATCAGAGCAGAGTCACCATTCCAATTCCAAATTCTATTACTGGAATAATAAATCAAAGATGCACAACATGAGATGCCGGCCTGGCGCATTCAAACACAATATTCGCGGCAACCGGATGTGCTGTAAGAACTGTGGTGTTGTTCACAGCAGATGGTCCGAGGCTGCATCTCCACTCATTATTATTATTTGGACTGGTTTCTGAGTTTTAATATTATTAATCATCATTATTCTGAATTGTATAATAATCGCAGATATAAAACAGGAGATGCAGGCTTGGTGCCTTCCGATATGCCGTTCGCGGCAACCTGAGGTGCTGTAAGAGCGGCTGTGCTGTTAACATCCGGTGGTCAGCGGTTGCATCTCCACTCTTTGTTATCATTCAGGCTGCCTTCTGCGTTTTAATATTGATCTCGTCATTATTTTGAGTTTTTTATGGGGTGGTAGTAAGGAAAATGGGGGTAGTAGTTTTTCTCGTAACACGCGGCCTGTCTTATTAGCCCCCTACCGGTGTACACCGTAAGGGACTATCGGTTTGCACTCCATCCCTCCGTCTGTCAGTCTGTCGATCCGTCAGTCCGTCACGCAAAGAACAGCTTTCCGGACTTTTTTTTCTAAACTCTTAATGCTAATGATTTCAAACTTGGTACATGGTTTCGTCATGACAAGTTACAGATCAAGTTCCAACTTCACGACGTTTCGATCATTTTTGACAAAGTTATGGCACTTTGAACTTTGGGAATTTCCCCAACAGTTTTCCAGACTATAATTTGGAGTGCGGTGAGTCATAATGCTGTCTTCTATGACAGTGCTACCAATGCTGGTAGGGGACATGTTTTGCAGTGCAATACTCAGAATGCTTGTTTAGTTTGATTGACGGTACGGCCTCCCGCTCACATTTCCCACAGGAATTGCAGTGAAGCGGTTCAGGTTCGGTAGATGTTCGGTAAATGTTTCTTTAAAATATTGTTGCTATGCATGTAGCCGATATGGATGAAATAAAATTCCATGTCTGTTGGAAATATTTTTTTGATGTGGTGTCAAAATTAAACTTAATGTTAAACTTAATGTTGATATGGCACACTAATTAACAAGAACATTTCAAACTGGCACTTCATGTCAAAAAGATTGCCGACCCCTGGTCTAGACTGTTGTCTAGCATGGGTTCGAATTCCGACCTGGCTATAAACTGTCATCCCAGTGTCTCACAGATATTGCGATTCATCAGTGTGTGCCAGATAGATGTTAAACTGGGAATCCTGTCTGCCGGCATTAGTTGGTGGAAATTAAAGATCCCCACAGTGTCCTTTGTGAAGAGTTTGCAAGATATTGCTGGCCTAATAGGTGGCACCATGAACAAATTCCAAATGCCTGTCATAACTTCTGCTGGGAAGGCAATGGCAAACCAGCCAGTATATCCCTTGCTCAGGAAGCTGTGCCGATGGTACCGATGCTCTATGAAGATGGTGATGCATCAGAGAGAGAGAGAGAGAGAGAGAGAGAGAGAGAAAGAGAAAGAGAGAGAAAGAGAAGTGGGGGCTTTGGACAAATTACAGAAAGGAAAGGCTGTGTTTTGCAGACGTTGTTGTTTTGAGTTCCAGACCCATCTATGTCTTTAGATCCCTTGACACCCCGTAATACCCCAAGACCATTTAGAACCTTTAGACTCCTTAAGACCCTTAATACCTCCTCAGACCCTGAAGACCCTTCAGACCAATAAGACCCCTAAATACCACTAAGATCCCTTATCCCTCCTTTACTGCGGCGGGGTATCTCAAACCCCTTTTGCATGTTACTAATCATGTCCAAAGTCCTGCCACACGAATGGATGGTTATGACCCCTAAGACACTCTCGTCCCTTTATTATCCAAAGACCCTTTAAGACCCTGAAGAAACCGAATACCCTTTAGACTCATAAGACCCTTAAGGCCCTTTATAATCCTAACACCCTTAAAAAGACCATTTAGACCCTTTAGATATTTTAGACCCTTTAAGATCCTTTAGAACCCTTGACCATTACGACCCTGTTCCATACTTTAGACCCCAACTAATGTTTTAACATACCCTTTGGATCTTTTAGACCCCATAGACCTTTTAGGCCTCTATAAATCCTTTAAACCACATCGACTATTTCGACCTTTACACCGGAGACATATAGACCCTCTAGACCCATTGATGCACACACACAAACATCCATGGAATATTCTTGCAATATACAGACTACGTTTTTTCAGCAAGCAATGAACAAACTCCACCTGTTGAGTGGTGTGCAAACAGGATGGTGGGTACTGTGCTAGTGATATATACAGTATTACAACTTTCTTGGTCAGGTTAATATATTAAAGTGAACACTCATGTCAGCAAGTGACAAACTTGAGATAAATGACTTGAAGATTACGATAATTATTCACAAACTCAAAAACAAGTGGATTTTCTCACTTTCTTCCTAATGTTTGCCTCATTTGTTTCTTCTCCGACCTGAATAAAACAACAAAGGAGAATATTTTATTGTTTAGGCAAAGATAGATAAAATCATTTTCAAATTTCGAGGTAATTAAACAATATTAAGCAGAGATGTTTTCAATTTACAGTTTAGCAGCCACTCATTTATTCAAAATGCAGAATTCAGGAGGGAAGCGTGGGAAGCAAGGGTAACTGGTTGTTTTGAAAAGATAGAAATTGAAAAACAAACAAATGAAATTGAAGAGTGAAGAAAGGGGAAAACAAGAAGAAAGGAAAAGGATATGTCTGTGTTATGATAGTGCAAGGTGTCAACATTCTGACACTTATGTATAAAACAACATTCTGACAACATTCTGACACTTTATACATATTATGTATAAAAAAACAATTGGCCCCAATGGGTGTGACTTCAACAATCACAAGAACGGGGAAGTACAATAATGATTTCTCACATTTCATCAAAGGTTGTTCCTCTCCTTTCTTTCCTAAAAAAGAAAATTTTAAGTACAATAAACCATATTTTTCATGTTCAAGTGTAAGTTTGTCATACGTCCATGAAACTTAAGTATAACTCCCATTTTTTGATTCAAAATGAAACAAACACATGATCAGAATTCCATGTTTGTGTTAATTACTTTTCTTCAAAAACAAATCAAAATCCTGTTTATGTCATATATTTGAAAAGTGACATTGTGGGGTTTTCTATGGGAGGTGTGACGATTTTCAGAAAACTCGTACACAGTTATTTTTAGTCGAATTTCAATTTTTATTTTTTTTAAAGACTACATTCTGTTACATGGTCCTCCCGGTAACTACCTGGTCTCGGTGACCCCCGGACCGTGGGAGGCACCCCGCCAGAAAGATATATGATTTATACGCTTTCATAACGCAATCAAGATGAATTCCAGTCCATAAGAAACCCCACACCAAGGATTCCGAGTAATCAATAATATATTCCCCCAAGGAATCAACAATCAACAACCATCAACAATCCACAATCAACAATCAATCCCCGAGATGATTAAGATGGCCATCTTATATATGTGTGTCCCCTTTCCCCACTCCCGACCCCTTGGGTACTCACGACCCCTTTGGTCTCTGTCCCTCACAATGTCTCTGGGCCCCTCCTGAACAAGGTTATGGTCGGCTTCGCCGCACACGGGCGGTTGAACGAACCCCGGGCGGACGTGCTTCCACCGGGCACGTACCGTACCGGGAACCACGGCTGCAGCGCACACCTCCTGGCCAAGCAAAGCGGGCAAAGCAAGCACCGCTTGCAACGCGCGCGAGGCCCCAAAGTGCGACCCGTACGCGTCCTTGTAGACGGTGCGGCGAACTGTGCCGGACGCTGGGTCTGTGCACGGCCCCACGGGAACTTGACGTGTCAAAAGGGTAGTTACACGTCCCGGTAACTCCTCTCGCCAGACGGGCTTGGGAACGCAGCTTTTCCACGTTGCTCAATATCGATCCCAACTCTCGTCGGAGCTGGGTGAGGAAGAAGAAGAATCGTCGCTTCTCCCGGACCTCGTGTCTTTTCTTCTTCCGTTTCCGGTCTCCTTTTTCCCAGAAGGGCTCCTGACCCTTTAATCACAACAACCCTTAATCGACTACACATTGATAAGCAAAGACCTGAATAGTAATTCACATACATTCACATAAATATGTAACACTCCCCCCCTTCAAGAAAGAAAGTTTGAACCCAGCGAAAACTTTCTTTGCCGGCCAACTTGGATAAACAAACCAGATAACTCACGCCCCCCCCCCCCCCCAACTCATCAGTTCCCCCCGGGCACAGTCATCACTTAAAAATAAAGCAACAAAATTTCACACAATCCCCTAGATTAATTCCCTCTGGACCAAGCGTCAACCACTTCTAGTTTCTCTTGAATGACGGTTAAGAGGTGGTGACCAAAGCCCCCAAATTTAAACCTCTCTATAGCACTTTTTCGGGAGGCCCAGCGGAGTATTCCCTACATGGACGCCTTAAGGAATGTGGAGTTCACGGTTAGTCCGGGGAGGAAAGTTCACTACCTGGACGCCTTTAAGAACGTGGCGTTCACGGTTAGTCCGTGTAGGAGCCCCGGCTCGGCGGCTCCCCCGTATATATAGTGCTTCAACTTCTCCAGACTCCTAACAGTTACGGTGGGACCACTTGTCCCAGCCGTTACCTGACTGGCGGTCTCCTTCTCGGCCAGTGCTCTGACATTCATTTTTTCGGGAGGTGCCGTAACTCTGGGAGCCTCCATAGTAATATCGGCTGCTGCCAACCCCAAAACTACTGCCAAGTTGTCCTCTTCTGTAGACCTCTCGACGCCTACGAAATGCCTTCCCTACTGTTATGGTCCGACCCTCCAAATCCTTACCATTCCAATTCTTCTCTGCCTCCCTGGCATCTCTTGTGCTTGCAAACGTGACAAAGCCGAACCCTCTTGACCGTTGCGTTTCCCTGTCTTTTACCACCCGCACTTCCACCAGCAGCCCATATCTGTTGAAGACAGAGGTCAGAACTTCTTCCTCTGTGTTGAAGTTCAGTCCCCCTACAAATAACTTGGAACTTTTGTCGCCATCCCGAGCTGGTGGGGTGTTATTTTCCCTGCTGTGCTCTTTACCAACCCTCGGGTTACCATAAATTTGCCCCCCGGCCAAATCATTCCCAATAATCACAGATACTCCCTCTACAGGAAGCGTGGCTTGTAAACCGACGGTGACCGGTCCTGACACCAAATCGGATTCCAAATGGATGACATGAAGTGGGGCACTAACACAGCCACCGATCCCTTGTAACCGAACACTATCACCCGTTGCGATACTCTTTGACAATGGCAAAATGCCTTCAAGCATTAAGGATTGATGGGCTCCTGTGTCCCTCAAAACCCTAACCGGTCTTGGGTTAGTCAAGTCTCCCTTGAGTGAGACCAACCCCTCATAAATAAATGGTCGGTAACTCTTCTGTGGGCGATTTCTTACGCTTGCCATCGCATTCGGAGTGGTAATAGTCGGACTCTGCTCTGGGTCTTCCCTTTTCATGCGGTAACAACTGGACATCAAGTGTCCAGGTTTCTTGCAAAAAGCGCAAGTAGGCCCGGAGGAAAAACTCGTGGTCTGCCTCGGGCCCCCCGAAATATAAGTTTGTCTTGGGCCCCCAGCCCTCTGATTTCGAACAGGTGGGGTATCCGCGTTGTCCCCATAATCCTCTCGAGGCCGCCGCCATGTATTGTCGTTCTCCGCACCTGCTGTTCCCCACCTCCCCTGCGGAGATCTAGGCGAGGAGTTAGGTTCGTGGACCCCTATCCGGTGTGTTAAGGCATAATCATCTGCCATGGTGGCTGCGTCCCACAACTTCGGTACTTTCTTTTCCTGCAGGTACACTTTGATGTCCTCGTGGACACACTGTTGAAATTCCTCCACCAGGATCAAGTCACGCAATGTTTTGAAGTCTTTCCCGACTCCTTTTGACTCACACCACCGATCAAACATGTTTTCTTTCACTCTGGCAAACTCCACATGGGTCTCACTCTCCCTCTCCCTGGCATTCCTGAATTTTGCCGGTAAGCTTCCGGAACCAACTCATAGGCTTTGAGGATGTGCTTCTTCAATACCTCATAATCTGCACATTGGTCCATTGGTAGCGCCGAATAAATCTCTTGAGCTTTTCCCACAAGCACACTTTGCACTAGTATGGTCCAGGCCTCCTCCGGCCAGTTTAACTGTCGAGCCACTTTCTCAAAGTGTGGAAAAAATTTAGCGACTTCCTTTTCACTGAAGGGTGGAACCAGCCTCACATGTCTGCCCACATCCCAGGTGTTCTGGCGAGGTGTCGACCCCGTCAGCAAGGGTGGTACCTCTCCCCGTTCTCTCATTAACTCCAGCTCCTTGAATTTAATTTCTTGCTGAAGCTCCATGTCACGTCCCTTTAATTCCCTTTCCGCTTTTCTCTCCTCTGCTTCGAGGTCCCGTGCAGCTCTCCTCTCCTCTGCTTTTCTCCCTTCTAACCTTTCCTGGAGTTCTCGTTCCACTCTCCTTTCCTCTGCTTGTTTCTCTTCTCTCCTCTCTTCTGCTTTCCTTTCTTCTTCTGCTCTTTCCTTTTCTGCTTTCCTTTCTTCTTCTGCTAACCTTTCCTGGAGTTCTCGTTCCACTCTCCTTTCCTCTGCTCGTTTCTCTTCTCTCCTCTCTTCTGCTTTCCTTTCTTCTTCTGCTCTTTCCTTTTCTGCTTTCCTTTCTTCTTCTGCTCTTTCCTTTTCTGCTTTCCTTTCTTCTTCTGCTCTTTCCTTTTCTGCTTTCCTTTCTTCTTCTGCTCTTTCCTTTTCTGCTTTCCTTTCTTCTTCTTTGATCCGTTCCTGGCTCCGTAATTGCAACTCCAGTTTCCGGAGCTCAACGTCTTCTGGTTCTTCGGGTAGCCACTGCCAGGCTAACTCGTCCCATGTTCCTAATCCCACCATAGATTGTATCACCGTGGTCTGCAACTCTGCCTTCCTCACATTAGTTCGAACCTCCAAGTTAAAATGTTTGGCCAATTTAAAGAGGTCCGACTTTAGTAACGCTCGGAACTGTGCCTCACTCGGTGTTACCGCAAAGTTCTGTGCCACAAACGCCATGGTGACTATCGTTAACACCTGTTAACCTTCACCCAAGACTTTACCCCAATTTCCCCAAAAATTTACCAATTAATACTTAATTAATAAATTTTTATTAATAAAAATATTATTTTATTATTTTATACAATTTTAGATCCCGGACGTAGACCCAATTGCGAATCCGCAAATCGTAATTTGGACGAGCCCCCAATTCTGTTACGTGGTCCTCCCGGTAACTACCTGGTCTCGGTGACCCCCGGACCGTGGGAGGCACCCCGCCAGAAAGATATATGATTTATACGCTTTCGTAACGCAATCAAAATGAATTCCAGTCCATAAGAAACCCCACACCAAGGATTCCGAGTAATCAATAATATATTCCCCCAAGGAATCAACAATCAACAACCATCAACAATCCACAATCAACAATCAATCCCCGAGATGATTAAGATGGCCATCTTATATATGTGTGTCCCCTTTCCCCACTCCCGACCCCTTGGGTACTCACGACCCCTTTGGTCTCTGTCCCTCACAATGTCTCTGGGCCCCTCCTGAACAAGGTTATGGTCGGCTTCGCCGCACACGGGCGGTTGAACGAACCCCGCGCGGACGTGCTTCCACCGGGCACGTACCGTACCGGGAACCACGGCTGCAGCGCACACCTCCTGGCCAAGCAAAGCGGGCAAAGCAAGCACCGCTTGCAACGCGCGCGAGGCCCCAAAGTGCGACCCGTACGCGTCCTTGTAGACGGTGCGGCGAACTGTGCCGGACGCTGGGTCTGTGCACGGCCCCACGGCAACTTGACGTGTCAAATGGGTAGTTACACGTCCCGGTAACTCCTCTCGCCAGACGGGCTTGGGAACGCAGCTTTTCCACGCTGCTCAATATCGATCCCAACTCTCGTCGGAGCTGGGTGAGGAAGAAGAAGAATCGTCGCTTCTCCCGGACCTCGTGTCTTTTCTTCTTCCGTTTCCGGTCTCCTTTTTCCCAGAAGGGCTCCTTGTCCCTTTAATCACAACAACCCTTAATCGACTACACATTGATAAGCAAAGACCTGAATAGTAATTCACATACATTCACATAAATATGTAACAATATATAATGCCATTTAATACACTGTAACAAAGACATTTTAAAAATGTAATTCATGTTTGAATTGGGTATAACAATGCAAGTGGGGGGTCTAGCGCATGCGTGATGGCTGTTGGTTACTCGTTGTTAGGCGCCATTTCAGTAGCCATGGAGCTGTGGACGATTGAACATCGCGTCTTTGTTGTTGAGACGTTTATTCAAACGGGTAGTTCGGTGGTGCTTACACAGCGCAGATTTCGTACTCACTTCAATGTTGGTCAACGTGGCGCCGTTCCGTCTCGAAACACAATATTGAAGTGGGTAAAAAACTTCAGGACAACTGGATCTGTGAGGCCGGGAGCAGCTCGGGGAGGTGATCGAACCGTTAGGACCCCGGAAAACATCGAAAGGGTTCGACAAGCTGTGGAGGCCAGCCCTCGTCGGTCAGCGGTACGGCACGCTCGCGCTCTACGGATGTCAGACAGATCAGTTCGTCGAATTTTGCACTTGGACCTTCATTATCACGCATACAAAATCATGGTGGTTCAAGAACTGCAGCAGAATGATTTCGTATGGCGGTTTACGTTCCCAGAAAGAATGCTGGAACTGCTGAGGGATGCTGCTGTGCTGAGAAATGCTGGAACTTTTCCGTGCGTCTGCAAGAATGCTTGGACAAGAACGGCCGCCATTTAGATGATGTCATTTTTCAAACATGAATTACATTTTAAAAATGTCTTTGTTACAGTGTATTACATGGCATTATATATGTAGTCTTAAAAAAAAAAAATATTGAAATTCGACTAAAAATAACTGTGTACAAGTTTTCTGAAAATCGTCACACCTCCCTGACAGACCCTGAATATTGAAAACCGTTTCATGATGCCTCTGCCACAAGATAAAGCATGTTGATCACTGAACTCTGAGTAAACACAAAAGATAACAGGAACCTGCTATACCATTCCATTTACCTAAGTTTCCTCAAAGGTTTGTCACAATATTGTTGCACCAATTTTGTCAATGAACACTCATTCATGAATGTCATAACAAATCGAGTACAATTACAAAATTGTGAAATAACAACAAAATCGTACAGTAAAATTAATCTATTGATGCTTTCTGCATTACACAAAGAAACAACATTGAAACAACATTTGTGTGCATTTCAACAGTGCATTTCCATCACACTGATAACAAGAAAGAGCAATAAGCGATCGCAGACCCTCTCCAGGACATGGTTTTAGTGGTTTATAAGGCTTTTGTGTTAAAGCAAATATGGCGGCCGAACCACGTGACCGATGACGTCATCATTATTAATTTTTTCTCCGCCAATTTATCCATAGATGACAATCAAGAAATTTCATCTTGATCGGATGAAGTTTTGTACTTGCCGAATTATGACGTCATAATGGAGGCACCTATGACATCATCATTAACATATGTCATTCCCCATGGAGAGTTCCTTACAATGAGCCATGTATCGATTTTTTGTAGGCAGCACGTTCGGAGACATAGAGGTGCAAAGTTTTTCGTTTTTTCCAAGATGGCTCCCGTACCACGTGACCAATGACGCCATGATTATCATTAAAAATTTCTACAGGTGGAGTTGCACCTATGGTGAAAATTTTCTGTCAATCGGACCAAAGGTTGCAGAGAAAATAATATTTATTCTGTGCGGACAAACAAACAAACAAACTCAAATGCAATACCCTCTCCTCTGGCGAGGATAATTATATAGATTACTGTATTGAGAAAAAATTGGTATGCGGGGGCTTACATGGTTGCGGGATGAGAAACAAAAGTTTACAGACAGTGATAATTACAGAATACAACTAGAACGGTACTCGGTAGAGTGCATACCTCCACCAGGCTGAACAGTTTACGTTTTGTATCCCACTGATAGGCCGGACCTGTATCCGGCCATCAACCAAAATCCAATCGGCTTGTTCTCGTCACCAAGCCAACTCATTCAACAAGTTTTGTCATAGCCTGTGCACAACGTTTTGAAATATCGTGTGACATACAGTATCGTTTTTTGAGGTTTTTTGAGCCTGGTGTTGGCTTAGCGGTTAGGGTGCCGGCTTGGGATCCTAGGATCCTGATTTCGAATCCCTGAATTGACGCCAGGGGGGGGGGGGGGGGGGGAGGGGTGTGACTCAGCCTGTCATCCTTCCGAGGTCGGCAAAATGAGTACCATTAGGATGGATGATCCACTGATCCAGGTGTGTACCCCAATTTAGGCGACTAAGGGTTGGCGTCAGGAAGGGAATCTGGCCTTAAAAACATTGCCTCAAAAAGGGAACCATGAGGTCATGGGGCCCGCAAGGCTAAGCGCTGCTCTGGAGGGGAAAAATGGCCTTAACACGATCATTCATACAGTATCGTTTTTGGCCCGATCTCTCAATGGTGACGATTCACTTGGGAAATTGTAAAAACTCTTGCATCCAGATCCGGATCTTCACCAAAATCGAATCAATTCGTCCTTTCCACACACCCAACGTGTCCAGGTTTTGGCCGAATGCGTCCACAACTTTTTGAGATATCCAGCTCACAGTCACACAGACAGGCAGACAACCCTTAGGTGGCAGAAGTAATAAACATCAACTAAAATGCCAATAATGTAAATGTAAATGAAATGGATGCGGAATAGAGGTTAAATTTCTTACGTTTTTTCCAGTGAAAATCGAACTTGTTTCTTGTCCAATCTGAACAAAACAAAGGTTTTTATTAGTTCATCAGTTAAAAAAACAAACAAGAAAGCATCTGAAAATGTGTCTGCATCCACTTCTGAAACCATTCATACTCAATAAAATACAAAAAAATATACGATTTTAGGTGATCTTGACCTTTAGTCCACAATATGCTTCCTATGCTTCAATAACCCAATATGCAAACCCTGCTCAAATTTTGGGTCAATTGCAAGAAAATTGTCGATTTTATGTGATGCTGAACTTTGGAGCAAATTATTAATTTGTCTTCGCCATATTCTCATAATAAAGCTTTGTTGAAAATTTTATGATGAGGCTGAAATGGTAAATGGAAATTTTAGATCATTTGGATTGAAAATTGATCATTTCAGGTGACACTGACCTTTGACCTTTTCACAAAGTTATTAATTTGCCTTCTCCATATTCTCATATTAAAACTTGGTTGAAAATTTGATGACAATAACGCAAATGGTAAAAAAAAGTTACGACACAGATGCATACGCACGCACGCCCACACACACATACACAGGCGGCCTGGGATTTGGCGGACTCGAGTGGGAGGGGGTCCTGAGATTTGGCAGACTTGTGTGGAAGGGGGTCCTGAGATTTGGCAGACTTGTGTGGAAGGGGGGGGGGGGGCTGAAAAAGATTAGGACCGGTGGTAATGATGCACGCATGCCCGTACACACACACACGTGCATGGGTTGTGATTTGCACATACACATGCACGATTATGGTTTATACACGTTTGGCTTTGGTTTTGCTTTTGGTTTTGCTTTGGCATGTTTTGGTTTGCTTTGGGTGACATCATATGCTGTGTATTGTGTGCACACATATTATTTTTATGCGATACATACATATATACATATTGTGTACATGTTGTACTGTATACACACATATTATATGTGACATGTTTTGCAGTAGTATGTTGTGCACACGTGTCTTGTGTGTGACATATTGCACATATTTGGTGTGCACATACACACACACACACACACACACACACACACACACACACACACACACACACACATATGAAGGTGGATACATCAAGGCCTGGGAGGTCTCCTTTCCACCTTCTGAAACCCGCATTTAGAGATAACGATGCACACACGCATGCACGCACATAACACAACACACACACAAACACACACACAAAAACACACGCACACAACACAACACAACACAAACACACACAATAGCAAAATCCCATGGGATGGTCTAATAAATAAATAGATAAATAAACCAATGGTGGGAGCTTTCATGAGTTATATATTTTATTGTGCAATACTTTTGCTTGGAAATAGCTCACCTGAAAATAGATGTCAGTATGCGGGTCATCTCATCTTGCGTTTCATGCCACATCGTCGCACACATATAGATGTCAACGTCCTCTTTCATATACTCATTTCTGAAAGAAAGATTGATGAGTTTTTATTTGTTATAAAATAAAGTTTTACACATGAAAAAGCCACACCACTATATTTTTTGTAGCTTATTTCAGATGCACCCAACTCATCTTGTCACCTACCCAACTCATCCACCTAGTTTTGTCATAATCCATCCACAAATATTTGACATATTGTGCCATATATCATTTTGGCCGCCATCTCCCAATGGTCACATCACTTTAAAAAATTATAAATATTCTCATATACAAATCTGGAGCTTCACTAAAAGTAAAATCTAATCAATTTGTCCTTGTCACACACAAAACCTATCCACCAAGTTTCGTCCAAATCCGTCCATAACTTTTTCAAATATCCTGCTCAAAGACAGCCAAACAGACAGACAGGAGTGAAAACATAACCGCTGCCCACCTTCGCATGTAGGTAGCAAAGTGGCATGTAATTTAAAATTGTAACCACAACAGTATGATATCGTTGAGTAAGGTGACAATATATGGGCTGGTTTCAACTTACAGTTTCAAACAAAAACTCTTTCTTCTTCATCTACTTCTTCACATATAATAATGGTCAGTCTCATTCAATCCCGTTTCTCATATCGATTACATTCAGAAAACGCTTGCTGTATTCAATTGTTTTCCTGACAACATTTCCATTTTATTCATGTGGCAGTATTGTAACGCCCTATCAAACAGTATTTCTGATTATACACTGCCTTTTAAAGTATCACAAAGCGCTCTTTACGTTGACGCTCTGCAGTACTTACAATGCAGGTCAGAAAAGGATATTAACAAAAAGCAGAAAGTATTTTTTTTTTCTCTTAAAGTAAGTCGGTCAAAACACTATACCATCTATTTATTACATAAGAAAAAATGGAAAAATTTCCCTCCTTCCCTCTACACTATTCTCCATAAGTGAGGGGTGGCGGAATGATGGAATATGGTGCTTCTCGGAGGGGAGGAGGCACGTGACCTCAAAAATTCCTCTCACGTGCAGACATAAATCCATTTCTATCTATAATATTGATATTCTCATCAGCAAAGCGACAGGTCTTATCACCTAGTTCCATCTTATGCAGCAGCTGGCAGTGATGTTATTTATGTCAGTATGCGGGTCATCTCATCTTGGAGATGCAGAGGCGCAGACACTCCTTGGTGCAGTGTGCTCCATCATTCGGGGCAAGATATTCCGAAATTTGGACATGGTAACAGAATACTATGACCCACTCTTTTTGAAAGGTACCATATGGCCTTAACCACATGCAGTGGCATAATGTTTATACGTTAGAAAGTTAGAACATCTGCTCTGAGTCTGGGGTTGGGGGGTGGGGGGGGGGGGGGGTTGCC
The DNA here is from genome assembly GCF_964187855.1 of Myxine glutinosa. Classification (NCBI taxonomy): domain Eukaryota; kingdom Metazoa; phylum Chordata; class Myxini; order Myxiniformes; family Myxinidae; genus Myxine; species Myxine glutinosa. The sequence goes on from NC_136270.1 coordinate 79,186,452, forward strand.
GAGTCATTCATACCAAAGACTTGAAAACGGTATGTGCCGATTCCTTGCTTGATGCTCAGCATTTAAAGGAAGTAGAGCCAAGACAAAGAACCAAAAGTTGGCAACCATTGTACAGGCTTGGATTGGCCGAATGGCCTCCTGCATTGAAGTTCCTCTTAAGGGAACTTATTTTGTCATTTCCTCTGAACAGAAGCAGCTCAACAATGACTAACTAAAAAAAAAAATCTTACTTTTTGATCTGTAGATATTCTTCTTTGCACCGCCGATTCAGCATCATGTCCGCAGCAACACACAAAGTATCATGAATCCGTCGCACGAACATTTCCCTCGTTTTTTCCATCCTCTGCGTTTGCTTCTTCCATATGTGGCAGGTTACCAACATGAGTCCCAACCACCACAATACACCTGCTGCAATTGTCAGGTTGAGGCATTTACTTCGAACCAGCGCATCAGATGACCCAGCAGAATTCTTGAAAAATAAGTTGCTGTGACTGGTATTGTATGTGTAGGAGCATATGCTGCGGGCGACGCCATTTGCCAGGCGTTCAGGAAAAGTTTCTTTCCCAGTTCGTGATTCTATTACCATGTCACAGTTGAAAGAGCTGTGGAAAGACAGATGATGGTCAGATATTTTCAGACATTGTCAATTTATCTTTTAAAATTACATTACAAGACAACAGAAGCAATTTATTTATTTATTTTAAGAATTAACAAAGAAAAAAATTACATTGCAGGATATATATATATATATATATATATATATATATATATATATATATACAGTATATATATATATATATATATATATATATATATATATATATATATATATATATATATATATATATATATATATATATATATATATATATATATATATCCACGATATCCATTTTTCCGTTCTCCAACCTATGGCTTTGTCTTTAAAAACTCAACGTTTCGGCCAGCAACCCAGCGTGCGCCGAGCCTCCACTAGCCTTCATCAAGAGAAGTTCCCTTGTTCACCTCCTCCCAGATATATCTGGGGGGAGGGGTGGGCCTATTCTATCAACCAATCACAAAGCTGCGTTGCGAGACCTCGTGACCATGGACCCATGCTCGGCTTATGTTGCAAGTGTTTTGTGCGTGTTTGAGCGGTGTATGGTGTTTTGTTGTCCGTGTTGCCTGTGTCGGCTATGTCCCACTTTGTCTTTGTCCACCTCCACGCATCGGTATGTCTCTGGTGTATTTATGCATGAGAGGTCCGTATGCCTGTGGTAACGCCACAGTCTCCTTTGTCAATGGTGCCCTCGTTTGGCCAGTGTGCCAGGCCTCCAGTATTCGCCTCCTGGCCCGGTTCGGGGATGCCGCCAGCACGTTCACATTGTCCCATAGAGGAACATGGCCCGCCCTTATTCCATGCTTGGCGATAGCAGATCTTTCTGGGTGATTACACTCAAAGGCCTTGTGGTGTTCATTAATGCGCTGGCCTAAGATTCTTCCAGTCTCGCCTATGTATTCTCCACCACAGTCACATGGAATGGTGTATACCACACCTGTGCAATCATTCTTCAGTCTTTTGTCTTTGACCTTGGTCAGTGCACGTCTCAAGGTGTATATAGGTTGGTAGTTGACCCTCACCCCGACCGGTCTCAAAATCCTGCCAATCCATTGAGATACCCGTGGCACAAATGGTAGCACGCAGAAGCCCTTAGGTGGTTCCTGTGGCACGTCCTGTGTTCCTGGAGCCGCCAGTACCATTTCATTTTTTGGGCAGAGGTGGTCTGGGTAGCCATTGGCTTTCAATACCCATTTGAGATGCTTGATCTCTCTCCTTTTGCCCTTCAAGGTGGACGGTATATTCCTTGCCCTTTTTACGAGTGTATTCACCACAGCTCTTTTATGGTGCAGTGGATGGCAAGACGTGAAATCGAGGTAACGCTCGGTCTGGGTGGGTTTCCTATAGAATGCGGTACTTAAGCTTCCATTGAGGTTCCTCCTCACCAAGACGTCCAAAAATGGAAGCGACCCATCCTGTTCTTCCTCACAGGTGAATTTGATGGAAGGAACCGTTCCACTGATGCCCTCCTGGATTGCATTAACAGCCGTGCTGGGCAGATGACAAAAGTGTCATCGACATTGCGGTACCAGACACGTGGCTGTGTTGGGAGGGATGGGATGGTGTGTGTTTCCAGCTCTTCCATCACCATATTGGAAGAGGGGGAGGACGGCACGGAGCTTCCTCCACCATGTGACTGTGGTGGAGAATACATAGGCGAGACTGGAAGAACCTTAGGCCAGCGCATTAATGAACACCACAAGGCCTTTGAGTGTAATCACCCAGAAAGATCTGCTATCGCCAAGCATGGAATAAGGGCGGGCCATGTCCTCTATGGGACAATGTGAACGTGCTGCGGCATCCCCGAACCAGGCCAGGAGGCGAATACTGGAGGCCTGGCACACTGGCCAAAAGCGGGCACCATTGAGCACCATTGACAGAGGAGACTGTGGCGTTACCACAGGCATACGGACCTCTCATGCATAAATACACCAGAGACATACCGATGCGTGGAGGTGGACAAAGACAAAGTGGGACATAGCCGACACAGGCAACACGGACAACAAAAACACAATACACCGCTCAAACACGCACAAAACACTTGCAACATAAGCCGAGCATGGGTCCATGGTCACGAGGTCTCGCAACGCAGCTTTGTGATTGGTTGATAGAATAGGCCCACCCCTCCCCCCAGATATATCTGGGAGGAGGTGAACAAGGGAACTTCTCCTGATGAAGGCTAGTGGAGGCTCGGCGCACGCTGGGTTGCTGGCCGAAACGTTGAGTTTTTAAAGACAAAGCTATAGGTTGGAGAACGGAAAAATGGATATCGTGGATATAATTCCCAACCGCCGTTCATTACTTGATATATATATATATATATATATATATATATATATATTATATATATAATATATATATATATATAATATATATATTATATATATATATATATATATATATATGTATATATATATATATATATATATATATATATATATATATATATATATATACTATATATATATATATATATATATATATATATATATATACAGGGTGCGTCAGCTATTTGAGAACAAAACTTTTAAGAAACAAAAGTGGCCCAAACTTTAATTAAATATGCTCTCTTTTTTCAGCCCCAACATGGAAGCTTCGAATGTAACACAGACGATGAAAAGGCATGCCGTTCTCGTCGCCTTAGCCGCCAACCACAGAGATTCTGAGATTGCATCCTTCTTAAATGTCGCCAGATCCTTCGTGTTTAAGATCAGAAAAGAGCTCCTGGCCTCTGCCGGGAATGTTTCCTCTGTGGCAAAAAGAAAAAAAACATTCTCGACGGTCAGATATTGTCAGAAACGTCGAGTTTGTCCAGCAAGTCCAGGGCATCATCAACGAGAACCCCGGCAAGTGAATGAGGGCCAATGCCAATCAGCTCAATGCTTCGGAGTCAACCATCAGACGTGTGGTGCATGAAGACATCAGGTACAAATCCTATGTTATGAAAAGAGGGCAGTTCATATCCGATAAGACCCAGAAGAACCGTGTGATCAAGGCGAAAGGCTTGCTGAACAAACTCAAGCACTGAGACATAGACATAGACATAGGAGCCCGACAAGCTCTGGTTCTTCTCAGATGAGAAAAACTTTGTCCAAGATCAAAAGGTAAACAGGAGGAATGACAGATGGCTCTGCGCCAGCCCCACTGAAGTTCTCACTATTATGCACACCAAATTCCCATAATCTGTGATGGTCTTTGGGGTCGTGAGCAATGAGGGCCATGTCATGCCTCCTCACTTTTTCCCGCAAGGTCTTAGGGTCAATGCGGCAGCCTACATCCAGACATTGGAGACGGTTGTCAAGCCCTGGATCGAGAGAGTTGCTCAGGGGAGGCCTTACGTGTTTCAGCAAGACTCTGCTCCCTCTCACACAGCCTGCATGGCCCAGGAGTGGATGGCCGAAAATTTTTATGATCATGTTACCCCTAACATTTGGCCTCCTAGCTCTCCTGATTTAAACCCCCTGGACTACTATGTCTGGGGCGTCGTTGAGAGGGATACCAACAAGCATGCCCACAATACCAAGGACTCGTTCATGTCTGCTATTGGGGACGTTATGGCCAACATGAATAAAGATCACCTGAAAAACGCATGTAGTCGTTTCAGAAGCCGTATCGAGGCAGTAATCAAGACTGATGGCGGTTTTATTGAATAGCCTTTTGCTATGTGTATTTGAGAATATGTGTACCAAATTCTATAACAATATATTGGTTTTTCTAATAAATATTTTTGTTTTCCTTAAAATAATTTTGTTCTCAAATATCTGGCATATATACTGAAACGCAAAAGAAACTTACCACCTTTGAAACCTTTAAATATCAACAATAACACTGCATGTAGTAAATGTGTGAACTTATTTGTGGACAATAGTGTCCTCACTGTCAGACAAAAACAGTCACGGATGGTCACTTGAACCTTCAATGGTCACTTCATAGCACAGCTGTTGAACAGCCGTTTTGACTGTCAGTGATTAGCCAATGGGTATGGGATGATTTTAATGAGCTGCACGTGATGTCTTGATGTTGGCTTTAAAAAGGCCAGTGCAAAATGGGCATTTTGACCGAAAAATTTGACCATTTTGACCAACTTCAAAAAGACCGAAAACACAAAAGAAACTTACCACCTTTGAAACCTTTAAATATCAACAATAACACTGCATGTAGTAAATGTGTGAACTTATTTGTGGACAATAGTGTCCTCACTGTCAGACAAAACAGTCACGGATGGTCACTTGAACCTTCAATGGTCACTTCATAGCACAGCTGTTGAACAGCCGTTTTGACTGTCAGTGATTAGCCAAGGGGTACGGGATGATTTTAATGAGCTGCACGTGATGTCTTGATATTTGGCTTTAAAAAGGCCAGTGCAAAATGGGCATTTCAATCAACATGCCACGATTGTCAAGGGATCAACGGCAGCGTGCCCTGGGCATGCTGCAAGGCGGACTGAACTACCGTGAGGTGGCACGTCGCCTTGGCTGTTCACACCAGACGATATCGGCCCCTGGTGGACAGAGACACCCTCCACAACTCTGCAGATGACAGACCTCGATCAGGGGAGGCCAGGACGTCACCACTGCAAGGCAGGACAGGCAGATGGTCCGAAAGTCACCTGCGGGATCGATTCCGTCCAGCATCCCGCACTGCGGCAGAAACTCCGGGGGTGTGCAAACCCACGGATCTCCAATGATACTGCACGAAGACGACTGCATGACTATGGTCTGACTGCCAGAAGACCATACAGAGGCCCCGTGATGACGGTTGCCCATCGCCGCAACCGTCAGAGATGGTGCCGAGCAGCATCAGCGGTGGATCTTGGCGCAGTGGAACGAGGTCCGCTTTCAGCGAAGAGTCAAGGTTCTGTGTGGACAGTCCTGATGGGCGTGAGCGTGTCTGGAGAAGAACTGGCGAGCGATATGCCGATTGTTGCGTGCGTCAAGCCAACAGGTCGGGGTGGCCCAAGTGTGATCGGTGTGGGCAGCCATATCAGGCCGGTACAGGACGCCACTGGTGGTTGTAGATGGGAATCTTAACGCCCAGCGGTATGTGGATAACATCCTGCGACCTCATCTGCTGCCATTCCTGCTAGACCACCCAGAACTGAGAACCTTTCAGCATGACAAACGCTCGTCCCCATGCTGCTCGCTTTACCACTGCATTTCTCCAAGGCGAGAACATCAACACCATGCAGTGGCCTGCGCTCTCACCCTGACCTGAATCCCATAGAGCACCTGTGGGATGAGCTTGGGAGACGCGTCGTTGGCAGGGCCAGGACACGGGCCAGAGCTGCTTCAGACATTGAGGACTGAGTGGGACAGAATCCAGCAGCCAATCCCATCCAAAGACTGGTAGGCAGTATACGCCGACGATGCACTGCCTGTATCCAAAACAATGGTGGCCATACACGCTATTGAAAGGGGACTGACATTGCACCCTGTGCTGTTCTGTACTGTAGAACAAACTGATGGGATGGTGTGTATCTTGGTCAAAAACTTGACATGTCATCAATAAAATGCCAATGTTTCAATTAGCAATTGTTGGTTTGTTTTATTTTGAACTGTTACAATTTTATTACATTTCAAACAAGTGGTAAGTTTCTTTTGCGTTTTCGGTCTTTTTGAAGTTGGTCAAAATGGTCAAAATGGTCAAAATGTTTCGGTCAAAATGCCCATTTTGCACTGGCCTTTTTAAAGCCAATATCAAGACATCACGTGCAGCTCATTAAAATCATCCCGTACCCCCTTGGGTAATCACTGACAGTCAAAACGGACTGTTCAACAGCTGTGCTATGAAGTGACCATTGAAGGTTCAAGTGACCATCCGTGACCGTTTTGTCTGACAGTGAGGACACTATTGTCCACAAATAAGTTCACGACATTTACTATACACAGTGTTATTGTTGATATTTAAAGGTTTCAAAGGTGGTAAGTTTCTTTTTGTGTTTCGGTCTTTTTGAAGTTGGTCAAAATGGTCAAATTTTTCGGTCAAAATGCCCATTTTGCACTGGCCTTTTTAAAGCCAATATCAAGACATCACGTGCAGCTCATTAAAATCATCCCGTACCCCTTGGCTAATCACTGACAGTCAAAACGACTGTTCAACAGCTGTGCTATGAAGTGACCATTGAAGGTTCAAGTGACCATCCGTGACCGTTTTGTCTGACAGCGAGGACACTATTGTCCACAAATAAGTTCACACATTTACTACACGCAGTGTTATTGTTGATATTTAAAGGTTTCAAAGGTGGTAAGTTTCTTTTGCGTTTCAGTATATATATATATATAATTTTTTTTTTTTCCAACTTAAATCTTTAACTTCAAATTATTTATAAAAATGTAATATCACTGACATTGCAAATACATTTGTGCAAAAGAAATTTTGTATTGTGATTGGTGTAAATCATAACAACACAGCAGCTCACATATAGTCATTATCCTCAGTTAAAACAAGGCTGTCTCTATAGACATGTGATGAGGTGTTTTGAATTGCACAGCATGAGGTGGTAATTATGTGAAGGTAAGGTAATTATAATTTCGTGGCAGTCACATGTTTTTCATAACGTGCGTGTACGTGTTGGTGAGGTGTTTTGAATTGTGTGGTGTTTGCGTCTGTTGGTGAGGTCATTTGAATTATATGGCGTGTCCGGTGGTGGTGAAATGATTTGATTTATGTGGCGTGTACGTGGTGGTGAGGTGATTTGAATTATGTGGTGTGTACGTGGTGGTGAGGTGATTTGAATTATGTGTGGTGGTGAGACAAAGTATTTAATATTCAGTATGCATATCTGTGCAGTGTCTGTCACGTCATTGAACTACTCACTCAAACTTTTGTGAAATCATCCAAAACTTCCAGTCTGCACCGACTTCTCCCATGCGTATATGCTAAAGGGTTCCTTTTAAAAATATTTTTATTTCTGCAACCTAAATCTTCAACTTAAATTGCTTATAAAAATGTAATATCACAAATATTACAAATAAATTTGTGCAAAATAAATGTTTGTATCATGATTGGTGACAATACAGCAACTCCCAACTCTCAACTCAGGTCATTATCCTCAATTAAATCAAGCCCGTTCTTCCATTGCGATGTGTGGTGAGGCGAGCGTAGTGAGCCGATGTTTGTATTTGGGATAAATAAATAAAAATTTATAGGGATATATTGTCGATCAATAAAAAAAATAACAATCTGAATTTAATCCATTTTAAATTCAGGCTGAACACAACATATTGTGAAAAAAGGTCAAGGGCTTTGAATACTTTCTGAAGGCATTACATACAGTACACAACGCACACACACACACATATATATATATATATATATATATTATATATATATATATATATATATATATATATATATATATATATAGGTTTTCTTTACAAGAAAAGTTCTGTAGAACCAAACATCTGTATATAGTCACGTGAAAAAGTAAGTACACCCCATGTAAAGTTTTCACTTTTTCAACATATTTCATCATACAGCTATTTGATCTTCATTTCAACAAAATTGATAGATAAAGGTGATATAATATAACAAATATCATGAAACATTTACATTTTGTAGTCCATATAATTAAATAAACATAAATGCAAATTTCCCATGTGGAAAAAGTAAGTACACCCTTGGCAGAAACAACCTCAAGTTGGCGTTTCTTATAACTGTCTACCAGTCTCTGACATCGACAGGGAGACATTTTTGCCCACTCCTCCATGCAGAATTCTTTCAGCTGTGCGATGTTTGAGGGGTTTCTTGCATGCACTGCTCGTTTCAAATCCCCCCACAATATCTCGATGGGATTTAGATCCAGGCTTTGACTTGGCCATTCCAGAACCCCCCGTTTCTTTCTTTTCAGCCATTCCTTGGTGGATTTACTGGTATGTTTAGGGTCATTGTCATGTTGCAAGGTCCACCTTCAGTTGTCTTCAGCTTTCGGACAGATGGCCTCACATTATCCTCAAGCACCCTCTGGTACAATGAAGAATTCATAGTGGATTCCATGATGGTGAGCTGCCCAGGCCCTGATGCAGCAGAGCTGCCCCAAACCATAATATTTCCACCACCATGCTTTACAGTTGTATCAGGTTCTTGTGGTCAAATGCTGTCTTAGTTTTCGCCAAACATGTCTTCTGGTACTGTGGCCAAATAGCTCTACCTTTGACTCATCTGTCCAGAGCACATTGTTCCAGAAGTGCTGGCCTTTGCCGAGGTGTTCATTGGCAAACTTTAGTCTTGCCCTGATGTTCTTTCTGGAGAGCAAAGGTTTCCTCCTGGCACACCTCACATGTAGATCAAATTTGTGCAGCCTCTTTCTAATGGTAGACTCGTGCACTTTGACATCAACAGTGGCACGAGCTACCTGTAGGTCCCGTGATGACATTCTGGGGTTCTTATAGACTTCTTTCAGCATCTTGCGGTCTGCTCTCGAGCTGAACTTGCTGGGGCGGCCTGGCCTTAACAGTGTTGACAGTTGTTTGGAATCTTCTCCACTTGTAGATGATCTTCCGGACAGACGAATGATTTATTTCAAATTGTTTGGAGATCTTTTTAAATCCGTTCCCAGACTCGTAGGCATCTATAACCTTCTTTCTGAAGGCCTCAGAGAGCTCTTTTGGTCGAGGCATGGTGACGCTGCACACTTCAACCACAAAGAGCAAACCAAACTAAATGTCTGAGGTTTAAATAAGACAGGTTCCTCCAAGATCCTCTCTAATGATGTTCTAATCATTTGCACCTGAGCTGGTGCACCTGATTCTAATCTATATATATAAAACACAGTGTGTGTGTGTGTGTGTGTGTGTGTGTGTGTGTGTGTGTGTGTGTGTGTGTGTGTGTGTAATGTTACCGGTAGACTCCTAAACGGAGAGGCTCACGTACTTGATATTTGGCACAAACATGGCCATTGAGCCTGGGAAGAACATGGTCGACCTAGAAATTTATTTCATAATATTTTTAAACCATATTTTTACCTCAGCGCATTTCAGCGAGGCATATTATGACCGGAATGGCAGAGCAGCGCGCTGATTCGCTCAGAGCGATCACGTAATGTTCCTTGCCGCCATTAACTCAGTTACGCGTTCGCACGTATTTCAGAGCGAAAAGCGATTCCATTTTTTCACATTTCAGCGACGAACATTGCCATTCACACCACATAGGTTTTTTTCCCTTTCATCTTTAGATCCATATTTTTTGCCATAACGTAGCGCATTATGGCTCTCTCGAGCTCGAGTTAGCCAATCACCTGGGAGCATGAGGCCACGTTGGCCATGCCCACGACACGACACAGAGTTGCAATCGATCGCTCAGAGCGATCACGTGATGTTCCTTGCCACGCGATTGCGTTTTTTCACATTTCAGCGAGGAACATTCCCATTCACATCACATAGGTTTTTTTTTCTTTCATCTTCAGATCCATATTTTTTTTCAGCGAGGAATATTATACACGGAATCTGAATCGGTGGCAGAGCAGCGCGCTGATTCGACGATCAGGTGTGTTTCCCTCCCCCCTCCCTCCCCGCCCCCCCACCCCCTCCCCCATCACCCTCCCCTCCCCCCTCTCCTTCCCTCCCCCCTTCTCCTCCCCTCCCCAACCCCCTCTTCTCTCCTCCCCCCCTCTTCTCCCCTCCCCCCCTCTTCTCCCCTCCCCCCCCTTCTCCCCTCCCCCCCCTCCTCCCCTCCCCCCCGTTCCCCTCCCCTCCCCTTTCCCCTCCCCTCCCCTCCCCTGCCCTCCCCTCCCCTGCCTGGCAATGCCGGGTACTTCTGCTAGTTTTAGATATTTGAAGTAGTGATAAATGTAGGGGTGCACTTACTTTTTCCACATGCAAAATTTGCATTTATGTTTGTTTAAATTATACAATGGACTACAAAATGTAAATGTTTCATGATATTTGTTATATTATATCACCTTTATCTATCAATATTGTTTTTTGGTTTTTTTGGTTGTTTTTGTATACAAGATCAAGGCTCGTGAAAGAGCTAACATTAATCACACAGAAAAACAAACCAACACATAAAACATATAACATGGGGAGTGGTAAACAAGATGGGGAGAGAGGGGGAAGGACACAAACACAACATTTGAGAGCAGGGACATCGAGAGATCTGTGTGAGGGAGAGGGCTTGGGGGGGGGGGAGGCATGGGAAGGGGGGGTGGGAGAGGTATAAAACATATGGACACTGCAATGACTTCCAGGAAAGAAGTTGGAATTTCAAACAAAGTGGCTCTGGGGTGAATTAGCAGGGGTAGAAAAGATCAAGGTTTTGGATGGGGGAAGATAAGAGATGGTGGTGAACAGCTGTTTTAAAGACCTGGAGGGAGGAGTGGGATTGAAGGGAGTGTGGGAGTTTGCTCCAGAGGCGGGAGAAAAGAGGCATGAAAGAGTGAAGGTGAGCAGAGAGCCTAGATTTCGGTAGTTTAACCATCAGAGGGTTGCTGGCAGATCTTGTGCGACCTGTAGGAATATTTAGGGGACAAAGCACAGAGAGAGCTGGGGGAGCAAGGCTAGAGAGGAGTCGGTAGAAGACAGAAAGACCACTAACATGCCTGCGGTGAGTGAGTGAAAGGCGCTCGGAGATAGCTTCATCGCGGGAGATTCCAATGATTTTGAAAGCTTTGGTTTCAACAGCGTGAAGCCGAGCGAGGTGTGAGGCAGGAGCACCGGCCCATAGGGGAGAACAGTATTCCGCGATGAAGCTAACTCCGAGGGCCTTTCACTTACTCACCACAGGCAGGTTGGTGGTCTTTCTGTCTTCTACCGACTCCTTCTACCGCTCCCCCAGCTCTCTCTGGGCTCTGTCCCCCAAATATTCCTGCAGGACGCACAAGATCTGCCAGCAACCCTCTTCTGGTGAAACTGCCAAAATCAAGACTCTCTGCTCACCTTCACTCCTTCATTCCTCTTTTTTCCCACCTCTGGAACAAACTCCCTCACTCTCTTAAATCCCACTCCTCCCTCCAGGTCTTTAAAACAGCTGTTCACCACCATCTCTTATCTTCCCCCATCCAAAACCTTGATCTTTTCTAACCCCGCTAATTTCACCCTAGATCCACTTTTTTGAAATACCAACTTCTTTCCTGGAAGTCCTTGCAGTATCCTTGTGTTTTATTCTTCTTGCCCCTACCCCTTCCGACGCCTCCTCCTCCCAAGCCCTCTCCCTCCCACAGATATCCCGATGTCCCTGCTCTAAAATGTTGTGTTTGTGTGCTTCCCCTTCTCTCCCCATCTTGTCTACCGCTTCCCTTATTATATACTTTGTGTGTCTGATTTTTTTTTTGTGTGATAAATGTTAGCTCTTTCACGAGCCTCGATCCTGTATACAAAAAAAAAAAAAAATTATCAAAAAAACCGGGAAAGAAGGACCTTGTCAGACTACTTTCACAGAACTACAGAGTTCCTTGGCTGAGATGGGAGAACCTGCCAGAAGGACAATCGTCTCTGCAGCACGACACAAATCAAGGCTTTATGGGAGAGTAGCCAGAAGGAAGCCAATCCTGAGAAAAAGGCATGTGACGGCATGCCTGGAGTTTGCAAAAAGCCACGTGAAAGACTGAGAGCATGAGTCAAAAGATTCTGTGGTCTGATGAGATGAAAATTGAACTCCTTGGCCTGAAGGAAAAGCACTATGTCTCGCGGAAACCGAGCACAGTGTGATGAAATAAAGGCGAAGATCCGATGTAATTCCCTCTCTAGCGGTAAGACCTGCCTATAAGAGGTTAGCTTGAGAGTGAGGGGATTGCCCTTTTTACTTCTGACTGGATTCGAGTTGGTAAGTTAAAATGATGCATCTTTTATGGCTTGCTTTACATGGGATATATTCTATGGACGCATTCTAAATGTCATTATCCTTTTTGTAGATGTTGTGGAGAATCAATTACAATAAAGCTCAATATCTTGAAGAGGCTGTGATTGAATCGCATCACACACAGCTCATCACCCATCAAACACCATCCCTACTGTGAAGCAAGGTGGTGGCAGCATCATGCTATGGAGAGGCTTTTCAGTGGCAGGGAATGGCAGACTTGTAAGGATAGAGGGAACAATGAATGGAGCCAAATACAGTCAAATCCTTGAGGAGAACCTGCTTCAGAGTGCAAAAGATTGTAGACTGGTGAAGATTTGCATTCCAACAGGACAATGATCCGAGGCATACAGCCAAAGCAACACTGGAATGGCTTCAGAACAAGAATGCGAAAATCCTTGAGTGGCCCAGCCAAAGCCCATACTTGAATCCCATTGAGAATCTATGGAAAGCCTTGAAGATTGCTGATTGCTGAAAAGCCTTGAATTGGGGGAGACAGGGGAGAGAAGAGGGGGAGACAGGAGAGTGGCAGAAGGGGGATGGAGAAGGGAGTGGGGGAGAGAGAGAGAGTGGAGGGGGATACTTTTGCTAGCTTTTCCCATCACTTGGGACAGGTACTCTTCCCAATGTGTGTGTATATATATATATATATATATATATATATATATATATATATATATATATATATATATACAGTGCATGAAGAAAGTATTCAGACCCCTTCACTTTTTTCACATTTTGTTATGTTGCAGCCTTATGCTGAAATCGTTTAAATTCATTTTTTCCCTCATCAATCTACACTCAATACCCCATAATGACAAAGAGAAAACAGGATTTTAGAAAGTTTTGCAAATTTATTAAAAAGAAAAAAACTGAAATATCACATTGACCTAAGTATTCAGACCCTTTGCTATGACACTTGAAATTCAGCTCAGGTGCCTCCAATTTCTCTTGATCATCTTTGAGATGTTTCTACACCTTGATTGGAGTCCACCTTTGGTAAATTCAATTGATTGGACATGATTTGGAAAGGCACACACCTGTCTATATAAGGTCTCCCAACTGACAATGCATATCAGAGCAAAAACCAAGCCATGAGGTCGAAGGAACTGCTTGCAGAGCTCAGAGACAGGAATGTGTCGAGGCACAGATCTGGGGAAGCGTAGAAAAAGATTTCTGCTGCATTGAAGGTTCCCAAGAGCACAGTGGCCTCCATAATTCTTAAATGGAAGAAGTTTGGAACAACCAGGACTCTTCCTAGAGCTGGCCGCCCGGCCAAACTGAGCAATCGGTGGAGAAGGGCCTTGGTAAGAGAGGTGACCAAGAACCCGATGGTCACTCTAGCTTAGCTCCAGAGATCCTGTGTGGAGATGGGAGAAACTTCCAGAAGGACAACCATCACTGCAACATTCAACCGATCTGGGCTTTATGGCAGAGTGGCCAGACGGAAGCCTCTCCTCAGTGAAAGACACATGAAAGCCCGCTTGGAGTTTGCAAAAAAGCACCTAAAGGACTCTCAGACTGTAAGAAACAAGATTCTGTGGGCTTTCATGTGTCTTTCACTGAGGAGAGCTTTCTGTCTGGTTATTCTGTCATAAGTCCCAGATCGGTGGAGTGTTGCAGTGATGGTTGTCCTCGCGGCTCGTGCTAATGGAGATAGCTCTGAAACGGACCATTGATGGCGCATTACACCTTCGGATTTATTACAACACCATCGTGTTCATGCACCCCCACCTGGAATCATCTCCGTCTGTTGCGCAGAAATGACACAGGCTCAACAACTCTTTTTTTTTTTCTCTTTTTTTTTTACTGATGTTAATTACTCGGTTTTTATTTATTATATTATGTATTCCCACGTCATGAAAACGAACTTTGTTTGCAAGTCATCTGCTTCTGGGCTCCCAAGATATTTTCGATTCTGACAATAGTTCAATACATATTGCATCGAATTTCCCCAGGCAACACCGGTTACTTCAGCTAGTATTTATGTATATATATATATATATATATATATATATATATATATATATATATATATATATATATATATATATATATGTATAATTTGATTTTCACATCATCTCCATCGGAGTGGTGACGCATCCAGAATTGGAACTTAAACAAAGAAAAAGTTTCTGCAGAACCGATACTCTGTATTGAGCATGGTTCACGTGATGGTGTGATCTTCTTCTTTCGAATGCAGCACAAGGTTGCTGGGTGGCATCATTGCTTGAGGAGTCGACTGTACCTCTGATGTAATTCCCTCTCCAGTTTATGGCAGGAATTTGTAATTTGTTCAGGATAGCTCGCCTACTCTTCGCAAAGGACACAGTGGGATCTATAACGTGCGACAACTAATTTCTTGTCCGTGAAACACCAGGATGACAGTTTATAAGCTGGCCTGGGATTCAAACACTCACTAAGCAGCTTTGAGGCGAGTGTGTGTACCTCTAGGCCATCCTGCCAGGCTATGGTGATGATAATTTCACATCATAACTAGAACGGCACTCAGTAGAGAGCATACCTCCGCCTGGTTGGCCATATCACTCAATGGTGAAGAATTACTTTAAAAATTCCAGTTGCCGGATCCGAATCCGGATCTTCACCAAAATCTAATCATGTCGTCCTTGTCACACACGCTACATCTCTGCCAAATTTCGTCCGAATCCGTCCTCAACTTATTGAGATATTTTGTTCACAAACGGACAGACCGACAGGGGTGAAACATAACGTCCATCCACCTTTTTTTTTCTTTTTTATTTGTATGCAAGATCGAGGCTCGTGAAAGAGCTAACATTAATCACACAAAAAGTCAAACCGACACATAAAACACAAAATAAGGGAAGCGGTAGAAAAGATATCTTTGGTGGTGGAGGTAAAAATATCTCATCTTATCTCATCTCATTGTTCAATAACTTTAAATAAAGTCCACCATTCACCCTTACGCCACACCATGAAATGGATTGCACATTTAATCAAAATCCTGCACTTTAAAAGAAACAATCAATGTGTGAACTTTATTGCTATGTTTGTGCCTATTATGTCATTTTGTTTGTTTTCTTTCTTGATTGGTTATGTCGATTCAAAATGTCATCCAATTACTATAATCTCCAACTCACCTCAAGTTCCGTGCGAAGAATCCTTTCGTCCACCACTCATTGACATCCCATATGTTGCTACCAGAAGCAAGGGAGGCCATGAACCACAAAGCTAAACCAGTGGCTGGAAGTGTAAGAGTTAGTGGCATTGAGAAGCAAGTGCGTTGACGGCAAATCTTACAGGCCACGTTTCCCAACCAGTGGCAGAAGGATGCCATAAGAGCCTGGCAAGCCATGAGACCTAAGGCAGGTGTTGCATATTCACTTGGGTTAGAAGATACGACCCACATTTTTGACCAAGACCATTGATTCTTCTCCGTTTCCCAACCTAGGAAATAAAAACATCTTATATAATATGATCTTTATTTTTAAAAATGCTCATGAAACTTGAATGTCAGTCGTACAAACAAACAAACTTTATTTTATTTTTGCCAAATATTGATGTTTAGCCTTAGGTTAACCTTGCACTGGACTTTGGAGGTCCCACAATGTTTTCTTCTTGATTTGGACTCCTGAGACTCTGTATTGCGGTTGCCAAACTGGCATCTTTGGGCATTTTGAGAAAATGCCAGTTGCCATGGCAAACACGTACATTAATTGCATATTTTAGAAAGTTGAATATCTGGACCTACAAATTATATAAACATATTCCAAATGTCCATTCATGTGTTCTTTGATATGGGCTATCAAATAGACAACTAACCAAGGTGAGGTCAAGATCAATGAGAAAAACTCAAGGTCAAGTGAAAAATGCACACTTTCTGCAAAAAATATACTTTGAAAACATTTTTTTACCAGTTTAGCATTCATAAGAGAACTTTTATTTTGTCTCTGATGTACCTGCATTATTATTTTTTATTTTTTTTGTATACAGAATCGAGGCTCGTGTAAGACCGAACAAATTGAACATGAAAACATGCACAGACACATAAAACATACAATGAAGGGAGCGGGAGACAATAGGGGGAGAGAGAGGGAAGCACACAAGCACAACAACAGTAGAGAACAGGGACATCAGTAGATCTGTGGAAGGGGGAGGGATGGGGGAGGAGGGGGCGGGGGGGGGGGGTTCACGGTATAAAGCAAATGAACATTACTAGGAATTTCAGGAAAGAAGTTGGGGATTGAAACAAGCGGATTTGGGGTGTTTTAATGGGGGTAGAAAAGATCAAGGTTTTCGATGGGGGAAGACAAGAGATGGTGGTGAACAGCTGTTTTAAAGACCTGATGGGAGGAGAGGGATTGAAGAGAGTGTGGGAGGTTGTTCCAGAGGTGGGAGAAAAGAGGAATGAAAGAGTGAAGGTGTGCAGAGAGCCTTGATTTTGGCAGTTTCACCAGAAGAGGGTTGCTGGCAGATCGTGTGCATCCTGCAGGAATATTTGGGAGGCAGAGCACAGACAGAGCAGGGGGAACAAGGCCAGAGAGGAATCGGTAGAAGACAGAAAGACCACCAACCTGCCTGCGGTGCAAGAGAGAAAGGCCCCCAGCATCAACTTCATCGTGGGAGATTCCAATGATCCTGAAAGCTTTGGTTTCAACCGCATAAAGCAGGAGCACCAGCCCGATTCATCAGTAGGTGTGAGGCAGGAGCACCAGCCCAGAGGGGAGAGCAGTATTCAATTGAGCTGCAGATGAAAGCTTTTGTAGGTGGTGAGGAGCTCCGGTGTGCCCAGAAAGGACGTTGCACGATGGAGGATGCCCAATCGGGGACTGGCTTTGGAGGCCAGCTTGGAAATGTGGTTTTCCCAGGAAAGATCATGGCAGATTGTGAGACCCAAAAGCTTGAGTGACAGAACTTCTTCAAGAGGATTGTTCAGAAAGTAGATGGGAGGGTTGTCCAGACGGTCCTTTCGGAGATTCATTCACAGAAAAAGAAGAGCTTCCTCACAGAGAACCAATGTTCAGTTGCCATAGCAATATATTTGTAAAGTGTACCCATTGTTCAAGTTGATTTATTTATGGTACTTCACGGGCATGCTTGATAGTATCATGTACTTAGTGTACGTAGTTTAAGGTTATGAAATTTAGCCAAGGTCACTGATCAAGGTCAAATTTAGCCAGGGTCACTAATCAAGGTCAAATTTACTCAGGTCACTCACTGACAAAGGTTTGTGACGGAAGTCAAAAACACAGAATATTTGAACTGCCGAGTCAGCATCTCTCTTCCAGACATTGACTTCAAAACATCTTCTGGATCCTGTCAGTCACCCAAAGGAGGGCATAGTCTGGATAGTGAGTGGCTGGATTGCAGGCGCCCCTGTAAATGTTGACACAGCATTGTCCACTGGTCAAGCAATGATGAAAGAATATGAAAGCACCTGGCCTCGTGGCTTTAATTACCCATTGTCGAAAGAGGCCAACTTCCATGTATACAAATTCTGGTGACATGCAGACAGCAAAGGGAAAATCAGTGCTGATGAACAAGCTGCAGATTGAAGTGCCAACAAGATCCTTGATCAAATCAGATAGTGTGATTGCTGATGGATCTGCAATGTTGTTGGTTGTGCACTGGCAAAAAATGGGAGTAGGGGAGTTCATAGACAATATCCTCTCGTAAATCACCAGCAGGTTGAAAGATTATGATGTGTACCTAGTGTTTGACAGGTAAAATAAATTCAAATGACATCAAAGGTGTGAATCGAGCAGCTAGAGCAGCTAGATGCAGGCGATATAAACCCTCAATCTCTATGCAATTGCCATCGAAGAGGGTTCTTCTGACAGTCACCTATAACAAGGTACAAATGATCAGTCTGATCATTGAGTACTTGCAAGATTAGAGAGAAGGGTGGCTCGTACCAACTGAAATCAACAGTGGCTCGCTCATCAAATGGCAGGACGTAGTGAATACTGAAGAGGCCGATTTGATAACGATTCATCAGTTGGTGTCCATTGCAGAAGTAAGGGGAGCAGACACTCATATTAAAATAATTTCAGATGACAGATGTGTTTGTGTTGCTCCTCTACTTTTACAAGAGAAGACAACTGAAATGCTCACTGACATGGAACCAACTTCTAGAGAGAGGAAAAGCATTGCCATCAGAGCATCAGCTGAGACGAACAACGATATCATTCTTGACGTCTTGACTGTCCAGTCTCTATCTGCAAGTGACACTGTCACACGATGCTGGGGGTATTGGGAAGGCTAAGGTGCTGAAAGTGCTTCATGCAGGTGGATACACGGTATAAAACAAATGGGGACACTACTAGGAATTTCAGGAAAGAAGTTGGAGCTTGAAAGAGGTGGAATTGGGGTGTTTTAACAGGGGCAGAAAAGATCAGGGTTTTGGATGGGGGAAGATAAGAGATGGTGGTGAACAGCTGCTTTAAAGACCTAGAGGGAGGAGTGAGATTTATTTTTTTTGTATACTGAATCGAGGCTCGTGAAAGAGCTAACATTTATTTCACAAACAAATTAACCAGACAAACAAAATATATATTTTTAAAAGGGAGCGGAAGACAAGATGGGGAGAGAAGGGGAAGCACACAAACATAACATTTGAGAGCAGGGAGATGTGTGGAAGGGAGAGGGCTTGGGGGGAGGAGGCGTGGGAAGGGAGGGGGGGGGTGGGAGAAGTATAAAACACAAGGACACCAAGGACACCAAGGACACCAACGATTGAAGAGAATGTGGGAGTTTGTTCCAAAGGCGGGAGAAAAGAGGAATGAAAGAGTGAAGGTGAGCAGAGAGTCTTGGTTTTCGTTTGGAAAGGTGATGATCAGCTGGAGAGGAGGGAGAACAATGGAGGAGATAAAAGGGCGGGGCGAGCCAGCTTGTGGTCGAGGGTGGGGGAGGGGAAGCCGCGAGGAGAGAAGGAAATTATTTTTAGGATAACAAGTTTTTTTTTTTAGTTTTTTTTTTGTATTTAAGACTTTAAACAAAGGGTAAGATGTTCGGGTGAAGTAGGGGATGAAAAGAAAAACAAAGAAGAAGGCAATACAGCGAAATAACGAACATAAATAAACAAAAGAACGATGAGGAGACGGGAAGCCTCGAAGGACAGGCCCCAAAACGCAGCGCGAACACGAACGACTATAGAACACGAACGACTATAGTGTGCAATAGCTATTGCACACGAGTTTGTACGATTTACACAACAAGAAATGTAGTGTCAGATGTGTTAGGATTTTGTTGGGAAAGGTTTTACATGGCATTGATCAATCTGTAGTTAGACTTTGAATTTGCTTATGACTTCTATGACTTCTGCCTCTGTATTCACACTGTTGTGACATGTGGACACAGCATGACTTTAGTCTAAACTGGTGGTGAGGGTTGTATACGTTTGGAAGCGAAGTGCTGACTTAGCAGTTTGAAGCAGCTGTTGATTTGTCATCAGTCACTGACCTTGATCAGTGACCTTGGCTTCAGCCCATACCCTTGACCTAGTTAACATGTCCAGGAGACTGTCAAACATAGACACCATGAAAGTTCAAATGAACCCATGAGTACAAATTGCAAATGAATAGCTATGGTAGGTACAAATTTACCATCAATGTTGCAAATGAACTATGTCTTATAAAAGTTATGTATGCTGTACATGTTATTATGGCAACTGAGTATTTGTCCTCTTCAAGGAAGTGTGATTTCTGCAGGCATATCTGAAGAGGTAGGATGACAAAGCCAAATATATAACTTTTTGATGGTTGCTAAATTTGTCATAAGGTTTTGAATGTATAATTTTCACTAACCTTGAGTTTTACTCAATGACGTTTACCTCAAATCACATTGGCTATGTGTTAATTGGATAGCCCATGGCAAAGAACATATAAATGGACACTTGAATCTCTCAGATCATTTGTAGGTCCAGAGATATTCAACTTTCTAAGATATGCATTTATTGTATATGGTTGCCATGGCAACGGGCAATTATTTAAAATACCCAAAGATGTCAGGTTTGCACCCGTCAATGTACAGGGTCTACAGAGTCCAAATCAACAACAAAAAACATTGTGCGACCTCTAGTGCAAAGTCACATCCTTGGCTGCGGTTCTATTTAAGCATTTTCCCCCTGAAAGACATAATATTAAAGTGCAATTAAATAAATAAACAGGATTATACCTAATTAAATTGATATATGTGGGAAAATTACACACCCAGACCAGGAATCAAACCCAGGTCCTCTGGGGAACCGTACCAGTGCTCTGCCATCTGAGCTATCTGGGAGACCCTGACTGAGCATGCAATTTTCACACACATATAATTGCCACTTGTTCCGTCAATGCTTCCGGGGCACTCGCTGCCAACCATAGGAGCACCAACGGCCTGCTCACAAAAGGGTCTTCCTCCAATGGGGGGTACAAATCCCTGTCCTCTATTATATACACCACTGGGGGCATAGAAACACAGGATTATAACTATCTATTCTAGCTAATTAATTGACATATGTGGGAAAATTGCACGCCCAAACCTGGAATCGAACCCAGGTCCTCTGGTGAACCGTAGCAGTGCTCTGCGATCTGAGCTATCTGGGCGACCCTGACCAAGCAAGAGGAAGACCCTCTCGTGAGCAGGCCGTTGGTGCTCCTATGGTTGGCAGCGAGTGCCATGGAAGCAGTGACGGAAAAAGAGTGGCAATTATATGTGTGGGAAAATTGCATACTGAGGCAATTTCGCATGCATCCTGGTGAAGAAAGGGAGGGTCAGAGGAATAAGAGAGACAGAGGTAGCAATATGGGAGAATAGACAGTAGAAAGCAGAGAGACCATCGACCTTCCTGTGATGTGAAAGCAACAGACCTTGTGTTTCGGTCTCATGACTGGAGATTCCAATAATTTTGAGAGCTTCACATTCCCCCGAATCCAGGAGTGACAGATGTGATGCTGGGGTGCCAGCCCATGGTGGAGAGCAGTAATGATAAAAATAATAATAGGCCATTCCGCCCATCAAATCCTGCGTTAGTCTTGCCAATTGTGTTTTTTTTTTTTGTTTTTTTTTTTGTATACTGAATCGAGGCTCGTGAAATAGATGACAACCGCGAAGGAAAGACAGCACAGGGGGACCACGAGGGAAAGACAGTACAGGGGGACCACAAGGGAAAGACAGCACAGGGGGACCATGAGGGAAAGGCAGTACAGGGGGACCGCAAGGGAAAGACAGCACAGGGGGACCATGAGGGAAAGACAGCACATGGGGACCACGAGGGAAAGACAGCACAGGGGGACCGTGACGGAAAGACAGCACAGGGGGACCACGAGGGAAAGACAGCACAGGGGGACCGCGAGGGAAAGACAGTACAGGGGGACCACGAGGGAAAGACAGCACAGAGGGACCGCGAGGGAAAGACAGCACAGGGGGACCACGAGGGAAAGACAGCACAGGGGGACCACGAGGGAAAGACAGTACAGGGGGACCACGAGGGAAAGACAGTACAGGGGGACCACGAGGGAAAGACAGCACAGGGGGACCACGAGGGAAAGACAGCACAGGGGGACCGCAAGGGAAAGACAGCACAGGGGGACCGCGAGGGAAAGACAGCACAGGGGGACCGCGAGGGAAAGACAGCACAGGGGAGCACGAGGGAAATACAGCACAGGGGGACCGCGAGGGAGACAGCACAGGGGGACCGCGAGGGAAAGACAGCACAGGGGGACGGGGAGGGAAAGACAGCACAGGGGGACCGCGAGGGAAAGACAGTACAGGGGGACCGCGAGGGAAAGACAGCACAGGGGGACCGTGAGGGAAAGACAGCACAGGGGGACCGTGAGGGAAGGACAGCACAGGGGGACCGCGAGGGAAAGACAGCACAGGGGGACCGCGAGGGAAAGACAGTACAGGGGGACCACGAGGGAAAGACAGCACAGGGGGACCACGAGGGAAAGACAGCACAGGGGGACCACGAGGGAAAGACAGCACAGGGGGACCATGAGGGAAAGACAGTACAGGGGGACCGTGAGGGAAAGACAGCACAGGGGGACCACGAGGGAAAGACAGCACAGGGGGACCACGAGGGAAAGACAGCACAGGGGGACCGCGAGGGAAAGACACCACAGGGGGACCGCGAGGGAAAGACAGCACAGGGGGAGCGTGAGGGAAATACAGCACAGGGGGACCGCGAGGGAAAGACAGCACAGGGGGACCGTGAGGGAAAGACAGCACAGGGGGATGGGGAGGGAAAGACAGCACAGGGGGACCGCGAGGGAAAGACAGTACAGGGGGACCGCGAGGGAAAGACAGCACAGGGGGACCGCGAGGGAAAGACAGCACAGGGGGACCGCGAGGGAAGGACAGCACAGGGGGACCGCGAGGGAAAGACAGCACATGGGGACCGTGAGGGAAAGACAGTACAGGGGGACCACGAGGGAAAGACAGCACAGAGGGACCGCGAGGGAAAGTCAGCACAGGGGGACCACGAGGGAAAGACAGCACAGGGGGACACGAGGGAAAGACAGCACAGGGGGACCATGAGGGAAAGACAGTACAGGGGGACCGCGAGGGAAAGACAGCACAGGGGGACCACGAGGGAAAGACAGCACAGGGGGACCGTGAGGGAAAGACAGCACAGGGGGACCGCGAGGGAAAGACAGCACAGGGGGAGCACGAGGGAAATACAGCACAGGGGGACCGCGAGGGAAAGACAGCACAGGGGGACCGTGAGGGAAAGACAGCACAGGGGGACGGGGAGGGAAAGACAGCACAGGGGAACCGCGAGGGAAAGACAGTACAGGGGGACCGCGAGGGAAAGACAGCACAGGGGGACCGCGAGGGAAAGACAGCACAGGGGGACCGCGAGGGAAAGACAGCACAGTGGGACCGCGAGGGAAAGACAGTACAGGGGGACCGCGAGGGAAAGACAGCACAGGGGGACCACGAGGGAAAGACAGTACAGGGGGACAGTGAGGGAAAGACAGCACAGGGGGACCGTGAGGGAAAGACAGCACAGGGGGACCGCGAGGGAAAGACAGTACAGGGGGACCACAAGGGAAAGGCAGTACAGGGGGACTGCGAGGGAAAGACAGCACAGGGGGACCGCGAGGGAAAGACAGCACAGGGGGACCACGAGGGAAAGACAGCACAGGGGGACCATGAGGGAAAGACAGTACAGGGGGACCGCGAGAGAAAGCCAGCACAGGGGGACCGCGAGGGAAAAGTTTGTCCATATTCTATCTTTGAAACATCGAGCGTAAAGCAAGGAAGCAGCAAACACCATATTAAAAGTCTTTGCCATGACTCGGCTGTGGTTTGAAAAGCTGAACTCCCAGGTCATCCCCATCCAAAGTCTTGATCTTATCTACACCTGTTAAACCACTCCCACCCATCCCCAAATTTGCTTATGTATCCATGTCGTCCACCACTTGTGTTCTCCCTTACCCCTCATCGTTACCTGCAACCGTTATTTGTCTGTCTCCGACTACCTTCTCCCTCTTCCCTGCTATTGGCGTTTCCCCTTTCTCTTTCTGTTCCCTTTGTTATGTTATATCCTGATCTGTTCTGTATCCGAGCTCTTCCACAAGCCTAGACCATGTATATAAGAACCACCTTTAGGGGCCATTTTTCCTCGCAGAGCACGGGCTGGCCTTTTTCGGGCACCTTGGTCCCCCTTTTGAAGCAATGTTTTATGGCCGGATGCCCTTCCTGCCGCCAACCCTGTTAGTCGCCTCTTGCGACACACAGGGAATTATCAGTGAACTGGTACTCAATTTGCCGACTTCGGAAGGATGACAGGCTGAGTCAACCCCCCTGGCGTTAATTCAGCGATCGACCCGGATTGGAACCCAGGATCCTAGGATCCCAAGCCAGCACCCTAACCGCTAAGCCAACACCAGGCTAAAACCATGTATATAAAAAGAAAAGAAAATATATTTTGAGATATTTTCTGAGCTAAGCAATTTTCACCACACATGCAAAGCTTCATTGCTGTATTTTCCTTTCCACGTGTCCTCTCGCCTGTTCCTTCTACTCCTTTCCATTAATATATTATGTTTTCATTTCCTTGCATTTTGCACCATTTTTATTTTGCCTCTCCTTGTCACAACTGTAGTTGTATCTAGAAGTCGTATTGCTGTGCTCACCATTTGAAGCTGTTGTCATTCTTTGTCTCAATGTGCTTATGTGTATTTTTATTGTTTATGTAGGCTGTTTCAGGAGTATTAGAAAAATACTACAAAAACGTTTTACATGTGATTTTTAACACGTTATCGATCGCAGAAGAGACTAGCAAGGACTCACCTACGACAGAGCAAACTACGATGAATGTAACCACAATACGGATGAGGCTTCCAAGAAAGTTTGCGGTGTTCAGCGTGGTCACATTGACATTTTCTTCACAATCAGAGGCATTATTCCTTGGCCAGAAGTTCTCCCACCAGGCAACAGAGCCCAAGATGAGCCCAACCAATAGCAGAGTCATACAAACGATTCTTGAACTGAAAGAAAATTGGAATAAGCAGAATACCAGCAAAACTCTGAAAGTTAACCAACTATTTTCTTCAAAATAATACTTTTTCACAAATATATTGTTATGTGGATTGGAAAGGGTTGGGGGCAACCGGCAATGTATAAGTGTAATGGAAATCACTACTGTTTGTGTTCATGTTGTCAGCCCCGCCCTAATGAAGTGGGCTTTTGTAGCCAAGCTCGAGGTCCAATGCCAATCATTTTAGTGCAGCAACTTGTCCAATAAATCTGTGTTAGCAAGTCTCACCACCCCACCCCCAAACCCTTCTCTATCATCAAATGGCACCACAGCCGAATCCGTTCGTGAGAAGGCCAAATGCCTCAATTCTGGGTGTCCTTCCAACTATTGTATCGCCAACCCCTCACTCTCTGTGTTCACCCCACCCAGTCGCACCCAACTGCTCCAGGACTCGGTGTATTTTGGACTTGTGAAGGTGGAGGAGTTTCTGGCAACCTGTTTCTGCCACGGTTTCTGTGATCAGGTAACACTTCACTCTAAGTCTGCAACTGGACTTGATGGCATCAGCTTACATGTCCTAAAAAAACTTCCTCTGCTGCTCTTGCGCATCCCTTTTTTGCTCTGATCACCATTTAATTTGCCCTCGGTGATCTTCCATCTGCTTGGTAGTCAGCCAACATAATCAAATTACATAAACTAGAACGGCACTCAATAGAGAGCATACCACTGCCTGGTGAACAGTTTACGTTTTGTATCCCACTGATAGGCCGGATCGAGATTCTGACCTGAACCAAAATCGAATCGGATTGTTCGTCACCTAACCAACTCATCCACAAAGTTTATTCATAACTCGTCCAAAACTTTTTAAAAGATCATGCAATATATTGCTTTCACCCGATCTCTCAATGGTGAAGAATCACTTAAAAATTAAAAAATTCTTGAAGCCGAATCCATATTCAGATCTTCACCAAAATCGAAACTATTTGTCCTTGTCACACACCCAACCTCAAACCAAGTTTCCAACCACAACTTTTTGATACATCCTGCTAACAGACAGAGAAACAGACAGGCATGAATACATAACCTCCATCCACCTTCGGTGGTGGAGGTAATAGATAATTTCTCTTCTCCAACGGCCTGATCTCTGATCATCAATTTGGGTTCACACCAGGTCCCCCCGACCTTGGACATTCTAGTTCTACTCTCCCAAAAATAGATGGAGGCCCTCAATGCCAGATGAGAGCCATTTCTCTAGACTAGTGGTTCTCAACTGGTGGTCAATGGTGACATTTTCGGTGGTCCACAGGAACATTGTCCAAAGTCACACGGCGTGAGAAGGTGCCACCATCCGGCTGTTTTAAGCCGTGTACAAAAGCTGTGTTCGAACTCAGTCCGAGGTGGTCCACGAAAAAATTTTGATTGGCCTGGTGGTCCGTGAACTGAAACGAGTTCAGAACCACTGCTCTAAACATATCTCGAGCATTCGACACAGTCTGGCATCTCGCCCTGCCCTTAAAACTCTTTGCATTTAGCATCCAATGACAACTCCACACTTGGCTTATTGACTTCAGGCCCGGTCACAACCCACCGTGCGTGTTTTTAGTCCGTACGTTTTTTGGGGAGGCCACGGCCGCCACGTTTTTCCAAAAACGTGGGGAGGGAGTGGCAAGAGTAGGGAGAGAGTACGTCAACGCACGTCACTCGCACGGTTGCGCAAGGTGTAAGTACGTGGCCCGCACGCCACGCCTGGCCGTGAGCGGTTGCGTGCATCGTACGTTGCACACGTGGTAAGTGAGTTGTACGTGCTTACAACTTGCTTACAACGTACGATCTCCGTGCGATTGCCACGTTATCGTACGGAGGCCGTACTTACACGTGCTGCTCACGTACGGTGTCCTTACTCACTCGCATGTTGTAAATGCATGGAAGTGCGCCGTCTGTAGAGCAAGTGACCGTGGGAAAAATTTAAAAGACTCACGGAGTCAGTGCGTTGTGCGCTCATTGGCTGTAGAAGGCACGCGCGTCACCCGTACTGGGGTGAATCCGTAGCCGGACCGCATCCCGAACGCAGCGAAAGTTCCTCATGCACTAAAAGTGCTACGGCGTGTCTGCGTGCTCACAAATCCTTACTGAGGTGGTACTCACCACGTACGGATCCCCAAATTTTGCCCACGTTTTTGCAAGTAGACAGCACGCACTTGCAAGTACGGCGGGTTGGGACCACGGCTTTACTCTGCTCTCACAGCCAATGTTTCGTTCTCAATGTAATCCTTTCATCCCCCCTCCCTGTCAAAGCTGGAGTGCCACAAGGCAGTGTTCAGGGCCCCGTCATATTCCCAATCTTCATCAACGATCTCTCTGACTTTCTAGAAAATCCTCTTTATCACTTTGCTGATGACATCCCACTCTGCCGTAACATATTGCATTCATCAGATAGGTAGGGAGTATCCTCTTCCATCTTACAGACCTTGATAGAATCACAAGCTGGTCAAACAATTGGAATACATCTTTCAATCCTGAGAAATCCCACACACTCACTGTCTTTCGCCAAAAGGACTGTCTGATAAATGCCCATTTATGTTCCTAACAGTCCTCTTGAAGAGGTTTATTAACTCAAACGTTTGGGCCTCACTATCAGCCATGATTTCTCTTTGTCAAACCACACCCTAAGTTGGCCTCCCAAGCCAGTTGCTGACTGAGCATCCTCCCTCTTGCAAAAGCCTTCCTTGGCATACCTGCACTTACCACCTACAAGGCTTTTGTCGTGCAGCTTTATGTAGTACTCCTCTCCCCATTGGGCTTGTGTCCCTGCCTCTCAACTTGCTCAGATTGATGCTGTGGAAGCCAAGGCCTTTAAGATAATTGAAAACTTTCCTGATGAAGTTAAGTCTATGGGATTATCCCTTTCACATATCAGATTGGTCGGTGGTCTCTCTGTCTCCTGCCTCCTCCCTTCTGAGCTTGCACCCTCCGCTATGTCCATACTCTGCCATTGACCTCCTCCTCCTTCTTCACTCCCCCCTCTCTCTCTAACTCATTACCTATTGCTGTACCATCTCCACTACCACCACCATCACATAATCGACCATCGGTATCTTCCTGCTGCCAATGGTATCGAGCATGCACTGCGTGCAGACAAACGGACAGGCGTGAATACATAACCGCCTGTCTCTCCGCACTCAGTGGGACATTTCCTCAGGAGGAATTTCCTCCTCCCCATGGATACCAACCAATGTTTTTTTGATGATTGTTTTTGCTTAGATCAAAAGGTCAAAGGTCAAGGTTGAGTAAAATCACCAATGTTCACCCGATTGACCTGAAATGAAAATAATTTGCATATTGGGTCTCGGAATTGGCCCACCAATCAAAAGCTAGAAGCTGATTTTTTTTTTATATCAAAAGCTCAAAGGTCAAGGCTGCATAAAATCATCAATTTTCATTTTGTAGTTTTTAACCAATTTCGTTATTTTGAGCATATGGAAAAAGAAGAAGACGTCTTATACAAACGGACGTGGAGGGGTTTTGTATTTTCAGATGCTTTCTAGTTTATATATTGGTATTCTATTGCTCTCCTACTGGTTCCCCATTGACCAACTGTTTTTTTTTTTGGTATTTTCTGCTGGTCCAACATTTCAACTTTCCTTATTGAAACCAGTAGATCCTACTGATCCAATTTCATATGGGATTTTTATGGGATTTGTCCTATTGGTTTTCTATGGGATTTTTGACCTGAGTATCTAAACCGCCATTTGGAGCACGGTGGGTTAATGGTGTGACATCACTGGCGAAATCGAAAATCGAGTTGTTAGGGTTAGGGTTAGGGTTAGGCTATTTTTGACACTTTTTCTGGTTGGTAATTTTTTTTTAAATTACCTTCAAATTAGCCCGTGATTATTCATTATTATCAATGGTGTTCAGAAAAATATTTTTGCGTTTGGGTTCCCCTTTAAGGGAAACCAAAAGTTTTGCAACCTGACCATAACAAGCAATATTCATCAAACTTCGTGGAACTCCCAACCACCTCACAACCCCACCCACCAAAACCTCCATCCTCTCAACATGCCCAATCGCAATACTAATGGCAATAATCCAAACTTCAAATACCATATCCTCAATTTTCCTGGCAAACCACATCCCTTAATCCTCCTTAAACATCGAAGAAGCTTGTTCCATATCTACTCCACCAAACAAACGCAGAAAATGGGAAAAAAAATCCAATGAAAATTGACAATTGTATGTGACCTTGACCTTTTGATCTAATTATTCTTTTTCTCCATATTCTCCCAATAAATCTTTGTTGAAAACTTGATGACAAAAGCTCAAATAATAAAGAGTTATAGGTCTGGACAGACAGAAAGATACACACAGAATCGATTGCAAAAGACCGTCTCCCACCCTGCACAAGCGGACGGGCTAATAATCATCTTCTTCTATATATATAAAAGAAAGTTTTTGTTTGTTTGTTTGTCAGCAAGTGCTAATCTCTTGAACGGTGAAAGATAGGAGGAAACCTCTGAAACAAAAAATGTTGCGACGGGCCCCGGGAAGGTTATAGGCTAGGTGGCGAGGCCAATCGAGGCCGCCTCGGCCGGGCTGGGCCCATTTCGCAATTAAAAGCTGAGCTGAATTATAGGAGTCAATCTTCTACAGCCACGAGTAAAAGCTGAATTATAGTAGTAAATTCATTCAAAAAGAACCTGGGAAACGCTGGGTGCATTCAGCAAGTCATATTATAATGGAGCTACGACGTATGTGTGTATTTACGTATGTATGTAGCCAAAACTCCAGGGATTGCATTTTTCATAAATTACAATGAGTACATGTCTTTTTTTTGGAAACTTGAGCTTGAATTCAATTGTAAAGATATATGTGCAGAAAAAATAATTTAATTTGAAGGTAATTATAGAACGCAACAATCACAGAACATGGTTATATGAGTGGAAAGAGAATATTTGTGGTATTTACCGAGGCACGTCATAGATGGGCACTTCTGTTAGTAATAATACTAATAATAATCAACACACATGAATGTAAAAATTGCTTACCCTTGCGGGTCTTCTCTCTCAAAGACGCACACACCATAAAGCACAAATCCCAGTAGACAAAGGATCAATCCAATAATTGAGATGAATCGGGAATTACTTTTACATTTGGTCCTCCAGGAGTCAATAACCTGCCAGGAATACAAATACTTCACACAGACACTGAGCAGGGGATAACAGTGCAGAATCTTGTCAAAGCTCAGTTGAGCTCCATATGGAACATTTCATAGACAGCACAAAAAATCAATTCGCATTAGATTCGAACATTGTAGGTATGTATGGTCCTATAAATACCCCATAACTCCAACTTCCAAGGTGAAATGCAATGTAATTCCAGCTTTTTTTCACCGTAGCATTGCTACATTATGTGTGTTTTGAAAGTTATTGCAATCCTGCAATTTAACGGGAAAGTCATCTCATTAATGACATCGTGTTCCAGCACAGGAACGTTTCCATTTCTATCCCACATACCTTTGCAGGACATTTAAAGACATTTTATAAAGTTACCTTTGGAACAATATTATCGCAGCAGCCTCTTAATCTTCATACATGGAACACCTTAACAACTTCACTGGAAGTATGATATGATTAACACAGTTATTGATATTTATATTATTTTAAACACAACTACGCTATGCTGTATGCCAATGTATAGGGCCCAGTCTTTTTCACGAGTGCTTACAAAGTTGACAGAAAAGACAAGCAATTCAGATCAATAAGCAGATGAAAAAGCATGAAAGAAAATTCTCAGTTGTTGGAAAAGTTAATACTATTGTTATTTTGAAAGGATAATGTTTTATTACCCTCGCTAGAGGAGAGGGTATTGCATTTGGGTCCACTTGTCTGTTTGTTTGTAAACCTCCACCACCAAAGGTAGACAGAGGTTACGTTTTCATCTGTTTGTTACTTGCAAAATCGAAGATTCGCAAGTATGTTGGTTGCTATGGTCTGTTATTACTTGGCAAAAAAAAAAAAAAAAAATTTGCAAGTACAGTCATGTGAAAAAGTAAGAACACCCTATGTAAAGTTTTGACTTTTTCAACATATTTCAACATACAGCTATTTGATCTTAATTTCAACAATATTGATAGATAAAGGTGATATAATATAACGAATATCATGAAACATTTACATTTTGTAGTCCATTGTATAATTTAAATAAACATAAATGCAAATTTCGCATGTGGAAAAAGTAAGTACACCCTTGGCTCTCATAGGTGGTATTGCCCCCTTTGGCAGAAACAACCTCAAGCAGGAATTTCTTATAACTGTCTACCAGTCTCTGACATCGACTGGGAGAAATTTTTGCCCACTCCTCCATGCAGAATTCTTTCAGCTGGGTGATGTTTCAGGGGTTTCTTGCATGCACAGCTCATTTCAAATCCCCCCACAACATCTCGATGGGATTTAGATCCGGGCTTTGATTTGGCCACTCCAGAACCCTCCATTTCTTTCTTTTCAGCCATTCCTTGGTGGATTTACTGGCATGTTTAGGGTCATTGTCATGTTGCAAGGTCCACCTTCGGTTGAGCTTCAACTTTCCGGCAGATGGCCTCACATTAACCTCAAGCACCCTCTGGTACAATATAGAATTCATCGTGGATTCTATGATGGTGAGCTGACCAGGCCCTGATGCAGCAAAGCTGCCCCAAACCATAATATTTCCACCACCATGCTTTACAGTTGGTATCAGGTTCTTGTGGTCAAATGCTGTCTTTGGTTTTCGCCAAACATGTCTTCTGGTACTGTGGCCAAATAGCTCTACCTTTGACTCATCTGTCCAGAGCACATTGTTCCAGAAGTGCTGGTCTTTGCCTTTGTGTTCATTGGCAAACATTAGTCTTGCCCTGATGTTCTTTCTGGACAGCAAAGGTTTCCTCCTGGCACACCGCCCATGTAGATCAAATTTGTGCAGCCTCTTTCTAATGGTAGACTCGTGCACTTTGACATCAACAGTGGCAAGAGCTACCTGTAAGTCCTGTGATGACATTCTGGGGTTCTTAGAGACTTCTTTCAGCATCTTGTGGTCTGCCCTCGGGCTGAACTTGCTGGGGCGGCCTGGCCTGAACAAGTTGGCAGTTGTTTGGAATCTTCTCCACTTGTAGATGATCTTCCGGACAGTCGAATGATTGATTTCAAATTGTTTGGAGATCTTTTTAAATCCCTTCCCAGACTCGTAGGCATCTATAACTTCTTTCTGAAGGCCTCAGAGAGCTCTTTTGATCAAGGCATGGTGACGCTGCACACTTCAACAACAAAGAGCAAACCAAACTAAATAGCTGAGGTTTAAATAAGACAGGTTCCTCCAAGATCGTCTCTAACGATTTTCTAATCATTTGCACCTGAGCTGGTGCACCTGATTCTAATTTTAGGTATTTGAAGTAGTGATAAATGTAGGGGTGTACTTACTTTTTCCACATGCGGAATTTGCATTTATGTTTATTTAAATTATACAATGGACTACAAAATGTAAATGTTTCATGATATTTGTTATATTATATCACCTTTATCTCTCAATATTGTTGAAATGAAGATCAAATCGCTGTATGTTGAAATATGTTGAAAAAGTCAAAACTTTACATGGGGTGTACTTACTTTTTCATGTGACTGGATGTTGATCACTCCGGTTTGTGTGTTTGTGTGTTTGTTTGTCCGCTCACTTATACTTGCCTGCAGGTCAGAATTTGAAACCAATCTTCACGAAACTTCACCAAATGGTAGAGTTCGTGGTCCGGCAAAATCATATATATTTTTGAGGTAAAAATGTCAACATAGGCCAAAGGTCAACCAATTTTTTTCACATTTCTAAAATCCTCAATTTTCATCTGATTGACTTGAAATTTGAATATGATTTACATATCAGCCAACTGAATTCAACCACCAACTATTTTTGAGATCAGCTTAGGCCAAAAGGTAAAATAGGCCAAAGGTCAACCACTTTTTTTTGAATTTCTAAAATCCTCAATTTTCATCCGATTCACTTGAAATTTGAATGGCATTTACATATCAGTTAACTGAATTCAACCAACAACTATTTTTGAGATCAGCATCGGCCAAAAGGTCAAATAGGCCAAAGGTCAACCACTTTTTCAAATTTCTAAAATCCTCAATTTTCATCTGATTGACTTGAAATTTGAATATGATTTACATATCAGCCAACTGAATTCAACCACCAACTATTTTTGAGATCAGCTTAGGCCAAAAGGTCAAATAGGCCAAAGGTCAACCACTTTTTTTTGAATTTCTAAAATCCTCAATTTTCATCCGATTGACTTGAAATCTGAAGAGGATTTACACATCAGCGAACTGAATTCAACCACCAACTATTTTGAGATCAGCATAGGTCAAAAGGTCAACATACACCAAAGGTCAAACACTTTTTCAAATTTCTAAAATCCTCAATTTCCATCCAATTGACTTGAAATTTGAAAAGCATTTACATATCAGCTAACTGAATTCAACCGCCAACTATTTTTGAGATCAGCATAGGCAAAAAGGTCAAAATAGGCCAAAGGTCAACAACAATTTCAAATTTCTAAAATCCTCAATTTTCATCCGATGGACTTAAACTTTGAAGACGATTTGCATGTCAGGTCACTGAATTCAACCACTAATTATTTTTGAAGTCAAAAGGATGCTCTCCTGAGTGCCATTCTACTTTGTTCTGTTTTGCCAAGTGTCGCTCTATGAGTGATTTTTCATTCTGTCTATCTGTCTGTTTGGATGTTAATCATCTACAGGTCACATTCTAACTCCGATCTTCATGTAAATTCATCTGGTAGAGTTAGTCATAAGCAAGAAGCCTATTGATTTTGAGGTCAAACGATCAAAAGGTCAAAATCGGCCAAAGGTTCGGTCCAATTTCTAAAATCCTCAATTTTTATCTGATAGACTTGAATTTTGAAGAGTATTTGCAAATCAGATCACTGAATTTAACCACCAATTATGTTTGAGGTCAACAAAGGCAAAAAGGTCAACATTGGCCAGATTTCTAAAATTGATAATTTTTTATCTGTTTGACTTGACATTTGAAGAGGATTTGCATATTTGGTCATCGATTTCAACCACCAATTATTTTTGAGGTCAAAAGGTCAACATAGGCCAGATTTCTATAATCATCAATTTTAATTCAACAAGAAAGATTAGGGTTAGGACGTCAGGACACTCACTCATCAAGACAGCACACCATTCTAAAATCAAACCAATTACCCCACTTCGTCGATTAAATAGAAATGGTACTTCTTGACCTCAAGGGAGAACATCAGCCACGAATTATGTCTCACTCAGCAATCCCCACATAATTCGCAAGTAACAAACACGTGCCTGCCACACACATATTTGTTCCCACCAATGCAAACCACAGAAACCAGCAAGTACGTTTGATCGGGCTGAATAGATGAGATATATGGAGCGTGATGAGCGTCCTAATGAGTGCAAGTAATCACGAAATCCGGATAGGCAGCTCTGTTTTGATATTTAACCAATGATCACCACATAAATCTCCATATCATGGAGTGCCCGGGCTGAAGCCTCCGAGTTGGAGGTGACGCTCTGGTTTAAGCTGTACCGACGCTATTGTTTGTGCATGCGTGGAGATCGGGAGAAGAGCTTGTCACTCTCCATATATATATATACAGACTTGGCATTTAATATGGAATATTTTTTTTGTGGGGATGAACTTACTTTTCATGATGTCTTAGAACAAAAAGTTCATTGGAATTATGTTGAAATTATTCTCGATTTTGTTAATGTGACCTTTAAAAGAAACAAAAACCACATTTGACATTTCGAAACAAATAAATTGATCCTTGAAAGTGATGTAAACTGATATCGAACTCAATTCATGGACAGTACTGTGTTAAACTTCTGTACGTTTTCCAGAAGTATCTCTTTATTTTGCACATTAGCCAAAAAAAATTTCAACGAAAACAAAAGTGACATTACGACTGGGATTACGGACAGTAAAATTACAGTTCAGTACTTCGGGTAACTCCCACGAGCATTCAGGAGAGCACGTACACGTTGAGGCATGCTGTGTCACGAGATTTGCCAAGGTTTGGACAGGAATCGCTTGCCATGCAGTGACAATAGCCTGCTGCAATTCACGCACATAGGTCGGCTGCTGGTCCAAGTGGGCGATTTGACGCGTTAATTCTGCCCACAAGTTCTCTATCGGATTCATATCCGGGGACATGGCAGGCCACTCCATATACTCTTCACCACGGTCAGCAAGAAAGTGTTGGATCATGCGAGCACAATGAGGCCGTGCATTGTCATCTTGGAAGACAAAGTTTCCTCGAAAGGCTTGCCGAGCAAATGCAAGCAATGTTTCTTCCAGAATGGCCCTGTACTTGAACTGGTTCAGGTTTCCATTCAGAACAACCAGGTCAGTTTTGCCCCATGCATGAAAAGCAGCCCAAACGGTCACCCCATCACCTCCAGCTTGGACTCTTGGCACTATACAATCTTTATTGTAGGCTTCATGCACTTGTCTGCGCACTCGGACGCGGCCATCTTGACGATAGACCAGAAATCTAGACTCGACACTGAAGATCACGTGATTCCAGTGTCCTGGCTGCCATTGACGGTGCTCTCTGGCCCACTGCAATCGGCGCTGGCGGTGTTGTCTGGTCAGGCTTGGCTTTCTCAGGGGACGCCTGGCACGAAAGCCTGCTTGAACCAGTCGTTGGTTGACTAGCCTTCTGGATACAGGCACTTTTGTCAGTTGCTGCCACTCACCCTTAAGCCGATTAGCTGAATTGGTACGGCCATTGCGGACTAACCGGTGCAGCTGGCAATCATCCCTCCTTGTGGTTCTGCGGGGACGTCCTGACCTCGGTATTGGAGTAGGGACACCCCTCTGAGCATTTCGTTTCAGGATCTTTGACACCTGACCTTGAGTGATGCCATACTGCCGAGCAATAGCACGCTGTTTCATGCCGTAATTTCATAAAGCCACCACTCCATGACAAACAGCATTGTCGAGTTGACGGACCATCTCCAGAGGAAGCGGCAATAACTTTTGGAGACGTGCAGCAGTTGTTTTCCACTAATACAGAACGCAACAACCCTTGTATACCCGACTGTGAGCCAATCATCAAATGCACCTGTCCGTACATTTTGCCACGCCACCTGTGATATAATCCTGTTGTTGACTTCTTGCTGCGACAGACAATCAGTGACATGGTTCTTTTAACAAATAAATCACCAAAGTGTAAAAGAAACTCACCAGATTGATATACTGAGTTAAGAGAGTAAACCCAAGTCAAGAAAGAAAAAAAAATTCCATATTAAATGCCAAGTCTGTATGTATGTATATTGTCCAGATATATATATACAAGTCCTCCAGATATATATACATACTGTATATACAGGGTGAATCAAAAGTAGCGCCCGATTTCTGTTTTTTCGGCTGTCAGATTCTTTCTGGGATTGTCATGTTGTTAATAATTGTCTTGCAGATTATTAATTTTCTTCATTTATATATTTTTGTTTTTGTTTTGCAGGTTATTGATGAGACTTTGGAAAGTTACTGAAGTTGCACCAAATTGAACCATGAATTACCTTTCAATAAATCAATGCATTGCGGCCGTGAAACATTCCTACAAATGTAATGAACAACCAACGATGGTGGCACTCCGTTTGGCACAGGAATTCGATATTAACCCACCCCAGGGAAGAAACATACGATTGAGTGTCGAGAAATTTGAAGCAACAGGGTCGGTAGCCACTGCAAAGAAGTCCGGTCGTCCGAAAACGGCAACGAATGTAGCTAAGGCTGAAGAAGCCATCAGGAGACTGGAACAAAGTCCGCAGAAGTCAACTGGCCGTTTATCTGCAGAGTTGGAAGTGAGCCAATCAAGTGTTATCCGTATCCTTCACCAGAAAAAGTGGAAACCTTACAATCCACGCTTACTGCATGCCCTTCATGATGGAGATGACGACCGGCGTCTTCAATTTTGCGAAGAGTTCTTAGCTAAACTTGACGAAGAGGACACAATGCTAGACAACATCTGGTGGTCAGATGAGACATGTTTTAAGCTTAAGGGCACAATTAACAGACACAATGGTGTCAACTGGACTGTGGAGAACCCAAGAGTGACAGTTGAGAAGGAGGTAAATTTACCTGGCGTGACAGTTTGGGCAGCCATATCTCCATTAGGGATAATTGGACCCTTTTTCTTTGAGGGATCTGTCACTGCAGAAATTTACCTGGATATGCTGCAAACCTTCTTTTGGCCCAGGGTACAAGATCAGGACTGTTATTTCCAGCAAGATGGAGCTCCTCCTCATTATGGACGTCATGTTCGTCAGTGGCTTGATGAAAACTTTCCCAGAAAGTGGATCGGCCGCCACGGTCCGATTGAGTGGCCGGCACGCTCCCCAGACCTTACGCCTCCAGATTTCTTTCTTTGGGGGCTCATGAAAGACCTTGTTTATCGTGAAAAGCCTCGTACCATTCAGGAATTGAAGGCTCAAATCACTGCAAAGTTTGAGGAAATTGATATCGAACTCTGCAAGCGTGTGTGCCACTCTGTGCCTGCTCGGCTGCAATTGTGCATCGATCACGAGGGAGGGCACTTTGAAAATTGCAAGTAAAACAGCTTGGTACACTTCCGTAATAATTTTCCCCCGAATAAATGGTTAGATAAACATGTCATTCATTTATTTATATGTTCTTGTACACTGTAATACAAATGTCAAACAAACAATCAACTGACAGAAATATATATATATAAACAGAAATCGGGCGCTACTTTTGACTCACCCTGTATATATATACACGACCGGTCAAAAGTTTTAGAACACCTCAATTTTTCTAGTTTTTATTGAAATTTACACAGTTTAATGTCCAGTGAATAACCTGAAATGGTACAAAGGTAAGCAGTAAACTTCTCGAGGTTAAAAAAAAAGTTTAGGTTAGCAAAAACGGGAAAATAATGTAAATTGCACAGTTACATTGTAAAAAAAAAAAGGCCTTCTTCAGGGAACAAGTAATGGGTTAACAACTTACAGCTGTTCTGCAGCAATGTAAGTAAATTAAGCCTTGAAAGTTGATGCAATCTATTCCTGCAGGTGTCCCAACCTCTGCTGATTACTTGATTACAAACCCCCTGTCTGTATAAAAGCAGTATTGGAACAGACTGTTATTACACCCTCTGAAGCATTATTTGGACAATATTGCACTGCAGGAAGTAGTAAATTGGAAACTAGAGGAAACTCTGGCAGGAAACGGCCTGGCAGACCCAAAGCCACAACAGAATCAGAAGACAAGTTTCTGAGAGTCAACAGCTTGCATGATAGGCGGCTCACAGGACAACAGCTTCAAGCACAGCTTAACACTGGTCGAAGTAAGCAAGTCTCAGTTTCAACTGTGAAGAGAAGACTTTGAGCTGCAGGTTTTACAGGTCGAGTGGCAGTAAGAAAGCCATTGCTAAGATGGCAAAATAAGAAAAAGAGGCTTGCCTGGGCTATGAAGCACCGCCAGTGGACTACTGAAGACTGGAAGAAGGTCTTAAGGATCGATGAATCAAAATTTGAAATCTTTGGTTCATCATGCAGGGTTTTTGTATGCCATCGAGTAGGCGAAAGGATTGTTCCTCAGTGTGTGACACGAACTGTCAAACATGGAGGAGGAAGCGTGATGGTCTGGGGCTCTTTTGCTGGATCCAGAGTCGGCGACTTGCACAGAGTGACTGGCACCCTCAACCAAAAGGGCTACCACAGCATTTTGCAGCGCCATGCAATGCCCTCTGGTATATGCCTAGTTGGTCAGGGGTTCATCCTACAGCAAGATAATAACCCTAAACACACCCCAGGCTATGTCAAAACTACCTTCGAGGAATTGAACAAGACGGTCGGCTTCAAATCATGGAATGGCCAGCACAGTCTCTAGACTTAAACCCCATCGAGCTGGTCTGGGATGAACTGGACAGAAGGGTGAAAGCAAAGCAACCTACAAGTGCAACACATTTGTGGGAACTTCTGCAACAGTGTTGGGAAGAACTTCCCGAACAATATTTCATTTCCATTGCAGAAAGAATGCCACGAGTGTGTTCGGCGGTTATATCTGCAAAAGGTGGCTACTTTGCTGAGTCAAAAAATTTAATTAAATCTTGTTAAACAAAATGATTCTATGATTTCTTTTTTATCTCCAATTGTTTATTTGTTCTATGCTTAATTTCAGAATACATTGAGACATTCAACTGCATAAATTTCAATAAAAACTGGAAAAATTGAGGTGTTCTAAAACCTTTGACCAGTAGTGTATATATATGTATATATATATACATATATGTATATATATACATATATATACATATATGTATATATATACATATATATACATATATGTATATATATACATATATATACATGTATATATATATATACATATATATACATGTATATATATACATATATATATATATATATATATATATATATATATATATATATACTATATATATATATATATATATGTATATATATACATATATATTGTTGCGGATATGAGGACTGTATATATTTTTTTGATTGTGTGCTGTACTATTATTATTATTGTTTATTCTGCGCCCCCCTACCTCCGGAGCTGTGTAAAGGTGAAAGGGCATCCCATAATTAGTCCACAAGCATACACATCAGCCAAATAATAGAATACCCCTGTTTAATAGTTATCTCTTATTCTGTGTTTTAGAGTAAGGCTGTGTCTCCCATTAATTGAAGCACTCCATTGCACCAGTGAAAGAGAATAGATCCCCTTTCCTTCCCATCCCCAAAATCTCCATTTCCTTTTACACCCCCTTCCGTCATTGCCGGGCCTCGATTGCTGAATTACCTCCCCTCCAATAACCGCCATTGAACATGTGCTCGAATCGGAGAAGAAAGGCGTGCCCGCCCGTCGTCATCAAGGGCGGAGCCAGAGGGTCGCGCGACCAACCAGGGCCGAGGTGAGCACCCCGATGGGCGTGTCCAAAAGGCCGGCGGCTTAATCGCCGGAGGCGCTATAAAAGGCGCGCACGCAAGAAGCAAGTGAGTTGGTCGCCAAAAGAGAGTCGTGAGGAGTCAGTCAGTGGAGTTCAGTTCTGTTTGGTCAGTTGGTTGCGTTGGTTGCGGTGAGGAGTCGGTGGTGGTGGTCAGTTGGTTGCGTTGGTTGCGGTGAGGAGTCGGTGGTAAAGAGTGAGTGGACCAAGAACGAGTTGAGGGTTTGGACCAGACGAGTCGGACAAGGCCTGGCAAAGCACGCGACGTACACAGCAGCCACAACAGCAGCTTGGGGGCCTGAACGGCGGTTTGGAGCAGGGCCGTAAAGGAACGGCCGTTTTAGAGTAAGGCTGTGTCTCCCATTAATTGAAGCACTCCATTGCACCAGTGAAAGAGAATAGATCCCCTTTCCTTCCCATCCCCAAAATCTCCATTTCCTTTTACACCCCCTTCCGTCATTGCCGGGCCTCGATTGCTGAATTACCTCCCCTCCAATAACCGCCATTGAACATGTGCTCGAATCGGAGAAGAAAGGCGTGCCCGCCCGTCGTCATCAAGGGCGGAGCCAGAGGGTCGCGCGACCAACCAGGGCCGAGGTGAGCACCCCGATGGGCGTGTCCAAAAGGCCGGCGGCTTAATCGCCGGAGGCGCTATAAAAGGCGCGCACGCAAGAAGCAAGTGAGTTGGTCGCCAAAAGAGAGTCGTGAGGAGTCAGTCAGTGGAGTTCAGTTCTGTTTGGTCAGTTGGTTGCGTTGGTTGCGGTGAGGAGTCGGTGGTGGTGGTCAGTTGGTTGCGTTGGTTGCGGTGAGGAGTCGGTGGTAAAGAGTGAGTGGACCAAGAACGAGTTGAGGGTTTGGACCAGACGAGTCGGACAAGGCCTGGCAAAGCACGCGACGTACACAGCAGCCACAACAGCAGCTTGGGGGCCTGAACGGCGGTTTGGAGCAGGGCCGTAAAGGAACGGCGGCTGCTAAACGCGCCGGTTGAGCTGCAGGACCCCCTTGGACACACCTCCTTCCAGCCATCCACCTCCTGCCTTTCCATCCTTCTTGTGTACGTGAGTTTGTTCTGTTTGTTCTGTCCTGGGTTAATTAAGTCTGTATAAGCTAGTATTTTCCCTGTGTCACCTGCGTCTTATGTGCTTGTAAATAAACGTGACTGCTTTCTTTTTGCTTATGTGTGTAAATAGTCAATAAATTCAGTAGTATTTCCAAACCTTTCTTTGCCTTCG
This sequence comes from Myxine glutinosa, assembly GCF_964187855.1. NCBI lineage: Eukaryota > Metazoa > Chordata > Myxini > Myxiniformes > Myxinidae > Myxine > Myxine glutinosa. Next base: position 79,227,548 of record NC_136270.1, read on the forward strand.
TTTTCCTCTTTGCATTCGTCGTTTTAGTCTTTTCCCTCATTGAGCAGCTGCGGTGCGATCCGGCCAACGTTTGGGTTCTAATCGGGGAGTAACTGTTCGGACGCGGTAATACCAACCGCTCGGTAAAATAACATCTAAAACCGCGTCTGTAACAATTGGTGTCTGGGAGTGAGATTCGGGGCCCGAACCAAATTTTTAAAACATCAAAAAAAAAAAAAAATTGGTCAAAATTTGGAGCGGCCGAAATTTGTTTTGTTTTATAAAACCCGAATTTTGAAATCGCGCCATGGCTGGTCAAGGCGACGGGATGCCGGTGGGAGAGATAGACAGGGTAGAATCGACCCAGGACCTCGGGGAAATGTATGTGGATGAAAAAGAGGAGGAGAACATTGGCAATGTGGTTGAGGGGGTATCAGGCGCGCAAAATGGCGCCTCGCACATAGCTACGGCGGCCGCACCCGCTGCACAAGTGGGAGGGATGGCCCAAATGCAGGCCCTCATGGAGCAATTTATGGCGCAAATGCAGGCGTCCCTCAAACTGCAGAGTGAGCAATTGGGGGTAATGGGAAACCAAATGGGGGTAATGGGGAACCGGATGTAGGCTCAGAGTGAGCAAATGGGGATAATGAGGGATGAAGCGAGGGGTACCGGTGAGGGGTTAGACAATAATTTTAAGGGATTAGACAAGAAATTTGGGAAGTTAGACGACAAATTTGAGGGGTTAGACAACGGGATAAAAGAGGTGAAAAATGGGTTAATGGGGTTAGAAAATAGGATGGAGGACAAATTGTGGGAGATAGGGGAGCAATCCGCCCGAGAAATTAAACAAATGGGAGAGCAGATAGAGGAGGTAAAAATCGGGGTAGAAACCAAACTGGATGCTCAGAGGGATGAATTGGGACAGATGAGGGCGGCATCTACAAAAGAAAGGGAGGAGATGAAGGAGGAGATACGACGAGGTGTAAGTGAGGAGGTCTCGGGGGTACGCGAGGAGGTAAAGCGAGGCGAAAAGCGTATAGAGAAAGAGGTGAGGAATAATACGGCTAGGTTACAGGGGGGCATAGAGGGTCTGACGAAGGGAGTAGAACAGCTGACAGTGGGACAGAAGGAACTCGTGGACCAAGTGGAAAAGAACACTGCAATAATCGGGGGGTTAAAGGCGACACAAAAAGAAATTTAAAAAGAATTAATAGCGACACAGAGGCAATGTCAGATGGTACGTGAGGAACTGACAATGAGGGTGGACGAGGTGACAGAGATAATGGAGACAAAGGACCGGCAGGTGAGGATGCACATAGAGACGGTCACGGTAGCCTTAGAGGATGAACTTGAGGAGACGCACCGAGAAAAAAAAGAGGTTAAACAAAAATTAGAGGAAGTGGAAGAAGAGGTGAGTGAAATTAAGAAGGGACGGACAGAAACTAAAAGAGAAATCCAGGAGGAGGTGATGGAATATGTGCAAGGTCGGTGCTCAACTCATGATGTGATGCTCACTAACCAAATAAAGAGTTTGCAGGTGGCAAAGGAGGTGCGACGACGAGGTACGGAGGTGAGTGGCAATGTATATGATGTGAGGAAAGCTTCAGTCGGCTTGGGGATTGGTTTGGATCCGGGTGTTCGTGAGAGGCCGTTGGTGAAGTGTGCGACAGGTCTGGTGTGCGAAAAAAGAGGTGTGCGAGAATGTCCGACCATGGGGTGTGTGAGGAAAAAGTGCATGCCGAGGAGTGAGTGTGCCGTCAAGAGTGAGTTGGTCGAAGCGCGTGTGCGAGGGAGCACAGGGAAGCGCGGTGTGGTGAGTGTTACGGAGGAAGTAACGAGAGAGTGTACGCCTGTGGTGAGTGTTACAGAGGGTGTAACGAAAGAGTGTGCTGTCAAGAGTGGTGGTGAGAGTAGTGAGAGTGGCACGGAGCATGAGTTGGGTGTGACAGGTGAGCGAGGATGCACACCTGGAATGGTAGAGCGTGTGTGGGAATGCACACTTGAGTTGGTCATGAGGCACGTGGTTGGGTGTGTGGGTGAGAGTACACCTGTAATTGTCACAGAGGAGGTGACCGAGGAAGGGGCGCGAGGAGGTGTGTTGGTGAGGTGTGCGAGCGACGAATGTGTGCCAAGGTGTTCGGTGGTCAGGTGTGTGACCAAGTCGGTGAGCGGAATGAGTGTACCGAGGTGTGAAAGGAAAGGTACGAGGAGCATGGGAACAGCTGGAGGTATGAGCAAGAAAGGGGTAGCGTATGCTTGTAAGCATCCAGGTGAGGCATCGACGGTAACCGGGTTAGAGGTTAGAACGACTTATAGCCGAATCGGGCCCTCGGTGCGCGTCGGGCAGCTTCGCGTGCCGCGAGGACCAGCGGGGATCCGAACCACGGCGGTTTCGAAAGAACCGCCGTACGCGATCCACGCTGTGCCTCGCTTGGAACGGCCGCGTCCGGGCTCCACTAGGCGGAGCGGGCAGCCCGATAGGAAGGGTCGTCATGGAGACCACTTTCTATTGAGACGTGCCGGCAGGTCGAGATCGGGACATTGGATGGCTCCACGCCGAGGTGGTGCGTGGGATCTCGGCCCGGGTAAGCCCCCGTCCCTGCACCGAGTGCCGGACGCATCCAGCCGCCGGCACAAAAGAACCCGCGTTCATGGCTCGGCTGTACGAAACCGAGCTTTAGAAGGGAATTGGCGCACCGAGAGGATGTAATAAGTAGACGGGTGATGAGGATAGTGTTTTGGCCACGAAATTAGAAAAAGGCGAAATTTGATGATTGGTACGATGATTGGCAGAATTTTTGATTGGTTGGATTTAGGTGTGCGAAATTGATAGTAGGACCTCCCCGATGTGGTGGGATGGCAAATCCACCATCCCTCACAGAAGAGGGGGCAAATGCGCTATAGATTATGGGGTGTATGGCAGTGAAAACTAGCCCGGGTGGGTTAGGATATATCGTGTGTCGGGATCTAGCGAAGATGACAGTAGGTAACGTTAAGGTTAGTTAGTGACTGATACCTGTAGTGGGGATGCAGGTAGTTTAGTGTGGATGATAATGACGTGGGAGCGCAATAGTTTAAAGGGGTGACTGGGAAGCGCAAGTTTCGTAGGGGAGTAGTTAGCTGAGATGATGCCGTGTGTTTGAGGATTGAACAGGTGTGATTGCACAGGTGTGCAACTGAACAGGTGTGTGGAGCAGTGTATGAGGGAGTAGTGGTGATTGCGTGTTGGGTTGACCAAATGGTCCAGGAAGAAAGGAGGGTGCAGGTGGCACCAGGTGTGATTGCACAGGTGTGCAACAACAGGTGAATGGAGAATGGTTGTGTGCAATAAATGGTTGTATGGAATAAATGGTATGGAGCACCACAGAGCAATTGAGAAGCACCACAGTTTGGTCATGGAGTATTGGAATGGATGGTCGTGGAGTGAGTATGGTGGAAATTGTGGAGTGGAGTGGATGGTGCGAAGGTGTGAATGGGGGAAGAGTGGACCCCCATCACGGATACCCGGGGCGGGTAGTGTAAGTGTTAGGTAGAGGGTACAGGTAAATTGTGGTTGGATATTGGCATCTGTGGTGCGAGTGAAAGAATGGTCTTTGGATGGGTGCATTAGTGTTGTGGAAATGGCTGGGCGTGTAGCCTGTTAGTGTGTGTAGTTGGTTTGGGCACTCCACCACTGTGAGGATGTCGGCCAGGTGAGGCCGCAGGTGGGCTCTGGGAGCCGGTAGTTGTGGATGGGGCCCGAGGATCCGGAGGACGGACCCGGGTAGCCCAGTGCCAGAGGGCACCGAGTGGGGTGACAGAGCCAGGAGAGGGCCTTCCCCAGTTAGTTAGGTTAGGGTGAGGAGCTAGGTAAGCTCGGGTGGCAACTGCAGTGGTGGAGGTGTGCAGGTGGGTAGACCTGCTGGGAGAGCTACACGTCGCAGCCCAGAAACTGTGCGAGGGCACCGGGAGATGAATCGGGGGAGTGAGACCCCAAATTGAGAAGCACCACAGTTTGGTCAATGGGAATTGGTTTTTAGAACCCATAGTGTAAGTTGGCCAATGGATTGGCAGGGAGAGACCCCGGGTAGTGTAAAGTGTGTTAATGTCATTTAGAAAGTAGTTAGGATGAAGTCTCCTCGCACCATCTGCATCCACTCACCTGAGGTGACAGGTACTCCGCACCATGCCATGTTTAATTATTTTTACTGTGCAAATGTTTGGATTGTGAGACGCATCATGACGTGGGTGTGACATTGTGCTTTGATGTTCCATCTCTGCCTCCTTATGAGGATTGATGATGAGTTTGGTGATGGCAAATTTTGAAGTAGAGGGATTGTGGAGACGAATTTGGTATAGGGGAAATATGGGGAAGACGTGACAGTAGTGACGAATTTGTAAATGTGTAGATTTTTGTACATATGGGGTAAGGGCAAGGGTAGGGTAGGTGACAGGGGGGTGACGTACGGTAGGGACGAGCTTTCTCACTCCGCCCTCCGTACGCATTTCGCCTTGCATTGCCTTATTGATGTGTACCCTTGTGACCTTACCCCTCGCTCAATTGTCTTTCCCCTTTTGTCTCCCACATGACCTGTGCGCCACTGGGTGCCGAGGGGAGCGTGCGTGGGTCGGCCATTGTGCGCCCGAAATTCCCAGAACCAGCTGTCTGCATCGATGCACCACATTATGGACCACATGTCTGTGGCCGAGCACCACTTATGGACCCCATGGGTTGGGGCATGGCCCCTCTGCTGGAACCGGCCATGAGGGCCCGAAATCTTGCTGGCGGACCTTGGCCACAGGGCACCGATGCCCCACAGGTGAACCACACTAGTCGGCCCTGTGGGCTATAAATAAAATCAAATAAAAAGGACACATTGGGTGCATTTTTCAGTTCAAATAGGCCGCCAGTAAGAACATGAAGGAAAAGACAACAACTGGAAGAAATAATAATAACCAGCAGAGGGAGCCGAAGAGCAAGAGATCACCTGCAGGGTTAGGGGTTGTTGATTTTATTTTGATTGAACACTGATGAACAATGGTGACTGCACCGATTGGTGCTTGGGTGCGTTTTTGGGTGCTTTCATGGTGCGTCGATGCAGAGCAGACTGTCTCCCCCCCCCCAGAAAGAACAATCACAGGTCCTGGGTTAGTTTTGTAAATAAAAATAGCGTCATTGTAAATAATGCTTCCCACCGTCAGTGTATAGTTTGAAGACCATTCCGCAATTCGGTTAACTGTGGGCGTAAGTCTGTTAGGCAGGGTGCAATGGAGCAGCGGGGCACATTTATTTATGTTTTAAAAAACTGTCGCACTCAGGGTCAGGTTAAAAGTAGAGGGAACTACACCTACGTGTCACACTAAAAATAAAAGTTGTAGGCTCGGGGTGTGCCTAAGAGGAGGAGGGTGCAGTGTTGCGGATATGAGGACTGTATATATTTTTTTGATTGTGTGCTGTACTATTATTATTATTGTTTATTCTGCGCCCCCCTACCTCCGGAGCTGTGTAAAGGTGAAAGGGCATCCCATAATTAGTCCACAAGCATACACATCAGCCAAATAATAGAATACCCCTGTTTAATAGTTATCTCTTATTCTGTGTTTTAGAGTAAGGCTGTGTCTCCCATTAATTGAAGTACTCCATTGCACCAGTGAAAGAGAATAGATCCCCTTTCCTTCCCATCCCCAAAATCTCCATTTCCTTTTACACCCCCTTCCGTCATTGCCGGGCCTCGATTGCCGAATTACCTCCCCTCCAATAACCGCCATTGAACATGTGCTCGAATCGGAGAAGAAAGGCGTGCCCGCCCGTCGTCATCAAGGGCGGAGCCAGAGGGTCGCGCGACCAACCAGGGCCGAGGTGAGCACCCCGATGGGCGTGTCCAAAAGGCCGGCGGCTTAATCGCCGGAGGCGCTATAAAAGGCGCGCACGCAAGAAGCAAGTGAGTTGGTCGCCAAAAGAGAGTCGTGAGGAGTCAGTCAGTGGAGTCGGTGGTCAGTTGGTTGCGTTGGTTGCGGTGAGGAGTCGGTGGTGGTGGTCAGTTGGTTGCGTTGGTTGCGGTGAGGAGTCGGTGGTAAAGAGTGAGTGGACCAAGAACGAGTTGAGGGTTTGGACCAGACGAGTCGGACAAGGCCTGGCAAAGCACGCGACGTACACAGCAGCCACAACAGCAGCTTGGGGGCCTGAACGGCGGTTTGGAGCAGGGCCGTAAAGGAACGGCGGCTGCTAAACGCGCCGGTTGAGCTGCAGGACCCCCTTGGACACACCTCCTTCCAGCCATCCACCTCCTGCCTTTCCATCCTTCTTGTGTACGTGAGTTTGTTCTGTTTGTTCTGTCCTGGGTTAATTAAGTCTGTATAAGCTAGTATTTTCCCTGTGTCACCTGCGTCTTATGTGCTTGTAAATAAACGTGACTGCTTTCTTTTTGCTTATGTGTGTAAATAGTCAATAAATTCAGTAGTATTTCCAAACCTTTCTTTGCCTTCGTTTTCCTCTTTGCATTCGTCGTTTTAGTCTTTTCCCTCATTGAGCAGCTGCGGTGCGATCCGGCCAACGTTTGGGTTCTAATCGGGGAGTAACTGTTCGGACGCGGTAATACCAACCGCTCGGTAAAATAACATCTAAAACCGCGTCTGTAACAATATATATATATATATATATATATATATATATATATACACAAAGAATTAAGTTAAGCACCCCCCCCCCCCCCCCCGTTTTTTTACAACCTCGCACATTACAAGTTTGTTGTCGTCAAAACAGTGTAATATACCCATGATATTGCTATATTTTCTGGAGAAGTGATATTATGGTCACATAAAAACATAACAATCATGCCGTTTTCAATATTTTATTCTGAATAATTTAAGGTGAAATTTTTTGGGAATTTTAGGCATATTTTCACCTCAATTTAAGTATGGAGCTATAGGTCCATCACGGACAGTGTGGATGACGTTTATGTTTTCTAACGTACAGTCATTGTTCTGAGAAGACCTCTAGCGATCTTTGCGTCAATAACGTGTGTAGGACCCACGTGATCGGATCACTGACTCAACCAATCACTTTTTTTCACTTTGATCACTCAATTTCATCAATGGATAATTGCTAATGTCATACCAATCATTATTTGATCTCACATACCTTAGAATATATGCCAATGTATACATATACACAAAGAATATATATTAGGGGGTGCTTACCTTAATTCGTTGTGTAGGGGTGCTTAACTTAATTCTTTGTGTTATATATATATATATATATATATATATTAGTTTCGTCGGGAATGTTCGGATTATGTCGGCGGTGGGACGGGGTTTAGCCCGATGGTGAAAATGCACTGGGTTTCCGCCGGCTTGTCGGTGTTGTTGGTTAAGGGGGGCCTGATTGCATGGCTGGATGAGTGAATGTAAAAAACATAAGGGGAAATCACAGGAGGCAATTACATACTGGGAATTATCCTTAAGCCATATTTAACTAACACAAAACCACCCTCCGTGTGGTGACACGTAAACACTCTTAAGCTCACAGTTTTCCCTGCTTATATACATCGAGATGTCTCCTACACATTCACGGTCCATGCTAATCTATACGATCCTATTTCCACGATGGTATGTCATCACCTACCCCCACAAACGTAATAGTATCATAAAGTTTGCATCGATTGGTGTACAACAAACAAACCTCGACTGAAAACCTCTCTTATTTCTGCAGGCCATTTTACAGTACTTTATACTGCATCTGGACAAGTGAAGTCCTTTTTTTTTGTTAATCAGAGTATAACACCATTACAACGATAAGCGTCGGAAATTATCAGTTTCTACATGCTGCAGAATAATGTCAGAGTAGAAAGCACACCTCAAACAAAAGCAATGAAGCCATGAGGTATTCTAAAAAAATAAAACTCAAACAGGGGTAGTTAATACAGTTGAATGATACATAATGGCACGAATACAATTCTAACATATTTCATTTCCCTATCTCAAGCAATGGTTGGCTGGTCCAGATCCATACTGTGTTAGTATGACGTATAGTGAGGAGAATTAAGTGCAAACGCAAACCTGTAGGAAGGATGGCACCAAGGCGATTCCTCCCAGCACCATGAGATTGGCGATTATATCATTGCAGGGCATCCCGAGGAACACGATCAAGGCATTTCCCAGGGCCGCAAGTAACTCCGCGACACACATCTGAATAAAGGTATAACATTTTCAATTTGATGTGCTCATCATTGTACCAATGCACTCTCCATATGATTCAAAGACAAGTTATGCAGAAAGGACTTGGAAAAGTGGAAAATATTGCAACAAAGGTGAAATAATTATTTTTATGATACAAATTAATTGTATTAATTGTAGGGTAGGAAGGTCCTGGTACACTTTCCTCCGATGTTATCGATAATAATAAGTGTGTGTGTGTGTGTGTGTGTGTGTGTGTGTGTGTGTGTGTGTGTGTGTGTGTGTGTGTGTCCTCCATAACTCCAAAACCTGTGGACCTAGCGGCCCAAAGTCCGGATGCAGGGTAAGGTGTGGGAGGGAGGAAGGGAAAGGGGTGGAGGGAGGGAAGAGGTTGCGATGGGAAGAGGGAGGGAAGTGGGGTGTGGTGGGAAGTCTGGAGGGAGGGGATGAGATGCGAGGGGACAGGGGAAGGGTGGGATGATGGAGGAGGGAGGGGTGTGAGGTGGGGTGGAAGTCCTGAGGGAGAAAAGTGAGGTGGGAGGAGGGAGGGGATAGGGCAGGGTGTGGAGGGGTGGTGTGGGATAATTTGGGAGGGGGGGGGGATGGGAAAGGTGGTGGAGGAGGAGGCAGGGGAAGGGGTGGGAGTCTGGAGAGAGGGGGGTGGGGTGGAGGGAGGAGGAAGGGAGGGGGAGGGGTGGGTTGGGTGTCTGGAGGGAGGGGGTGAGATAGGAGGAGGCAGGGGAGGTTGTGGTATAAGGGAAGGGGTGGGGGGGAAGGGTGGGAGGAGGAACCCAGCTTGGCCATGCAATGCCGGGTACCTTTGCGAGTTTAATATAAGGTGAACCAAAATCCTTGTCTTGTTACTTATTAATTTTTACATCAAAAAAGGTTCACCTCAGCTTCAATTTTCATCTTTGGAGGTTACTCCTTTTTTACTTTGCTTTACAGGAGTGAGACTCATGAGTGAACAAACATCAAGTGAATGAACGATTAGGAAAAGAGGAGAGGGAGTGAGGGAGGAAACACTGAAACGAGCAATTAAGATGGATGAGTGAGGAAAAGTTAATGGGGGTATTAAAGATCATAGATCATTGGAGGTACTAAGGATGACATTAAAGAGGGGTAATGAAGATCATGAGTTTTTTTAATGGGGCAATAAAGATCTACACTCATGTAGCCTCAAAACCGTATAATAATTGAACTCGTATCGTCTTATGATCTCTAAATCACAAGGCAGGTCCTGAGCTCCTTTCACTAATCTCCTTTAAAAAAGTGAGATTTGGCGGGTTGGATCTGCCAAACGTTTTCAGCCATTTAAACCAGAAAAAAAAATCAGCTTTCTAATACTTGCCAAGCCGGCCATTCCTTATCAACCGTTTCAATGGAACGCTTGCTTGAGTGCTTAAGCTGCTTGGCGAGCTCTCTACAATCTGCTTGGTAATGGAGCACACCGTTGTTTCTCACCATTCTCTTACCATTCCATTTGCTTTGTTTGTCGTTTTGCTTAAATATTTGTAACTAGAAAGAGTATCTATTTCATCCCAAACATGTTCTATGGGAGAAAGATCAGACAAAACAGCTAGCCAGGGAAGTGTGGGAATGTTCTGTTGTGTGATGACGTCAGTGACCACTTATGTGACGTTAGCACACGCATTATCCTGTTGAAGTGTCATGTGACGTCCATGAACCTGCAGGAATGGGAAAATGTGACACGGAGAACTTCATCACAGTACTGAATACCTGTCAAATTGCCATTAATGATCTCCAGGTGGGTTCTGTGATGTGTGGTGATCACGTTTATGACATTCATTTTCAAAAAGATGTGGCATCACATTTATGACAGTCATCATTAAAAATGTTTTTCACAGCTGGGATGGTTTACCGAATTGTGCTGCGTTGCAATTCGCTCAGTACCACGTGCAGCAATGTCACGTGACTCAGTACACACACATGGCAATTTGTGCGTGTAGTGCACAGCACGCACATACATGCAATTCCCGGATATTCATCGGTAAACTGGGGAACTTGTCAAGGCACATGTTGGCTGACACATATTACTCGGGTAGATGTCAGTATCATCTTACTATAATTCACCAAATGTCCGTCTGTCCGTTCGAAGGTACCGCAAAAACGGCTGAACCGATCGCAACGATATTTTGGGTGGGTATTCCTGGGACCCCTGGGAGTAAAATAGGCTATATTGTTTTTCCAATTTTCCAGTTTTTCCAAACACGATGGAATAATATTTACCGATCTGAACAGTGATGTGGCTTTTGTTGAAATTCTACAAATACTGTTTATTCTACGTACCAGGAGAGAGTAGATCGACTCCTGACGAACTCTTCCTATATAAACGTGCGGCTCCGAAGTAACACGGCAGCGTGTGCAAAGCGACTGAGAAACAGGTGTAGCGGCCGCTTCTGTGTTACAGATTCGGAGCGCACTCTTCACACATAAACGTGCGACTGAGAAAGACGTGTAGCGGCTGCTTCCGTTTTGCAGAATTCAATCTTTTTTCAAAATGGGCGCCATGTACTGTTTAGATTTTGATGATTTGCTTGTGATATGATTCAACAGATGTTTATATGAATCGTTTAAAATAAAATAAAAAGCCTTCAATTTCTGATATTTTGCCTTTTCATTTGGGCCTCCCAATGGAAACCCTGCCCATAGGGCGGGTACCGTTGCTAGTTTGTAGAATTTTGTATTGTGCACAGGAACTTTTTTCCTCATGGACTCTCTCAGATTGACATCAGAAGTCTTCCTCCAAACACCACATCCATTGGGCATTGTTCAGACCATGAAGGCTTACTTCATGTATGAGATGCATCAAGCAATCATAGACATGCTTGAGGACAATGGTGATCACCTGACAGCAAACGAGGTTGCAAAGAAAATGAATATGCCTGATGCCGTGCACATGTTGGCTGGAGCCTGGTCCAAGGTCTCTTCAGAGACCATCGACAGTTGTTGGAAAAAAAAGATTCAAACCACAAGAGGAAGAGCCTGCCACAGCTGAGGAAGAGCTGGATGCAGCCAATGTTGATCTTCTTCCTGGAATAGTTGCAGAAGAGTTCCAAGCTTGGGTTGCCATTGATAATGAAATTCTGGTGACACTTGAAGATGATGAAGAGGAAGATGAAGCAGCCTTGGAAGAAATTGTGTCTGAAATCAATGATTTGAATGCATCGGATCAAAATTCTGATGATGCTACTGCTGAAGAGGATAATGAAGAAATTGAAGGCACTCCTTCAAATGCTGAAATGCAGGCTTGTCTTCACCATCTGCAAATCGGTCTTAAGAGGCACGGATTTGACAATATTGGTGGGTTTAAAAATTTCAAGGTGTCATTGTAGGGGATTTGTAGGGGATATTGAATCCCTGCTTGAGAGAATGCCAACCCCCGCCCCACCATCAGGGTCGTCTCTCAAACTCACAATCCCATGAGATATGCGGAAAGGACGACCCAAAACCAATTATCTTCTTTTTGATTCGTATATAAACATTAAAAGTAAATAATGACCTCTGCCAAAGTTCAAACGACGTGGGTTTAATCTCTACATGAGAGAATTCCACATAGCTATTTGGGTGGTGTATAAGCTAACAGATCGCTGTCTCCATCGATCTTGCCAAGGCCGTAACACCTATCGGCTCAAAATCCTTTTAACTGTTGACTTGGTAGTTTTTACAATGAAGGAAACACGTATCGGGAGTACATACGACATAGCGATTGTGAATGTGACAGCTCTGAGGCGTCTTTCGCTTCGCATCGCAGTGACGGCGAGCACCAACATGGCGGCTGTAAGATTAAAATCTGGCTTCAAGCCCCAACACCATCCAAAGCCTTCAACCAGACATATTAACACGCTCCTCCCCCTTCATTCCCGTTCTTCAAAGCAAAGCGGTAAAAATTGTTGTATCGCCATTCTAGCCGGCGTTGTGAATGAACGCGTACGTATTATGTTGAAAAGCCAGATTTTGCTGGATCCCTTGAGAATTTCGAAGCTTTGACGCACCAAATCGCTCAATGGAGGCCGCCATCTTGCGGATGCGGAAGTATGCATTTTCATTACATTCATTCATCGCATTCATTCATTTATTCATTCATTTAATGATCAATGCACTCATTCTTACACTCATTAAACGTTCATTAAACATTAAACGTTCATTAAACGATTACGAAAATAAAAACGAAAAACATTACGAAATTACGTTTACACCATCACATCAAACACTACCGTGAACATAAACATCGTCACAACATCGTCACAATGAAAACATCGTCACAAACGTTACGTTACGTAATCCAAACCGTGAACACATCGAATATTGGAGAGCCGATTGCCCAAACGATTTGTTTTCTCTGGAACGTGTTTCTGGGCGGGTACCGTTTCAGATAAACCGGTAAAATGCCTCCAAAATGGAAATCCTCATTAACCCTCTGGAGTCTACTCTGGGCGGTAATTGCGCGGTAAATTTGAATGCGGTTAGAGCCGATAAATTCGGCTTGTAGACATTTCGGCGCATGCGTGAAGCCGATAGAATCGGCTTGTAGACTCCAGAGGATTAACGAAAACGTCCAAGGAAGCTGTTGCAAGAAAGAAGGCTAGGCTAGACGAGGAATATCTGAAGCAGGAACAAGGACATAGCACAGCTGCACACCAGTCTCGGAGGCAGTCCGAGGAATACAAATCTGGTGAACAAGAACGTAACACAGCTGCACACCAGTCTCGGAGGCAGTCCCAGGAATACAAATCTGGTGAACAAGAACGTAACACAGCTGCACACCAGTCTCGGAGGCAGTCCGAGGAATACAAATCTGGTGAACAAGGACGTGACACAGCTGCACACCAGTCTTGGAGGCAGTCCCAGGAATACAGATCTGGTGAACAAGGACGTGACACAGCTGCACACCAGTCTCGGAGGCAGTCCGAGGAATACAAATCTGGTGAACAAGGACGTCACACAGCTGCACACCAGTCTCGGAGGCAGTCCCAGGAATACAGATCTGGTGAACAAGGACGTGACACAGCTGCACACCAGTCTCGGAGGCAGTCCCAGGAATACAGATCTGGTGAACAAGAACGTAACACAGCTGCACACCAGTCTCGGAGGCAGTCCGAGGAATACAAATCTGGTGAACAAGGACGTCACACAGCTGCACACCAGTCTCGGAGGCAGTCCCAGGAATACAGATCTGGTGAACAAGGACGTGACACAGCTGCACACCAGTCTCGGAGGCAGTCCCAGGAATACAGATCTGGTGAACAAGGACGTAACACAGCTGCACACCAGTCTCGGAGGCAGTCCCAGGAATACAGATCTGGTGAACAAGGACCTGACGCAGCTGCACACCAGTCTCGGAGGCAGTCCGAGGAATACAGATCTGGTGAACAAGGACGTAACACAGCTGCACACCAGTCTCGGAGGCAGTCCGAGGAATACAGATCTGCTGAACAAGATCGTAACACAGCTGCACACCAGAGCGCTAGGAAAGTCCAGCTTAAAGTGGCTCTAACGCAAAAGAGGAGGATTGGAGCAGTGTTTGATGTCCAGCACATTGAGAAGCTGACTATCCAGCAATGCAGCAAGATCACAAGCTGCCAAGTCTGTATGATACAGAACGTAAGTGCCCCTTCTGCAAGGCCCACTGCTGGAATGACGAACGACCTGGATTCTGCTGTGAGAAGGGAAAAATTGCAATCAATCTGCTCAAGAACTACCCTGAAGATTTCAAAGTTCTGTTCGACCGAAAGGAGTTTATTCAGAAGATACGCCAGTTCAACAATGCCTTGGCCATGGCATCGATCGGAATCAAGGAGCACTTCATGTCAGGATTCAGCCCCATGGTGAAGCTTCAAGGTAAAGTCTACCTCCGAATTGAAGCCCCTCCCTTAGGGCGGGTACCGTTGCTACTATATGTAAATATATATATACAGTACATACAGTATATAAAAGAAGGGAAGACGACTCATTTTGTTGCCATCTGTCAGCACGTAATTGATAGCCATTGGTTCGGGTAGCATTGCGGCGGAAGGTTAGTTGCCGACGTCAATGATCTGTCAACACCCTGGCCTGAGATGGATCAATACGTAGTTGAGATGGAGGTTTGCCGCTGAGTGGGGGTTACCTGTAAAACTCTGGACCCTGCAGGAAGCGCTCTCTTGCACTCCACTCTCATCTCTTCCTCCCTCGATTCAATAGAGTCTATTGGGACTCTTAGTCTCTGGTTGCGAATCCCTTCTCTGCCGCATCTTAACGATGACTCTGGACCTTTGTCTGGATCCCGCTCCCGCGCTGCACCAAATGAGTTCCTCAATAGCTTGGTGATCTTCACCCCATGCCTTTCCCCCACTTGCCTGGTTTTTCGTGTGTGTGTGTGTGTGTGTGTTGGTGATTTGTATTGGCATGATTTTCTAATACTCTTTTTATTTATTTCTCAAGTAATTCATTGCCTCTTGTTGCTGCCAGTTTGTCACAATGACAATTGCGTTTGATTGGGATACTTGGAAGTCTAAATTCAAGGCAATTTTGGTTTATAACTGACACGGTAACATACCCTGCTTCATCACAGGCCAAACTCCACTGCTTGGTAAAGGCTAATGAAAACGTGATAGTTCAGCTATCCTTGAAGCATCCACTTCAGCATGATGGTAGGTAGATACGTGGGTGTAGTTGTGTACTGTTAGAAGGTTTCCAAAGGGACGACAAAATTCTTAAAAGATTTTTAAAAGTCAATTAATGTTGATGTAAATACCTTGGCAATGGTTGCATTCTCGGATTTTGATTTATTACTAAAGGCCATTTTCCATGAGCTTTTCAGGATTGAAATCACGTTTGGAATGATTAAAAGGAAGCTCAAATTCCAGAGAATAAACAGTCGCTCTCCTGGCTGAGTAGTCTCCTTTGCAAACATTTCAAGAGAGAGCAGGCAGAGCTGTGGAGTTGAAACAAAGATGGGGGGGTGGGGAGCGGCAAATAAAACTCGTATTCTTCACATCCACATCTTTATCTTAATATTTTTTATTTCCCTGATCTGCTACTCTCCCTCTCCACTCATATTTTATATAATTTGTGCAGCTCTCCCTTTATGATATCCCAACTATTACTACCAAAGCCAAGTAAAATCACTCCTTCAATATTTGGGCTGCTAACGTTATGCACCATTGGTTGTTTCATGTACTTTGTCTTACTTGTGTATTTGCAGCTGAACAACAGTTGACCTCTAGGATTTAAATATTATCTGAGTCGTGAAAAGCATAAAATAGTGCATTCATGACTTTCCTAACCCTTTTATGGATATTGGTAGCCATTACAAGTACCCCATCCAAAGAGTTTCTTTTGGTCTTCGCAATACTTTTGGCTAATAAGGAGTTGGATAAAAATATATTTGTGATATTACAAATGTAGTCCATGGGACAAGTGCAGAAATTTTACTTGTCGTTATCACATGGGGTGGCAAAGCCTCAGTGGGTTTTTTGGAAAGGTCTTTGGATAGGGGACATATTTTGATGTGATGAGCATTACACAATGACAGCCCTATAAGAGTTTTGGGGCAAAAAAAACACCTTTTTTCAATTCCAATTTAAAAAAATTGGATTTCATCGATAAATATTTATTTGAGGGTGGTATATGGTTTGAATTAAATATCTGCAATTTTTCTGAGTGAATTCCATGCATTTTAAACCATGGAATTGCCATTTTGGGTCAAAAACTACATTTAAAAATCATTTTTGAAACAATTTGAAATAACTCAAAAAATCGAATTATTGAATCACTGTGTATTGTAGTTCATAGGACACCAAATGCTAGAAGTATATCACAATCAATATGCCATGGAGCAAAAATACTACCAATTAGTATATAGACTGATAAACTCTTCTGATTGATGAACGTTTTCTCTTGTATTTTTCAGGATGAGGCTTGTTAACAATGGAAGGTGAAAGTAGTCGACTGCGTACAGACTGCGTGAAACACTGCACTGAGGACGATTCTAAATTAGTATGACCACAAAACCTAGATTTATGACAGAGTTTGTTGAGGGCAGCAGAAACCAAAAATTATGACCATTTTGAACATCGCAAAGGACCTGCCAGAGGGGGAAACCACATTCGTGCAATACCATTGTAAATATCGCAGAACATTGACCCGTAAAAGGCTTCTCAATGAAACAACTACCAAAGGAGCCAACAAAGAGGACTTTGATGATCATGAACACTCTTGATAGGGTTCAAACAAGGCAGGAGGCAAGTTCATCGAGAGTCTATGAGGCGAAGTGTATCTTTTGCCATAAGGTTAACAAACACCTTAAGGGACAGAACTCCAAGGAACATCTGGTTCAATGCACTCAGCTACGCGCTGATGCCACAGTCAGACAAGCTGCTGGAAGAATGATGGACTGGGGGATGCTTGCTATTGTAAGCAGGGACCTTGTGGCAGCTGAAGGCCATTATCCATTACCATGCTACTGTGTGTAAGCGAAAGAGGAGTCTGCGTCAGCCAGTTGTGATGGCCTGGAATGCATTAGAAAGAATGATGACGCTATCTACCAGGCAGCAGAGAACGTAAGGAATGAACTATTTTCGATGCCTGAAGTGATACGCATGATCGATCTCACTAGCATTTCTTCAATGAACATGCATGGCGTCCACGAGGTTAAAGACTCAACCAAAAAGCACATTCGACATAACTCGGAGTGTGAGTTTGGGGACTCGCTTCATATTGTTCAGGATAGCAGTGGCAAACTGTTGGTACACCCCGACCATCTGACAAGGGGATCAACTGGTCTGTGACAATATGAAGCTGAAGAAGGAGTTAAAGGCAATCCGTTCATCTGAAACGGATCCAATGTCAATGGTGACACAAAAGCTGCTCTTTGTATGCGTACAGACATCAAGACCATGATGTGACGGGGGAATGGCCTCTGCAACCATCACAACTCATTGTGGAATCAGCAAACCTAACTGCTGCAGTGAAACACATTTTGTATAATTTTTGAGATATAATTTAAAAAATCTAGTTATACCCCAAAATGTACTTATGATTAGCAGAACTTGTTTCTAAATATTTTATATATTTTGGAGCATGCGGTGTCCAATTAAATACCCCTCTAGTTATACCTCTAGTTATACCCTCTCACCCCTCCTCCTCAAAGCGGCCTCCCCGCTTCTTCCCCCTTCCAACTTTCACCTTCATCTTCCTCAACCTTCTGCCTCACTCTTCCCCCTCCTCAAATAACACCTCACTGCGCCTCACCCAAACACCATCAAACCTTTTGTCCGCCCCATTCTTCCCTTTCTCCAAGCTATTCTGTAATCTCTGACACACCTGCAACAGCTCTCCTTACCTCTTCCTCCTCTTCCACATCCTGCCCTACCGTTCCCCCCCCCCCCCCCTTCCTCCTTCATGATGTCTCTGATTCCTTGGTATCTCTCCCAGGTTACTCCCTCCTCCGGTATGATAGACCTGAGCCTCGTCCTGGAGGTGGGGTTGCTATCTTTATAAAAAAAACTCTCTTCCTCACTCGCCCTGCACTGCCCTCTCTCCACCTCACCCCCAGGAATACCTTTGGCTACGGCTTCCCCTTCGCTCCCACCTTTTGTTCATATGCGTGTTGTACCGTCCACCAAACAGTGATGACTCCATCTACATCTCGCTGTCTGATAATATGGACCAACTTCTATCTACCCATCCCAACTCTCTCTTCCTCATATGTGGTGATTTCAACTGTCACCATGCCAGTTGGCTGGGGGTGGGTACCTCTCTCACCAGCCATGGCTCTTCAGCAAAGGACTTCTGTGACTCACTGGGACTGACACAATCTGTCAATTTCCCAACCCGGATCTCAGTCAACGGAGAATCTTCTCTTCTGGACTTGGTTATGACTAACTTCCCTGAAAATGTCTGCTGCTCTTCTTCTGCTCCAATCGGCTCTTCTGATCATGTGCTTGGTAAAGTGGACATCTCTCTGACCATTTTCAGAGAGCCTCCTCAGCATCGACGAGTCTGGCATTTCACTCAGGCCAACTGGCACGGTCTTCAAGCAGCCATCAATCATCTGGACTGGTCTCCCATCTCTACTGCCTCTGACATCAACTCATCCTGGGAATTCTTCCAAAGTAAATTGCTCTCTCTCATGCACAGATTTATCCCTTCTCGTCTTCAGTTGTCATACCCTTCCTCCCGTCCATGGTACACGGAATCTTGTGGTGAGGCTATTGCCCAGAAACAACTTGCTTTCGTCGCCTGGAAAGCAAATCCAACGGAAGGAAATTTCATTTCCTTTCACAAAGCCCGAAACAAGTGTGTGTCCACCCTCAGGAGAGCCAGGAAACAATATCTCTCCGTCCTCAGGACCGAACTCTCTTATCTGTCTCCCTCTTCCAAATCCTGGTGGCGTCTGGTGAAATCTGTTTCTGGTGTTTGTTCCCCCTCCATCCCCTCCCTCACCTTAAATGGCCACACGGCTGACTCCGCACGTGAAAAAGCTGAATGCCTCAACTCTGTGTTTGCCTCTAAATCTTGTGTCCCAAACCCATCCCTCTCTGTACCCACCGTACCCAGTCGTACCCAGCTGCTCCTGGACTCTGTGTCCTTTCCTCCTGACAAGGTGGAAAAGTTTCTGTTAACCCTCGACTCTGATTCTGCAACTGGACCTGACGGCATCAGCCCACGGGTCTTAAAATCATGTTCTTCCGCTCTTTCACTCCCCCTCTCTGTTCTCTTCACCCTCTCTTTTGCTCAAGGTCATCTTCCATCTGCTTTGAAATCTGCCAACATCACCGCTTTGCACAAAAAAGGTGCAAAAACAGATCCCAGCAACTACAGACCAATCAGCCTTCTCCCAATTATCAGCAAAGTCATGGAATCCATCATTGCTTCAGATATGAAATCTTTCCTCTTCTCCAATGGCTTGATCTCTGATCATCAATTTGGTTTCAGACCTGGACACTCCACTCTGGACATGCTGCTTCTGCTTTCTCAACAATGGATGGAGGTCCTCAATGCCAAACAGGAAATTAGAGCAGTCTCCCTTGACATATCACGTGCCTTCGATACGGTCTGGCACCCCGCTCTGCTCACCAAACTCTCCTCTTTTGGTATCCATGGAAATCTCCACGCATGGCTGGCGGACTTCCTCTCTAGTCGTAGTCAACGTGTGGCCCTGAATGGGTTTCTCTCATCTCCTCTTCCTGTTCAGGCTGGAGTTCCCCAAGGCAGTGTTCTGGGCCCTGTGCTTTTTCTGGTCTTCATCAATGATCTCTCTGACTCTCTTGAAAATCCTCTCTATCTCTTTGCTGACGACTCTTCTCTCTGTCGCTCCATTCTTCATCCCTCAGATCGGCAGTCTGCAGCCTCCTCACTCTCTGCAGACCTTGACAAAATCACAGACTGGGCAAACAAGTGGAACATGTCTTTCAATCCTGACAAATCTCACACTCTTACGATGTCTCTCCGAAAAGACCGACTGGACAACCCTCCCATCCACTTTCTGAATAATCCTCTCCAAGAAGTTCTGTCACTCAAGCTTTTGGGTCTCACTATCTGCCATGATCTTTCCTGGAAAAACCACATTTCAAATCTGGCCTCCAAAGCCAGTCGCCGACTGGGCATCCTCCGTTATGCGAAGTCCTTCCTTGGCACACCTGAGCTCCTCACCACATACAAGGCTTTCATCTGCAGCTCAATAGAATACTGCTCTCCTCTCTGGGCTGGTGCTCCTGCCTCACACCTAGCTCGCCTTCACGCTGTTGAAACCAAAGCATTCAGAATCATTGGAATCTCCCGCGATGAAGCTAACTCCAAGGGCCTCTCACTCACTCACCGCAGGCAGGTTGGTGGTCTTTCCGTCTTCTACCGACTCCTCTCTGGCCTTGCCCCCCCCAGCTCTCTCTGGGCTCTGTCCCGCAAATATTCCTACAGGTCGCACAAGATCTGCCTGCAACCCTCTTTTGGTTAAACTGCCAAAATCAAGACTCTCTGCTCACCTTCACTCCTTCATTCCTCTTTTCTCCCACCTCTGGAACAAACTCCCTCACTCTCTTCAATCCCACTCCACCCTCCAGGTCTTTAAAACAGCTGTTCACCACCATCTCTTATCTTCCCCCATCCAAAACCTTGATCTTTTCTACCCCCGCTAATTTCACCCCAATTCCACTTTTTGAAATACCAACTTTTGTCCTGGAAGTCCTTGGTGTCCTTGTGCTTTATACTTCTCCCTCCCCCCTCCCCACCCCCCCCCCCTCTTTCCCACGCCTCCTCCCCCTGGGCCCTCTCCCATCCACACGTCTCCCTGCTCTCGGATGTTGTGTGTGTGTGCTTCCCCTTTTCTCCCCATCTTGTCTTCCGCTCCCTCTTTTTGTGTATTTTGTTTGTCTGGTCGATTTGTTTGTGAAGTTAATGTTAGCTCTTTCACGAGCCTCGATTCAGTATACAAAAATAAAAAAAATAAAAAATAAAAAAAACACAGAAAATGTTTGTTTCATATTTTGAGTGTATGTCTTAACTGACAACCTACTATGTACGTGTCTTCTATGTGTAATCTAAATTCTACAAATTGCACATCAAAAAACGAGGTATTTATTTAACCCAGATCCCGTAGAAACATTGGTACAAGCATTTAATTTCTTCACAAGAATGTATTGTACCATTATCAATCATATGCCATCGCCATTTTTGTACTACCATTAATATTTCTAATTTTAGAAAATGACTTTCAGTAACCACTTTTACCCAAAAACCGTCTTTTCACATCAAATCGATGTGTTCAAATGATTGTGATGTATTTCTAGTATTTGGTGCCCTATGACTTACCATACCTAGTCATTCAATCATTCCATTCTTTGAGTTATTTCAAATTATTTTAAAATTATTTTTAAAATGCAGTTTTTCACCCATAATGGCCATTTCCATGGCAACCATATGTCAAAATGCATGCAATTCACTCAGAAATTGACAGATAGTTAATTAAAACCATATACCACCCTCAAACTAGAGAGGTTCCAGGGAACCTGAACTCAAATGGTCTATATCAATATGGTTAGAATATGCATAATAGAACCACAAACTAGAAAGTTTATATGTAATAAAAATATATGACAAAAATTTATTTTTCAATATGGCCGCCCTGCCAGGCCCATTTTTGGGCGTGCGACGCCCAAATGCAATCCCAAACTAGTTTATGTCTTAAAGATGCTGCATAACAAGTTTCATCAAATCCAATCAATATTTGTGACTTTTAGAGCATAGACGTCGAATTGTTTACAGACGACAGACAGACAGACAGACAGACAGACAGACAGACAGACGACAGACGGACACTGGGTGTCGACAAAAACTCAGCTGGACATAGTTCAGTTGAGTTTATAAATTTTATTGATCAAATCCAATTTTTGAAAATTGGAATTAAAAAAACATGGTTTCCTTCAAAAACTCTTATTAAAGCTGCCATTGTGCAATGGTCAACACATCAAAATATGTTCCCTAGCCATAGACCTTTCCAAAAAAAACCCACTGAGGCTTTGCCACCCCAGGTGGTACCGATATCTGCTCTGGCCCATGGACTAATGTGCTACCCAGCCAAGCATTAACTTGGACACTTAGACACAAACATGATGTGTTGCTCACCATGCTAAGGGTACTGCTACCCAGAACCAACAAGAAGAGCATTCCGAGGATGATGACCCGAAAGAAAGCAATAAAACGTGATGAATGTTCGTCATCTTCAATATCCGTTTCTTTAACGCAATCATCCCAGCTGCATCCGACAGAAAACATGTAAAAATTAAATCACAATGATAATAATATAGTAATAAAATCAACAGTATTAATAAAGCCTTTTTCCATGCAAAGTATCACAAAACACTGCAACAACACACAACAACATGCATTTTAAGGCCATTTTCACTGCTAGAGCGGGGGTTAGCCTTGCGGTCCCAATGACAATGACATTTATTAAGTAAATAAGTAAATTACTAAATAAATAAATAAATAAATAAACCAAAAAGTAAATTGGTTTAAAAGTTTTTTTCAACCTTTGCCAAATTGAAAAGTTTTCAGTTCAAAGTTGAATTAAAAGCAGAGCCTTTGAAGAACAGATGTTTAGGTGCTAAGAGCTTCATAATTGTGGGAAATACTGAGGAGGCCTGATTCCAAATGACTTCAGCCAGGATTCTGGTGTTGTGAGAAGATAGGGATTTGTTGCGATAAGTGAATGAAAAGATGAATAACAGAAGGAATTTCCAGGTCAGGTCGGTCTTTTGGGATTGCCACTGGTAACATGTAACCTAGTGCTACCTGCCGCATGGTCAAGTTGTCTGCGACTAAACCGACATCCCTCACTGGCTTTGATAGTGGGGAGGGTGACTGTGACACCATGCCAGGACCAAAAACAACGCCTGGTAAAGGGCGGATGAGCGGAGCCAACGGCCATCCAGTAAGGAGATGGTGTCTCCTAAAAAAACACCCATTCGGTTGGGACCGGTTCAATGGAAAATCCCCATCGGTTGGCATCCATGGGAGGGGGAAATTCCTCTTTAGGAAATGCCCCGCTGAGTATGGTCAGAAAAGCAGTGGTTTTGTTTTGACGTCACTAGTACCCAGAGTATCTCGGGAAGTGATGGTAATGATGGCACTTCCCCCAAGCTCAGTGGATGTGTTTAGTGTTTGTCTTGTCAGTATGTTATTGTGTGTGTGTGTGTGTGTGTGTGTGTGTGTGTGTGTGTGTGTGTGTGTGTGTGTGTGTGTGTGTGTGTGTGTGTGTGTCAGCTCTATTACGAGCTTTAGCCCATGTATAAAAAGTGTCATAAAATTAATATGACAGGAGAATCAATACGTAGCTGAGACAAAATGAGGTACAATTGCACTTATTTGCATGGACAAGTCTAGCAGCTGTATTTTAAGACATCTAAAGTAAGTGAAGTAATTTTTGAGATAATAAGAGGAGAATTCCAGTTATCAACCTCTGACATCAGCATCAAATGAATAGGGTTTTTTTTTTGTGACACAACTAGTTTTGATTCGGTGTCCTGATGTAAAGATACATACCTAATTTTGCATAAGAGGAATGTACATTATTTTCAAAGTAAAGTTAGTAATCCATTTGACTACTCAAAACATGAATCAATGAGAACGGCACTCAGTAGAAAGCATACCTCCGCCTGGTTGGCCATATCACTCAATGTGGAAGAATCACTTAAAAAATTAAATAATTCTCATATCCGAATCCATATTCAGACCTTCACCAAAATCGAATCCATTCTTCCTTGTCACACACACAACCTGTCCACCAAGTTTCGTCCAAATCCATCTATAACTTTGTGAGATATCCCGCAATGTATAGCTTTTGGCCCTATCTCCCAATGGTGAAGAATCACTTAAAAAATTAAATAGTCCTCATATCCGAATCCATATTCAGATCTTCACCAAAATCGAATCCATTCTTCCTTGTCACACACACAACCTGTACACCAAGTTTCGTCCAAATCCATCTATAACTTTGTGAGATATCCCGCAATGTATAGCTTTTGGCCCTATCTCCCAATGGCGAAGAATCACTTAAAAAATTAAATAGTCCTCATATCCGAATCCATATTCAGATCTTCACCAAAATCGAATCTCTTTGTCCTTGTCAGACACCCAACCTGTCCACCAAGTTTTGTCCAAATCCGTCCACAACTTTTTGAGATATCCTGCTATGTATCGTTTTTGGCTCTATCTCCCAATGGTGAAGAATCACTTAAAAATATATAGTAGCCGGATCCGAATCCGAATCTTCACCAAAATATAATCATTTCGTCCTTGTGACATACGCTACATCTCTGCCAAATTTCGTCTGAATCCGTCCACAACGTTTTGAGATATTTTGTTCACAAACAAACAGACAGACAAAAAGACAAACAGACAGGGATGAAAACATAACCTCCATCCACCTTTGGTGGAGGAGGTAATAAGAAAGAGCAATCAGAGATTGCAGACCCTCGTCAGGACGTGCTTTTAGTGTTTTTAATGCTTTTGTGTTAAATCAAATATGGAGGCCAAACCACGTGACCGATGGCGTCATCATTCTTCTTTTTTTTCTGCACCAATTCATCCCTAGATGATGCTCAAGAAATTTCATCTTGATCGAATGAAGTTTTGTACTTGTTGAATTATGACGTTATAATGTAGGCACCTATGACATCATCATTAACATATGTTATTCTCCATGAAGAGTTCTTTACAATGAGCCATGTCTCAATTTTTTTCTATGGAGCGCTTTGGGAGATATAGAGGTGCAAAGTTTTTCGGTTTTTCCAAGATGGCGCCTGTGCCATGTGACCTATGACGTCATAATTATAATTTAAAAATTCGACAGGTGGAGGTGCATCTATGGTGAAAATTTCCTGTCAATCAGACCAACAGTTGCATAGAAAATCATATTTATTCTGTGCGGACAAGCACACAGACAGACAAAGCAGACAGACAAACAGGCAGACAAACAAACTGACTCAAATGCAATACCCTCTCCTCTGGCGAGGGTAACTAGAGAGTTTATAGAACACGTTACCCCACACAATGTTTAAGTATATACTTCAATTTAAATAAAATAACGATTTTAAAGATTGTTAAGAAAATTGCGCAACTTTAGTGCTTTTGAAGCAGTTTTGTACAGAGTACACCACACTATTTATCTTGTCCAAGTTCTGCTAAATGGAAGGGTTTTGGAAGTGACAATAGGTGTTCAAGAATATAATTCAACAGTGTTAAAGTATATAATTCAATTTAAATAAAATAAAGATTGTAAAAGTCATATAAATAAATTAATTATGGAATATACTGCTGTTGACGCAGTGTCAATTACAGTACACCACCCTATCTAACATGTTGCATTCATTATTCATGCCTGTTGTATGTGTCCTTTATGACATCCTTAGAAAGACTACGTTTCCTGTTTGGAATTATTACTCCCGCCAGGGAGTAATGCATTCGCTCGTGTCCGTGTGTGTGTGTGTTCGTGTGTTTGTGAACAAGATATCTGGAAAAGTTCTGAACGGATTTGGATGAAAGTTGGTGGGATGATTGCACTTGGGATAAGGAAGAATTGATTTGTTTTTGGTGAAGCTCAGGAAATTATTCCGGATCCAGGAAGTATTTTGGGGAATTTTTTTTGGGAATTTTTTTTTCTGTTTTCCTTTAAAAACCATTTTCTCTGCAATAATTGGACAGATTGAGAGCAAATTTTTACCATAGGAGGGACTCAGTCTGTAGAATATTTTAATGGTAATTATGACATCACGGGTCACGTGGTTCGGCCGCCATATTGTTTTGAGTGAAAAACACTCAAATCCAATTTTCTCCAAAACGCCTGAACAGATCGAGGCCAAACTTTGCAGGCAGAATCGCATACCCATGACGAACAAAAAAGTCAGTCGTCAGAAAGGAATAGGAGTTAGACACAAGCATTTCAGTTTTTGACTAGTTTGATCGAAAACAATTTTTAGTGCTCATTCCTAGTTTTACTTCAGCTCAACAGAGTGCTAAGGTAGCATGAGCAGTTAATTCATTCTGGGGAAAACAAATAAATATAATAATGTAATGTAACAATGAAAACTGACAATATACATGCAAAGTATAATCATCAATGTAAATAACATGTAAATAACATGACCTGGGTGGGGATACCAGTTAATAAATTAATGTAAGTATTCATTCATTCCTCGAAGTCTCTAAGCTGTCTGTCACCATGGAAGTGAAGAGATTGCATTGAGACACTGGTTTATTCTATACTAGGGCATGCCCGTACTATATCTATATCTAAAATTATATCCCCCCCCCTCTATTTACATGAAATGGTTTGGTCCAAAGCGAATGGCTTGCGAGTACGGTGACAATCCCCCCCCCCCCCTCTATTTACATGAAATGGTTTGGTCCAAAGCGAACGGCTTGCAGAGTTTGGTAAAGAAATCGCCATAGCGTGCCCAAACGCGCAGGAAAGCGAAAGAATCGCAAATTAGTTTTTATTAGTTTTAAAACATAGTTTAACGCCAACATAGCGCCAACATAGTTGTGAAATAAATGAATACGCTCTCAAATGTGCCGTCCGAGGCAGAGTCTGTTCGCCACGTTCGGCACACGTGATAGCTCGCTGCTCTCTGATTGGTTGAATCGTTTTTTGGACATAGCTCGGTAACTACTTGTCCGATTAATTTCAAACCTTGAAAAGGCACATCCTCGGGTCCCCAGCAATATACCTGGCAAGTTGCAAGTATATCGGACCCGTTGTTGTCGAGAAACAGCGGTCACAGACAAACAAACAAACACACACACAGACACACAGACACACACACACACACACACACAGAGATTACTGGAATTATAGATAGAAGATAGATGTTTAGAGTCAACAATGAACCAACCATACACCGCTTAATCCAGTAACTTTGCAGTCTCGACAAAGGGATTGCAGTGCTACGATTATATTTACGATATCATTATTAGTCCCCTACCGGTGTACACCGGAGGGGACTATAGGTTTGCACTCCGTCCCTCCGTCCGTCAGTCCGTCAGTCCGTCAGTCCATCAGTCCATCAGTCCGTCACGCAAAGAACAGTTTTCCGGACTGTTTTTCTAAACGCTTAATGCTAATGATTTCAAACTTGGCACATGGTTTCCTCACGATAAGTTACAGATCAAGTTAGAACCTCACGACGTTTCGATCATTTTTGACAAAGTTATGGCACTTTGAACTTTGGGAATCTGATAATTCTGATGATCCTTAACTCAGAGCCATTTTAAGTTTTAATTTCCTTTAAAAAACTTTTTCTCTGCAATAATTGGACCGATTGAAATCAAATTTTCACCATATGATGGACTCGGTCTGTAGAATATTTTAATGGTAATTATGACGTCACAGGTGACGTGGTTCGGCCGCCATATTGTTTTTCGTGAAAACACTAAAAACCCTTTTTCTCTGCAACGGCTGAACAGATCGAGGCCAAACTTTGCAGGCAGAATCGCATACCCATGACGAACAAAAAAGTCAGTGAGCATGACGTCATGCGTCACATGGTTTCAGAGTTATGACGTTTTAAGCATTTTTTTTTTTTTTTTTTTTTTTTTTTTTTGTATACAAGATCGAGGCTCGTGAAAGAGCGAAACATGAACCTTTAAAACCGAGCCCCTCCCTCATTTTTGATCCAATCGAGGGGAAACTTCAGAAATCTGTTCAGCATGTCAGTCTACTAAAATGTCTTTTTGGAATTTGCGATAGGGCACGTGGTTTGGCAGATATCGTCAATTAAACGAAAATATAAAAAAATGGATATCTCTTGAATCGCTGGTACCTCAGACCGTGAGATGGTAATTATATAATTCACACAGTGCAATACGTGCAGGCCGCTCCAATGAGCGACCTTGGGGGCTTATCAACGAGACGAGGCGTGACACACACGTGTCTCAGCATACCTCAGATCAAGTTTGAAAACCAGCATCAACCGTGCATAAATTTGCATATTCGATCATTTTTGACAAAGTTATGGCACTTTGAACTTTGGTAGGGGACATGTGTTGCAGCGCAATACTCAGAATGCTTGTTATTACTAACATTATTACCTCCACCACCAAAGGTCGATGGAGGTTATGTTTTCACCCCTGTCTGTCTGTTTGTTTATCTGTGAACAAGATATCTCAAAAAGTTGTGGATGGATTCGGACGAAATGTGGCAGAGATGTTGCGTATGTGAAAAAAAAAAAAAAAACACCTTTAGAGGCCATTTTTCCCCGCAAGCTGGGGTTGGCCTTTTTCGGGAACCGTGGTTGTTGTTGTTTTTCGGTCCCCTTTTTGAAGCAATGTTTTACGGCCGGATGCCCTTCCTGACGCCAACCCTTTTTGCCGCCTTTAACGACAAACAGGGAATTACCAGTGAACTGGTACTCAATTAGCCGACCTCGGAAGGATGACAGGCTGAGTCAACCCCCCTGGCGTTAATTCAGCCATGGACCGGGATTCGAACCCAGGATCCTAGGTATCCTAAGCTGACACCCTAGCCGCTAGCCCAACACCAGGGTAAGTCTTGTGACAAGGACGAATATTCTAAAGTGTTCTAAAGGGTAATTTTAAAGGCTTCTAAAGCATAATTCTGAAGGGTTCTAAAGGGTAATTCTGTACAGTTATAAATGTTAATTTGAAAAGTTTATAATGGGTAATATTAAAGGGTTATAAAAGGTAAATCTAAAGGATAATGCTAAAGGGTAATTCTAAAGGGTAATTCTAAAGGGTAATTCTGAGGGGTAATTCAAAAAGGTAATTCTAAAGAGTAATTCTAAAGGATTCTAAAGGGTAATTCTAAAAGGTATTTATAAAGGATTCTAAAGGGTAATTCTAACGGATTCTAAAGGGTAATTCTAAAAGGTATTTATAAAGGATTCTAAAGGATAATTCTAAAGGGTAATTCTAAATAGTGGGGCAACTTAGCATAACAATTGTGCATTTTGTGAGGAAAGCACCACATTTGGCACACTAGTAGACTATCATAGTATGAAAAGATCTGGATATTGGGCCATCTCAGATTCAGAGATTTGATTTTTGCAAGATTTCGATTCGATTGAGATCGAAGAGAACACCTTCTTCGTCTTCTGTACAGTGAAGTTGCCAGCCCTGAATTCTCTGGCGACATCTGGGTGCTTCATTGGGAGTGCAACCATGTCCCTCAGGTGAACAGGGCCCCACCTGGCATAGTGTGTGTGGTCTAAGGCATGGAACCATGGGACCAGTTCCGTCAGGGCATCAAGGTACATCGTGAATGAAGCCTGCCGCAGAGAACGCACGTAGACCAGTACCAACATCTCTAGTTCCAGCACAGTTGCCCAGTACTGAAAGTTGGGAATGTCTTCCCCTCTCTGGTGACACTGGTCTTCGAACTCAGGCATGTCTTCTGCATCATCAGCATATGTCATACAGTGGCGTTCATACGCACGGTGTTGCAGGATGTGCAGTGCCGCTGCAGTGATTTGATGAGCTCTTCTTGTGCGGGTGACGTGGGCAGCTCGTAGGAAGGAGTCGGCCGTCCCTGGCGTTGCAATCTCAGCTTGCAAATCTGCAAATCTTGCAAAAATCAAATCTCTGAATCTGAGATGGCCCAATATCCAGATCTTTTCATAATATGATGGTCTACTAGTGTGCCAAATTTGGTGCTTTCCTCACAAAATGCACAATTGTTATGGTATATTTAGCTTAGCTGCCGGACTAAAAGGGTAATTCTAAAGGGTAATTCTAAAGGGATAATTCCAAAGGGTACTTCTAAAGGGTTCTACAGGGTAATTATAGGGGGTTATAAAGGGTCATTCTAAAAGGTTTCGTTCATTTCCAGGCTTTGGCTATTTCAAATTAAAAATTCCAACTGAACCGCTTCCTTCGGACACTGGTGCGATTTGTTTTCCTCTGTCTGCCTGTCTGGCAGTCAAACAAAATTGAAAATCATTCGAAACAAGAAAACTTCTGTTTTGTGGATATAATAAATGACACAAACAACAATCACAAAGAACTAATGTAACGTGTTAAATAAGATGGACGTGTTGATTTCCCCACTTTCATGATGTCTCTGGTGTATCATCCTGATATCGTTGGACTCATCACACCAGCTCCCACCATGTGATGCTGAACGACACACTGACTTTTTTTTCTTTCTTTTTTTTGTATACTGAATCGAGTCTCGTGAAAGAGCTAAACTGTGAGAATTGTGGAGTTCCCACAAACCCCATGGACTATTATGTAATTGAATCGCCAAAAACCAACACCGAGGGTATAACCACAAGTTTTAAAATCATTCCTTCAGCGGTTCAGTTCTCATAATATTCGCATTTCCGGGATTATTTTTTAAAAAATTACCTGCCTAAAACCATCCCCGGGCCCCAACCCAAGCACAACCACAAGTGTTCGACTCATTCCGTCCAATGGTTCAAGAGTAAGTAAAACAAACATACATAAGTATGATATTCAGTCTGATAATTCCCCCTTCTGCAGAGAATTGGGATATTTTATGATGACTTGTAATACCCCTTGACATCGGGAGTGGTGATATATGATACACATTTACATAGATAATGTATGTCCCTCCCCAACTCACAGGCCTCCCCACCCTGAAACCCGGGGGATGTGAAAAACAATTTTTCCCCCATCTAAAACCTTCTTGGGCACACATGTACGAATGTCTTGAAGTAAAACAAACACACAAACACAAATCGACACCTCGAATTGAACACCATACGATTTCAGATATACAATTCGGATTTCATTTTGACGTTATCATCACATTATATTCTCACGCATGTGATCTACTTTATCCCCAGCATTATATTTTTTTTTTACCTCAGCGGTTAGGGAGCTGGCTGGTGTTGGCTCAGCGGTTAGGGAGCTGGCTGGTGTTGGCTTAGCGGTTAGGGAGCTGGCTGGTGTTGGCTCAGCGGTTAGGGTGCTGGCTGGTGTTGGCTTTGCAGTTAGGGTGCTGGCTGGTGTTGGCTTAGCGGTTGGGGTGCTGGCTGGTGTTGGCTTAGCGGTTAGGGAGTTGGCTGGTGTTGGCTCAGCGGTTAGGGTGCTGGCTGGTGTTGGCTTTGCGGTTAGGGTGCTGGCTGGGGTTGGCTTAGCGGTTAGGGTGCTGGCTGGGGTTGGCTTTGCGGTTAGGGTGCTGACTGGTGTTGGCTTTGCGGTTAGGGTGCTGGCTGGTGTTGGCTTAGCGGTTAGGGAGCTGACTGGTGTTGGCTCAGCGGTTAGGGTGCTGGCTGGTGTTGGCTTTGCGGTTAGGGTGCTGGCTGGTGTTGGCTTAGCGGTTAGGGTGCTGGCTGGTGTTGGCTTTGCGGTTAGGGTGCTGGCTGGTGTTGGCTCAGCGGTTAGGGTGCTGGCTGGTGTTGGCTTTGCGGTTAGGGTGCTGGCTGGTGTTGACTTAGCGGTTAGGGAGCTGGCTGGTGTTGGCTCAGCGGTTAGGGTGCTGGCTGGTGTTGGCTTTGCGGTTAGGGTGCTGGCTGGTGTTGGCTTTGCGGTTAGGGTGCTGGCTGGTGTTGGCTTTGCAGTTAGGGTGCTGGCTGGTGTTGGCTTAGCGGTTAGGGTGCTGGCTGGTGTTGGCTTTGCGGTTAGGGTGCTGGCTGGTGTTGGCTTAGCGGTTAGGGAGTTGGCTGGTGTTGGCTTTGCGGTTAGGGTGCTGGCTGGTGTTGGCTTTGCGGTTAGGGTGCTGGCTGGTGTTGGCTTAGCGGTTAGGGACCTGGCTGGTGTTGGCTCAGCGGTTAGGGTGCTGGCTGGTGTTGGCTTTGCAGTTAGGGTGCTGGCTGGTGTTGGCTTTGCGGTTAGGATGCTGGCTGGTGCTGGCTTAGCGGTTGGGGTGCTAACTGGTCTTGGCTTAGCAGTTAGGGTGCTGGCTGGTGCTGGCTTAGTGGTTAGGGTGCTGGCTGGTGTTGGCTTAGCGTTTAGCATGCTGACTGGTTTTGTCTTTGTGGTTAGGGTGCTGGCTAGTGTTGGCTTTGCAGTTAGGGTGCTGGCTGGTGTTGGCTTTGCGGTTAGGGTGCTGGCTGGTGCTGGCTTAGCGGTTGGGGTGCTAACTGGTGTTGGCTTAGCAGTTAGGGTGCTGGCTGGTGTTGGCTTTGTGATTAGGGTGCTGGCTGGTGTTGGCTTCGCGGTTGGGGTGCTAACTGGTGTTGGCTTAGTGGTTATGGTGTTGGCTGGTGTTGGCTAAGCGGTTAGGGTGCTGGCTGGTGTTGGCTTAGCGGTTATGGTGTTGGCTTAGCGGTTATGGTATTGGCTTAGCGGTTATGGTGTTGGCTGGTGTTGGCTTAGCGGTTAGGGTGCTGGCTGGTGTTGGCTTAGCGGTTATGGTGTTGGCTTAGCGGTTAGGGTGCTAACTGGTGTTGGTTTAGCGGTTATGGTGTTGGCTGGTGTTGGCTTAGCGGTTGTGGTGTTGGCTGGTGTTGGCTTAGCGGTTATGGTGTTGGCTGGTGTTGGCTTAGCGGTTAGGGTGCTGGCTGGTGTTGGCTTAGCGGTTATGGTGTTGGCTTAGCGGTTAGGGTGCTAACTGGTGTTGGCTTAGCGGTTATGGTGTTGGCTGGTGTTGGCTTAGCGGTTATGGTGTTGGCTTAGCGGTTAGGGTGCTGGCTGGTGTTGGCTTAGCGGTTAGGGTGCTGGCTGCTGTTGGCTTAGCGTTTAGGGTGCTAACTGGTGTTGGCCAAGCAGTTAGGGTGCTGGCTGGTGTTGGCTTAGCGGTTAGGGTGCTGGCTGGTGTTGGCTTAGCAGTTAGGGTGCTAGCTGGTGTTGGCTTTGCGGTTAGGGTGCTGGCTGGTGCTGGCTTAGCGGTTGGGGTGCTAACTGGTGTTGGCTTAGCAGTTAGGGTGCTGGCTGGTGTTGGCTTAATGGTTAGGGTGCTGGCTGGTGTTGGCGTCATGGTTAGGGTGCTGGCTGGTGTTGGCGTCATCGTTAGGGTGCTGGCTGGTGTTGGTTTAGCGGTTAGGGTGCTGGCTGGTGTTGGTTTAGCGGTTAGGGTGCTGGCTGGTGTTGGTTTAGCGGTTAGGGTGCTGGCTGGTGTTGGCTAAGCGGTTAGGGTGCTGGCTGGTGTTGGCTTAACGGTTATGGTGCTGGCTGGTGTTGGCTAAGCGGTTAGGGTGCTGGCTGGTGTTGGCTTAATGGTTAGGGTGCTGGCTGGTGTTGGCGTCATGGTTAGGGTGCTGGCTGGTGTTGGCGTCATGGTTTGGGTGCTGGCTGGTGTTGGTTTAGTGGTTAGGGTGCTGGCTGGTGTTGGTTTAGCGGTTAGGGTGCTGGCTGGTGTTGGTTTAGCGGTTAGGGTGCTGGCTGGTGTTGGTTTAGCGGTTAGGGTGCTGGCTTTGGATCCTCGGATCCTGAGTTTGAATCCAGGTCGATCGTTGAATTAACACCAGGGGGGTTGACTCAGCCTGTCATCCTTCCGAGGTCGGCAAATTGAGTACCAGCTCACTGGTAATTGGGGCACTGCATCAGCGGCACAAATGCGCTTCCAGAAACATTATGCAAGTCAGCAGCCAAAGGCTGCATACGAAACAACAACAACTTTGTGTCAATGTGTTCAAATACCAATGAGAATGTCAAGCAAAGAATTAAAAAACCAGTCCTGCCTCTTTGCATGTCATCACAAGTTATAACGTTAAAAAAAAAAAGGCTTATGCTGAAGGCGACCATGTCAAAAATGATACATTACCAAAAAAAATTGGTTGCAGGCTTCGAGTGGAGCTTCCACATGGTTCTCATGCAGGCAGGACAAAGACATGGGACAGCGCATCATGATCAACCATCATTCCAGAAGAGAATGCTTCTTCTTTTGTATGCAGCATTAGGCTGTGGGTTGCATCATTTACTGGGGCACAGCCATGACACTGATGCAGTGCCTCCATTAGCTTACAGCAGAAATTTGGAATTTGACCAGGGTGCTTCTTCTTCACGAAGGACATAGTGTGATCTTTAACGTCCACAACCAAATGCCAGTAGACGGAACGCCCAGTTTAACATCCATCAGAGAGGACAGCACGCACTGATGAATCGCCCTGGCTACAAAACACCAAGATGACCGTTTATAGTTGGCCCCAAATTTGAAATCATGACAGATCGCTGAAAGGTGAGTGTGCATGCATCTCGGCTATTCTGCCAGGCCTTGAGAAGAGAATGGTGAAGCACGCCAAATCATCATCATGGCCAAAGAACCATTACAAACATTGTTTATTGGCATAAAATATATGCAAACACATCCTTATCATTCATAATCTCAATCCACATGAACATTTCGCATTACTTTAGGTTTTGGCAGCTCACAGAGTATGTGTAAGTGGCTCAAGTTTTCACAAATCGGTTGGTCAAACCTGATTAAAAAAAAAAAAAAAAACACCTTTGGAGGCCATTTTTCCCCGCAATGCGGGGGTTGGCCTTTTTCGGGAACCGTGGTTGTTGTTGTTTTTCGGTCCCCTATTTGAAGCAATGTTTTACGGCCGGATGCCCTTCCTGACGCCAACCCTTTTTGCCGCCTTTAACGACAAACAGGGAATTACCAGTGAACTGGTACTCAATTAGCCGACCTGGTCAAACCTGATTCTTGAAAGAAAATCCCATTCTGAGTCATCATGGGGATGCACACCAGTGGAGCACCACAAGATGGATGTACCCACTCACCAAATACCCCGCACGTCACAATTGTAGTTTAGAAAATAATAAAACAGCAGAAAGTTTCAAAAGGAGCATGTCTTTGTTCTCAGAATTATTATTTTTGTAATTCTCCCCAGTAATGATCTCTTCCTTGAGAGAACTCTCCACGCATGGCTGGCGGACTTCCTCTCTAGTCGTCGTCAACGTGTGGCCCTGAATGGGTTTCTCTCATCTCCTCTTCCTGTTCAGGCTGGAGTTCCCCAAGGCAGTGTTCTGGGCCCCGTGCTTTTTCTGGTCTTCATCAATGATCTCTCTGACTCTCTCGAAAATCCTCTCTATCTCTTTGCTGATGACTCCACTCTCTGCCGCTCCATTCCTCTTCCCTCAGATCGGCAGTCTGCTGCCTCCTCACTCTCTGAAGACCTGAACAAAATCACAGACTGGTCAAACAAGTGGAACATGTCTTTCAATCCTGACAAATCTCACACTCTTACTATGTCTCTCCGAAAAGATCGACTGGACAACCCTCCCATCTACTTTCTCAACAATCCTCTCCAAGAAGTTCTGTCGCTCAAGATTTTGGGTCTCACTATCTGCCATGATCTTTCTTGGGAAAACCACATTTCCAAGCTGGCCTCCAAAGCCAGTCGCCGACTGGGCATCCTCCGTCGTGCGAAGTCCTTCCTCGGCACACCTGAGCTCCTCACCACATACAAGGCTTTCATCCGCAGCTCAATGGAATACTGTTCTCCCCTATGGGCCGGTGCTCCTGCCTCACACCTAGCTCGGCTTCACGCTGTTGAAACCAAAGCTTTCAGAATTATTGGAATCTCCCGCGATGAAGCTATCTCTGAGGGCCTTTCACTCACTCACCGCAGGCAGGTAGGTGGTCTTTCTGTCTTCTACCGACTCCTCTCCGGCCTTGCACCCCCAGCTCTCTCTGTGCTCTGTCCCCCAAATATTCCTACAGGTCGCACAAGATCTGCCAGCAACCCTCTGATGGTTAAACTGCCGAAATCTCGGCTCTCCGCTCACCTTCACTCTTTCATTCCTCTTTTCTCCCGCCTCTGGAACAAACTCCCTCACTCCCTTCAATCCCACTCCTCCCTCCAGGTCTTTAAAACAGCTGTTCACCACCATCTCTTATCTTCCCCCATCCAAAACCTTGATCTTTTCTACCCCCGCTAATTCACCCCAGATCCACCTTGTTTGAAATTCCAACTTCTTTCCTGGAAGTCCTGGCAGTGTCCATATGTTTTATACCTCTCCCACTGCCCCCTTCCCCCCCCCCCCAAAGCCCTCGCCCTCTCTCAGATCTCTCGATGTCTCCATGTCTCTCGGTCCCTGCTCTCAAATGTTGTGTTTGTGTCCTTCCCCCTCTCTCCCCATCTTGTCTACCGCTCCCTATGTTATATGTTTTATGTGTCGATTTGTCTTTCTGTGTAATTAATGTTCGCTCTTTCACGAGCCTCGATCTTGTATACAAAAAAAAAAAAAAAAAAAAAAAAAAAAAAAAAAAAAAAAAAAAAAAAAAACTGTATAAGCACCATCTGATTTGAAAGCAAGTTTGGCACTTTTTATGCCTCCGCCGACTTTTTGGGTTGTCTGTCCGTCCATCCATGTCCGCACGGGCTAAACCTCGTTTTCTCAGCAACCATATGTCCGATCGAGACGAAACTTTCAGGGTAGGAGTGACACCCATGCAGAATGTTTTTGTGATAATTGTGACGTCACGTGGTATGGCAGCCATCTTGGATTAAAAGCAAATTATTAAAAAATTATTTCTCAGAAACCGCTGAATGGAAAAATCCCTCACGTCTTCAGGTTTGATAATGCATTTCTGTTCTCGAGTAAATGTTTCACAGTTCAGTTCAAAAAAGGTTTTGTAATTGAAGACCATAGAATTATAACCAGGCTAAGTCACATTTTATTTTATTTTCCCCGTTTTTCACGTTTTTCACGTTTTTCAAAATATTTTTTACGTTTTTCTCGAAATGACTAAAATGTGACTTAGCCTGGTTATTATTCTATGGTCTTCAATTATTTTTGATCAATTCAGATGCTATGCCAGGGAAGTCTTGGAATCAAGTTATTAACAATTGCTGAGGTTCAATTAAAATACAAAGTTCTTTGTTTGATAATGACACGGTGAAAAATAATATTCTGAAGTCAGGCTCAAGCTGGAGTGTGATATAGCAAATTACGATGTGCGAATCATTATAAATGTGTAGGGCTATTACAAGAATGACCAAGAACATAATGCTCACATATGACCTGATGATCCCATCCAGCGTGAACATAGAAAACAAAGAAAATGGGACTGTGCAAAAGTTTGGGTTAGTTCAATGATATTCAAGGTTGAGGATCATTATTCATCAAATTATTAGTGATATGTTTGTGATTGTAAACTAGCAAAGGTACCTGGCATTGCCGGGAAATGCAGAGTCGCTTCATGACGGGAATATTAAGAGTGGAGGGGAGAGAGAGAGCAAGGGAATGGGAAGGGGGAGCGGAGGGAAAGGGAGTAAAGAGGAGTTGCGGGGAGGGCTGGGGGGAATGAAGTGGAGGGAGAGAGAGGGAGGCGAGGAAGGTAGGGACAGTGAGGAAGGGCGGGGGGGGGGGGGAGTAGTAGTAAAAGCAAAGGTACCCAGGTGTAGCCTGCGTCCTTCCCTCCTCCAACCCCACCCCCTTCCCACCAGACTCCCACCCACCCCCTACCTCCAGACTCCCACCCCACCCCTTCCCATCCGGACTCCCACCCCATCCCTTCCCTATTTCCACTCCACCCTTCCCTTCCTTTCACCTCTTCCCACCACCCTCCCTCTAGATTTCTACTCCTACCCCTCCCTCCAGACTCGCACCCATTCCCCTTCCCCTCTGGAGTCTCACCCACTCCTTCCCCTTACTCCTCCCACCCCACTCCATCCAGACTCCCACCCCACCCCTTCCCATCCAGACTCCCACCCCATCCCTTCCCCATTTCCACTCCACCCTTCCCTTCCTTTCACCTCTTCCCACCACCCTCCCTCTAGATTTCTACTCCTACCCCTCCCTCCAGACTCGCACCCATTCCCCTTCCCCTCTGGAGTCCCACCCACTCCTTCCCCTTACTCCTCCCACCCCACCTTCGGACTCCCACCCCAGGGATTATACAACATACAATTATCATTTTGCGATAAAATACAGTACAATACAGCATTGAGCTTTAATAAGCGCCACCCATTTTTTGTAATGGTACAATCAAAAACTCCCTCTTTTTATGCCTCCGCCGACGAAGGTATTACGTTTTCAGGTCGTCAGTCCGGCTGTCCGTCCGTCTGTGTCCGTGATAGGTTTTTGTTACCGCAATAACTTGAAAACGGCTGAAGGGATCTTAGTCAAACATGGTGCAGGTATGTACACTGATGTAAACATGAAATGATTAAATTTTGTGGTCAAGAGGTCAAAGGTCAGAGGTCATGTTAGGTAAAAACGTGATAACTTGAGAACAGCTGAATGGATTTAAATCAAACTTGGTATAAGTATTATTTACAATGATGTAGTAATGTGGGCGGAGGCATAATCGGTCGACGTCGTGACGTCGAAGAGTGTTCTAGTTCTTCTTGTTTTATTTCCTTTTAGTGAAATATTCAACTGTAAGGATTACGAAATGCGTTCGTTGTAGCCCGCATTGCCCTGCTGGCTATACCATAAAAAAATGGAATTTGGCATTATGGCTTATGGGGTATTACGTGGAAATCAGTGTCAATTTTTTTAAAATGTAATCCATTCTAAAAATTTGAATACGTCAAAGGGTATGAATACTTTCTCAAAGCATTGTTTGTGGCGTGTTTGTGGGTCTCGGGTTTTGATTTTATGAATTAATAAGAAAAAAAACCCATGGGTTTATCAGCCTCACAAAACCAAACCCTTTCAGACTATCCGAAGATTTATTCTTCGCTGTCGCTGACAGTTTAAAACTCAACCGAAACAAATCCTGAGAAAATTAGACAAAATTAGGCGTTTTTAGACAAAAATGATGCATTTTAAATAACGAAAGAGGCATTTTGATTACGTGTGACTTCCAGACATGTCCCCTTGGAGGATTGCTCATTCATAAGGTCTATTCGACGTGTGTTTGTATTTTAGACATTCATCGAGGTGTTCTGAATTAATTTGGGAGAAACCTGGGGGGAAATAAACGTTTAAAAACAAATTACAATGTTTTGTCCGAAGCATGCATTCGATAGAGGGCTTCTTTGAAATCTCTTCTCGGCCACTGGGAGAGGGATTTGGACCTGTCTCCTTGCTGTCTGTCTTTTCCCCGGATTTCTTTTCATTTAATGTGGAACACTTTGAGGGATCGCTTAACACCTCGTGTGACCTTTAGCAATTCGATGCGTGCATACTATACTTTGGACCACTTTGAGCTTTCCCGACCTCGGGAAAAGGAGACCGAGGGAAGGGGGCAGGGGGGGAAACAGGAAGGAGGAAGAGGGAAAGAGTGGGGGGTGGGGTGGGAGAAGAGATGGTGGAGAAGCGGGAAGGGGGCAGGGGGGAAACAGGAAGGAGGAAGAGGGAAAGAGTGGGGGGTGGGGTGGGAGAAGAGATGGTGGAGAAGCGGGAAGGGGGAGGTATGTTGTAACTACTTAGAGAGCTTTTGAAATACTATTAGGAACACTTTGAAAGCTCTCCACAGCCGCGGGGAAAGGAGGGTGAGATAGGAGAGAGAGAGGATAAGTTGAGGACGAGGGAGGGGTGAAAGAGTGGGGGAGGGTGAGGGAAGGGGACGGGGAGGGAAGGGGAGGGGGAGGGAAGGGGAGAGAGGGGTGAAAGAGTGGGGGGTGGGGTGGGAGAAGAGATGGTGGAGAAGCGGGATGGGGGAGGTATGTTGTAACTACTTAGAAAGCTTTTGAAATACTATTAGGAACACTTTGAAAGCTCTTCACAGCCGCGGGGAAAGGAGGGTGAGATAGGAGAGAGAGGATAAGTTGAGGACGAGGGAGGGGTGAAAGAGTGGGGGAGGGTGAGGGAAGGGGAGGGGGAGGGAAGGGGTGAGAGGGGTGAAAGAGTGGGGGAAGAGGAAGAAAGAGGAGAGGGAAGAGTGGGGGGTAGAGGACCATGGGTGGAGGGTATTTTCGTTATAAATGGAGAAAGAACTGAGAGTAAGACAATAACCAAAGACGAAAGCACCGGATCGAGTGAAGAAGTTATTTTCTCTTTTTGAACGACTACAAATCAACTCAACAGCATCTTGACTGACAGGTTAAAAAAAAGAAAGATTCAACCAAAAGGTAGAATCTTATTGCCAAAATTCATGTAATACAATTACTGTATATACCTGTATTGTGCTTAAACTTTGTCGTATTACCTCCGCCACCGAAGGTTAAGGTGGGTTTTCACGGGACACGCGAACGGTCCGCGAAGGATGCGAATGTCGAAAAAATGGCAAAGTCCAAAATTCGTATTTTAGGCTCCAAAAGTTCGCCAAACATGCGCGGGGGTTCGGAAGCGGCGTCAATTGTTCGCAGGAGTCGTTTTTTGTTCGGCGGGTATTTCAAACTTTTTTTCGACATTCGCATC
This sequence comes from Myxine glutinosa, assembly GCF_964187855.1. NCBI lineage: Eukaryota > Metazoa > Chordata > Myxini > Myxiniformes > Myxinidae > Myxine > Myxine glutinosa. Next base: position 79,267,364 of record NC_136270.1, read on the forward strand.
CTTCGCGAACCGTTCGCGTGTCCCGTGAAAACCCACCTTTATGTTTTCACCACCTGTCTGTCTGTTTGTTTGTTTCTTTGACTGTGAAAAGGATATCTCAAAAGGTTATGCATGCAATTTGTTGGGCAGGTTGAGTAAGTGACAAGGATCTAATATTGATTCGATTTTGATGAAGATTTGAATACGGACCCCTGGAATTAACTTCTATTTTCAGGTAATACTTCACACCATTGAGGGATGCGGCCAAAAATGTAAAATAGCATTATATCTCAGACAGTTATAACAAAACTTGTTGATGAGTTGGTTAGGCAAGAACAAGCCAATTCGATTTTGGTGCAGGTCCGAATCCAGATCCAACCTATCAGTGGGATACAAAACTTAAACTGTTCTGCCTGGAGGAGGTATGCGCTCTACTTAGTGCAGTTCTAGTTTACCAAGTGCTAGTAAGCCCTGTAAACGTTTGTTAGCGGCTGTTGCTCGAAGCTAATTCGAAAAAACAAATGAATCATTCAACACATTCAGCTGTGTGGCAATACTGGATTGTTAGTCCTGTGTGACATCAAGAACACTTTGTCTGCTTGAGGCTTGCTTTGTGGGGATTCATAAGGTTAATTCTAAACGTTTTTAAAGGGTAATTCTAATGGGTTTTAAAGAGTAATTGTAAAGGTTTCTAAAGGGTAATTATAATGGGTTCTAAAGGGTAATTATTAAGGGTAATTCTTAAGGGTAATTATAAAGGGACCTCAAGGGTAATTATATAGCATTTTAAAGGGCATGTCTAAGGTATTCTAAATTTGTAAATTCTAAAGAGTTCTAAAGTGTAGCTCTAAAAGGTGAATTCTAAAGGTGAATTCTAAAGGGTGAATTCTAAAGGTGAATTCTAAAGGGTAATTATTAAGGGTAATTCTTACGGGTAATTATAAAGGGACCTCAAGGGTAATTATATAGCATTTTAAAGGGCATGTCTAAGGTATTCTAAATTTGTAAATTCTAAAGAGTTCTAAAGTGTAGCTCTAAAAGGTGAATTCTAAAGGTGAATTCTAAAGGGTGAATTCTAAACGGGGTATTCTAAAGGTGAATTTTAAAGGGGAATTTTAAAGGGTGAATTCTAAAGGGGAATTTTAAAGGGTGAATTCTAAAGGGGAATTTTAAAGGGTGAATTCTAAAGGGTGAATTCTAAAGGTGAATTCTAAAGGGTGAATTCTAAAGGGGAATTTTAAAGGGTGAATTCTAAAGGGGAATTTTAAAGGGTGAATTCTAAAGGGTGAATTCTAAAGGGGAATTTTAAAGGGTGAATTCTAAACGGTGAATTCTAAACGGTGAATTCTAAAGGGTAAATTCTAAACGGTGAATTCTAAACGGTGAATTCTAAAGGGTAAATTCTAAACGGTGAATTCGAAAGGGTGAATTCTAAACGGTGAATTCTAAACGGTGAATTCTAAACGGTGAATTCTAAACGGTGAATTCTAAACGGTGAATTCTAAACGGTGAATTCTAAACGGGGTATTCTAAAGGGTGAATTCTAAAGGGGAATTCTAAAGGGTGAATTCTAAACGGTGAATTCGAAAGGGTGAATTCTAAACGGTGAATTCTAAACGGTGAATTCTAAACGGTGAATTCTAAAGGGGAATTCTAAAGGGGAATTCTAAAGGGTGAATTCTAAAGGGTGAATTCTAAAGGGTGAATTCGAAAGGGTGAATTCTAAACGGTGAATTCTAAACGGTGAATTCTAAACGGTGAATTCTAAACGGTGAATTCTAAAGGGGAATTCTAAAGGGGAATTCTAAAGGGTGAATTCTAAACGGTGAATTCTAAAGGGTGAATTCGAAAGGGTGAATTCTAAACGGTGAATTCTAAACGGTGAATTCTAAACGATGAATTCTAAACGGTGAATTCTAAACGGTGAATTCTAAACTGTGAATTCTAAACGGTGAATTCTAAAGGTGAATTCTAAAGGGGAATTCTAAAGGGGAATTCTAAAGGGGAATTCTAAAGGGTGAATTCTAAAGGGTGAATTCTAAACGGTGAATTCTAAACGGTGAATTCTAAAGGGTGAATTCTAAAGGGTGAATTCTAAAGGGTGAATTCTAAAGGGGAATTTTAAAGGGTGAATTCTAAAGGTGAATTCTAAACGGTGAATTCTAAACGGTGAATTCTAAAGGGGAATTTTAAAGGGTGAATTCTAAACGGTGAATTCTAAACGGTGAATTCTAAACGGTGAATTCTAAACGGTGAATTCTAAACGGTGAATTCTAAACGGTGAATTCTAAACGGTGAATTCTAACCGGTGAATTCTAAAGGTGAATTCTAAAGGTGAATTCTAAAGGGGAATTCTAAAGGGTGAATTCTAAAGGGTGAATTCTAAAGGGTGAATTCTAAAGGGTGAATTCTAAACGGTGAATTCTAAACGGTGAATTCTAAACGGTGAATTCTAAACGGTGAATTCTAAACGGTGAATTCTAAACGGAGTATTCTAAAGGGTGAATTCTAAAGGGGAATTCTAAAGGGTGAATTCTAAACGGTGAATTCTAAAGGGTGAATTCTAAAGGGTGAATTCGAAAGGGTGAATTCTAAACGGTGAATTCTAAACGGTGAATTCTAAACGGTGAATTCTAAAGGGGAATTCTAAAGGGGAATTCTAAAGGGTGAATTCTAAAGGATGAATTCTAAAGGGTGAATTCGAAAGGGTGAATTCTAAACGGTGAATTCTAAACGGTGAATTCTAAACGGTGAATTCTAAACGGTGAATTCTAAATGGTGAATTCTAAAGGGGAATTCTAAAGGGGAATTCTAAAGGGTGAATTCTAAACGGTGAATTCTAAAGGGTGAATTCGAAAGGGTGAATCCTAAACGGTGAATTCTAAACGGTGAATTCTAAACGGTGAATTCTAAACGGTGAATTCTAAACGGTGAATTCTAAACGGTGAATTCTAAACGGTGAATTCTAAAGGTGAATTCTAAAGGGGAATTCTAAAGGGGAATTCTAAAGGGTGAATTCTAAAGGGTGAATTCTAAACGGTGAATTCTAAACGGTGAATTCTAAAGGGTGAATTCTAAAGGGTGAATTCTAAAGGGTGAATTCTAAAAGGGAATTTTAAAGGGTGAATTCTAAAGGTGAATTCTAAACGGTGAATTCTAAACGGTGAATTCTAAGGGGGAATTTTAAAGGGTGAATTCTAAACGGTGAATTCTAAACGGTGAATTCTAAACGGTGAATTCTAAACGGTGAATTCTAAACGGTGAATTCTAAACGGTGAATTCTAAACGGTGAATTCTAAAGGTGAATTCTAAAGGTGAATTCTAAAGGGGAATTCTAAAGGGTGAATTCTAAAGGGTGAATTCTAAAGGGTGAATTCTAAAGGGTGAATTCTAAACGGTGAATTCTAAACGGTGAATTCTAAACGGTGAATTCTAAACGGTGAATTCTAAACGGTGAATTCTAAACGGTGAATTCTAAACGGTGAATTCTAAACGGTGAATTCTAAACGGTGAATTCTAAACGGTGAATTCTAAACGGTGAATTCTAAACGGTGAATTCTAAACGGTGAATTCTAAACGGTGAAATCTAAACGGTGAATTCTAAACGGTGAATTCTAAAGGATGAATTCTAAACGGTGAATTCTAAAGGGTGAATTCTAAAGGGTGAATTCTAAAGGGTGAATTCTAAAGGGTGAATTCTAAAGGGTGAATTCTAAACGGTGAATTCTAAAGGGTGAATTCTAAAGGTTGAATTCGAAACGGTGAATTCGAAACGGTGAATTCGAAACGGTGAATTCTAAAGGGTGAATTCTAAAGGATGAATTCTAAAGGGTGAATTCGAAAGGGTGAATTCTAAAGGGTAAATTCTAAACGGTGAATTCGAAAGGGTGAATTCTAAAGGGTAAATTCTAAACGGTGAATTCGAAAGGGTGAATTCTAAAGGGTAAATTCTAAAGGGTAAATTCTAAACGGTGAATTCTAAAGGGTGAATTCTAAACGGTGAATTCGAAAGGGTGAATTCTAAAGGGTAAATTCTAAACGGTGAATTCGAAAGGGTGAATTCTAAAGGGTAAATTCTAAACGGTGAATTCGAAAGGGTGAATTCTAAAGGGTAAATTCTAAACGGTGAATTCGAAAGGGTGAATTCGAAAGGGTGAATTCTAAATGGTGAATTCGAAAGGGTGAATTCCAAAGGGGAATTCTAAACGGTGAATTATAAAGGGTGAATTCTAAAGGGGAATTCTAAAGGGTGAATTCTAAAGGGTGAATTCGAAAGGGTGAATTCTAAAGGGTAAATTCTAAACGGTGAATTCGAAAGGGTGAATTCTAAAGGGTGAATTCTAAAGGGTGAATTCTAAACGGTGAATTCGAAAGGGTGAATTCTAAAGGGTGAATTCTAAAGGGTGAATTCTAAAGGGTGAATTCTAAAGGGTGAATTCTAAACGGTGAATTCGAAAGGGTGAATTCTAAAGGGTGAATTCTAAAGGGTGAATTCTAAAGGGTGAATTCTAAACGGTGAATTCTAAACGGTGAATTCGAAAGGGTGAATTCTAAACGGTGAATTCGAAAGGGTGAATTCTAAACGGTGAATTCGAAAGGGTGAATTCTAAACGGTGAATTCTAAACGGTGAATTCTAAACGGTGAATTCTAAAGGGTGAATTCTAAACGGTGAATTCTAAACGGTGAATTCTAAACGGTGAATTCTAAACGGTGAATTCTAAACGGTGAATTCTAAACGGTGAATTCTAAACGGTGAATTCTAAACGGTGAATTCTAAACGGTGAATTCTAAACGGTAAATTCTAAACGATGAATTTGAAAGGGTGAATTCTAAAGGGTGAATTCTAAAGGGTGAATTCTAAACGGTGAATTCGAAAGGGTGAATTCTAAAGGGTGAATTCTAAAGGGTGAATTCTAAAGGGTGAATTCTAAACGGTGAATTCTAAACGGTGAATTCGAAAGGGTGAATTCTAAACGGTGAATTCGAAAGGGTGAATTCTAAACGGTGAATTCGAAAGGGTGAATTCTAAACGGTGAATTCTAAACGGTGAATTCGAAAGGGTGAATTCTAAACGGTGAATTCTAAACGGTGAATTCTAAACGGTGAATTCTAAACGGTGAATTCTAAACGGTGAATTCTAAACGGTGAATTCTAAACGGTGAATTCTAAACGGTGAATTCTAAACGGTGAATTCTAAACGGTGAATTCTAAACGGTGAATTCTAAAAGGTGAATTCTAAACGGTGAATTCTAAATGGTGAATTCTAAATGGTGAATTCTAAACGGTGAATTCTAAAGGGTGAATTCTAAAGGGTGAATTCTAAAGGGTGAATTCTAAAGGGTGAATTCTAAACGGTGAATTCTAAACGGTGAATTCTAAATGGTGAATTCTAAACGGTGAATTCTAAACGGTGAATTCTAAACGGTGAATTCTAAATGGTGAATTCTAAACGGTGAATTCTAAACGGTGAAATCTAAACGGTGAATTCTAAACGGTGAATTCTAAAGGGTGAATTCTAAAGGGTGAATTCTAAAGGGTGAATTCTAAAGGGTGAATTCTAAACGGTGAATTCTAAAGGGTGACTTCTAAACGGTGAATTCTAAACGGTGAATTCTAAAGGGTGAATTCTAAAGGGTAAATTCTAAACGGTGAATTCGAAAGGGTGAATTCTAAACGGTGAATTCTAAACGGTGAATTCGAAAGGGTGAATTCTAAAGGGTAAATTCTAAACGGTGAATTCGAAAGGGTGAATTCTAAAGGGTGAATTCTAAACGGTGAATTCTAAACGGTGAATTCGAAAGGGTGAATTCTAAACGGTGAATTCGAAAGGGTGAATTCGAAAGGGTGAATTCTAAACGGTGAATTCTAAACGGTGAATTCGAAAGGGTAAATTCTAAACGGTGAATTCGAAAGGGTGAATTCTAAACGGTGAATTCGAAAGGGTGAATTCTAAAGGGTAAATTCTAAACGGTGAATTCGAAAGGGTGAATTCTAAAGGGTAAATTCTAAACGGTGAATTCGAAAGAGTGAATTCTAAAGGGTAAATTCTAAAGGGTAAATTCTAAACGGTGAATTCTAACGGGTGAATTCTAAACGGTGAATTCGAAAGGGTGAATTCTAAAGGGTAAATTCTAAACGGTGAATTCGAAAGGGTGAATTCTAAAGGGTAAATTCTAAACGGTGAATTCGAAAGGGTGAATTCTAAAGGGGAATTCTAAACGGTGAATTCTAAAGGGTGAATTCTAAAGGGTAAATTCTAAACGGTGAATTTGAAAGGGTGAATTCTAAAGGGTAAATTCTAAATGGTGAATTCGAAAGGGTGAATTCTAAAGGGTAAATTCTAAACGGTGAATTCGAAAGGGTGAATTCGAAAGGGTGAATTCTAAACGGTGAATTCGAAAGGGTGAATTCTAAAGGGGAATTCTAAACGGTGAATTCTAAAGGGTGAATTCTAAAGGGGAATTCTAAAGGGTGAATTCTAAAGGGTGAATTCGAAAGGGTGAATTCTAAAGGGTAAATTCTAAACGGTGAATTCGAAAGGGTGAATTCTAAAGGGTAAATTCTAAACAGTGAATTCTAAACGGTGAATTCTAAACGGTGAATTCGAAAGGGTGAATTCTAAACGGTGAATTCGAAAGGGTGAATTCGAAAGGGTGAATTCTAAAGGGTGAATTCTAAAGGGTGAATTCTAAACGGTGAATTCGAAAGGGTGAATTCTAAAGGGTGAATTCTAAAGGGTGAATTCTAAAGGTTGAATTCTAAACGGTGAATTCGAAAGGGTGAATTCTAAACGGTGAATTCGAAAGGGGGATTCTAAAGGGGAATTCTAAAGGGTGAATTCTAAAGGGTGAATTCTAAACGGTGAATTCTAAATGGTGAATTCGAAAGGGTGAATTCTAAACGGTGAATTTGAAAGGGGAATTCTAAAGGGGAATTCTAAAGGGTGAATTCTAAAGGGTGAATTCTAAACGGTGAATTCTAAAGGGTGAATTCGAAAGGGGAATTCTAAAGGGGAATTCTAAAGGGTGAATTCTAAACGGTGAATTCGAAAGGGTGAATTCTAAAGGGTGAATTCTAAAGGGTGAATTCCAAACGGTGAATTCTAAACAGTGAATTCGAACGGGTGAATTCTAAACGGTAAATTCTAAACGATGAATTCGAAAGGGTGAATTCTAAAGGGTGAATTCTGAAGGGTGAATTCTAAACGGTGAATTCTAAACGGTGAATTCGAAAGGGGAATTCTAAAGGGGAATTTTAAACGGTGAATTCTAAAGGGTGAATTCTAAACGGTGAATTCTAAACGGTGAATTTGAAAGGGTGAATTCTAAACGGTGAATTTGAAAGGGTGAATTCTAAACGGTGAATTCGAAAGGGTGAATTCTAAACGGTGAATTCTAAACGGTGAATTCGAAAGGGTGAATTCTAAACGGTGAATTCTAAACGGTGAATTCTAAACGGTGAATTCTAAAGGGTGAATTCTAAACGGTGAATTCTAAACGGTGAATTCTAAACTAAACGGTGAATTCTAAACGGTGAATTCTAAACGGTGAATTCTAAAGGGTGAATTCTAAACGGTGAATTCGAAAGGGTGAATTCTAAACGGTGAATTCTAAACGGTGAATTCTAAAGGGTGAATTCTAAACGGTGAATTCTAAACGGTGAATTCTAAACGGTGAATTCTAAAGGGTGAATTCTAAACGGTGAATTCGAAAGGGTGAATTCTAAAGGGTGAATTCTAAAGGGTGAATTCTAAACGGTGAATTCTAAACGGTGAATTTGAAAGGGTGAATTCTAAACGGTGAATTCGAAAGGGTGAATTCTAAACGGTGAATTCGAAAGGGTGAATTCTAAACGGTGAATTCTAAACGGTGAATTCGAAAGGGTGAATTCTAAACGGTGAATTCTAAACGGTGAATTCTAAACGGTGAATTCTAAAGAGTGAATTCTAAACGGTGAATTCTAAACGGTGAATTCTAAACTAAACGGTGAATTCTAAACGGTGAATTCTAAACGGTGAATTCTAAACGGTGAATTCTAAACGGTGAATTCGAAAGGGTGAATTCTAAACGGTGAATTCGAAAGGGTGAATTCTAAACGGTGAATTCTAAACGGTGAATTCTAAAGGGTGAATTCTAAACGGTGAATTCTAAACGGTGAATTCGAAAGGGTGAATTCTAAACGGTAAATTCTAAACGATGAATTCTAAACGGTGAATTCTAAAGGGTGAATTCTAAAAGGGTGAATTCTAAAAGGTGAATTCTAAACGGTGAATTCTAAAGGGTGAATTCTAAACGATGAATTCTAAACGGTGAATTCTAAAGGGTGAATTCTAAAGGGTGAATTCTAAACGGTGAATTCTAAACGGTGAATTCTAAACGGTGAATTCTAAAGGGTGAATTCTAAACGGTGAATTCGAAAGGGTGAATTCTAAAGGGTGAATTCTAAAGGGTGAATTCTAAACGGTGAATTCTAAACGGTGAATTTGAAAGGGTGAATTCTAAACGGTGAATTCGAAAGGGTGAATTCTAAACGGTGAATTCGAAAGGGTGAATTCTAAACGGTGAATTCTAAACGGTGAATTCTAAACGGTGAATTCTAAAGGGTGAATTCTAAACGGTGAATTCTAAACGGTGAATTCTAAACTAAACGGTGAATTCTAAACGGTGAATTCTAAAGGGTGAATTCTAAACGGTGAATTCTAAACGGTGAATTCTAAACGGTGAATTCGAAAGGGTGAATTCTAAACGGTGAATTCTAAACGGTGAATTCTAAAGGGTGAATTCTAAACGGTGAATTCTAAACGGTGAATTTGAAAGGGTGAATTCTAAACGGTGAATTCTAAACGATGAATTCTAAACGGTGAATTCTAAACGGTGAATTCTAAAGGGTGAATTCTAAAAGGGTGAATTCTAAAAGGTGAATTCTAAACGGTGAATTCTAAAGGGTGAATTCTAAACGATGAATTCTAAACGGTGAATTCTAAAGGGTGAATTCTAAAGGGTGAATTCTAAACGGTGAATTCTAAACGGTGAATTCTAAAAGGGAATTCTAAAAGGGAATTCTAACCGGTGAATTCTAAACGGTGAATTCTAAACGGTGAATTCTAAACGGTGAATTCTAAAGGGTGAATTCTAAAGGGTGAATTCTAAAAGGGAATTCTAAAGGGTGAATTCTAAAGGGTGAATTCTAAACGGTGAATTCTAAAGGGTGAATTCTAAAGGGTGAATTCTAAAGGGTGAATTCTAAAGGGTGAATTCTAAAGGGTGAATTCTAAAGGGTGAATTCTGAAGGGTGAATTCTGAAGGGTGAATTCTAAAGGGTAAATTCTAAATGGTAAATTCTAAAGGGTGAATTCTAAAGGGTGAATTCTAAAGGGTGAATTCTGAAGGGTGAATTCTAAAGGGTAAATTCTAAACGGTGAATTCTAAAGAGTGAATTCTAAAGGGTGAATTCTAAAGGGTGAATTCTAAAGGGTGAATTCTAAAGGGTGAATTCTAAAGGGGAATTCTAAAGGGTGAATTCTAAAGGGTGAATTCTAAAGGGTGAATTCTAAAGGGTGAATCCTAAAGGGTGAATTCTAAAGGGTGAATTCTAAAGGGTGAATTCCAAAGGGTGAATTCTAAAGGGTGAATTCTAAAGGGTGAATTCTAAAGGGTGAATTCTAAAGGGTGAATTCTAAAGGGTGAATTCTGAAGGGTGAATTTTAAACGGTGAATTCTAAACGGTGAATTCTAAAGGGTGAATTCTAACGGGTGAATTCTAAACGGTGAATTCAAAAGGGTGAATTCTAAAGGGTGAATTCTGAAGGGTGAATTCTAAACGGTGAATTCAAAAGGGTGAATTCTAAAAGGGAATTCTGAAGGGTGAATTCTAAAGGGTGAATTCTAAAGGGTGAATGCCGAAGGGTGAATTCTAAAGGGTGAATTTTAAAGGGTGAATTCTAAGGGGTGAATTTTAAAGGTTGAATTTTAAAGGGTGAATCCTAAACGGTGAATTCTAAACGGTGAATTCTAAAGGGTGAATTCTAAAGGATGAATTTTAAAGGGTGAATTTTAAAGGGTGAATTTTAAAGGGTGAATTCTAAAGTGTGAATTCTAAAGGGTGAATTATAAACGGTGAATTCTAAACGGTGAATTATAAACGGTGAATTCTAAAGGGTGAATTCTAAAGGGTGAATTATAAAGGGTTCTTTGGGATCTAAAAGGTATTAGGGTTATAAGGGGTCTAAAGCAGTGGTTCCCAACCTTTTTTGTCCACTACACAAAATTTGAAGTCCCATTCACCTCGTGACCCAGATGGTACCGGTAGCTACGATAAAAAAAATTGCCGGAGAAAGCACTTTGCGACATGAAAAGCCCCATTCAAAAAGTTAGAAGTTTGGGTCGTGACTCTGGGTTTGGGAATCTCTGGTCTAAAGGGTCTGTAGGATATAAAGTGTCTTAGTGTTATAAAGGGTCATAGGGTCCTAAGTGGTCTGAAAGGTCTAAATCATGTGCTCCCAAACAGTGGGCCATGGCCCATTGGTGGGCCACAGCACGTTTTCCAGGTGGGCCACAGAGACTGCCCAAATTTGCCCAAATAATTGCCCAAATTGCCCAAATAATATAATCTTTTCACGCACAAGGCCTAAAACACGAGTTCAATTCTGTGTGTGTTGGTGGTAGCCAGTGGTAGCCACCCACTATTCCCTGCATATTTTTTTAGTCTTGTTTTTTTATATTTCCCCTTTTTTCTTCTTCCAGAAACCCTTCTGAAATGACAAAACGAGGATATGATGAGAAATACATAAAGTTTGGATTCACATCCTTACATGATCGTGGAGAATTAAAGGGACAATGCGTCTTGTGCCAGAAAGTTCTCGGAAATCAATCTTTGCGGCCATCGAAGTTGAAGCTCCATTTGGAGAAGATTCATCCACATCATCAACATAAGGATGTGGACTTCTTCAAGTGAATGGAAGAGAACGTGAAATGCCAGCGCTTGGAACAAAGTGGAACATTATTTCAGCAAAACAAGCATCTTACGGAGGCTTCTTAAGCCGTCAGCCTCCTCATTGCGCAACAGAAGAAACCTCACACAATCGGAGAGACTCTGGTCAAGCCGGAGTGCTCACAGTCGGAGTGCTCTGAAGATGGCTAGGATTCTGCTTGGAGAAGAAGCTGAAAAAAAGTTCAACAAAATATCTCTGTCAAATAATACGGCTCAAAGGAGGATTGCTGACTTGTCTAGCGACATAAAAGAACAGGTGATTGCTGAAATCAAAGCCGCTGCATTTGGATTGTTCTCAATTCAGTTGGATGAATCCACAGATGTTTCATCCTGTTCCCAGCTTCTTGCCTTCGTTCGGTATGTGAAGGGTGATTCCATCAAGGAAGAATTCTTATTCAGCCGTTCTCTCAAAAGAAATACCAGAGCTGTGGATGTGATGGAAAAAGTAACAGAGTTCTTTGACCATGAGGAACTGAACTGGCACAATCACTGTGGAGTGTGCACCGATGGTGCCCCAGCTATGCTAGGAGCAAAAAGTGGCTTCCAAGCGCCTGTTCAAAATCTATCTCCAGGCATCATTTCTGTTCATTGTCTGATTCATCGGCATGCTCTTGCTTCAAAAACCCTTCCATCTCATCTTCAGGATGTTCTTGAACAAGTCATCAAAATTGTGAACTACGTGAAAAGCAGTGCTTTGAATTCCCGACTGTTCAAGCAATTGTGCACAGAAATGGATTCAGAGCGTAAGAACCTGCTTTACTACACCAAGGTGCGTTGGCTATCTAAAGGAAATGTTGTGGCACGAGTGTTTGAACTCCGAGAAGAGATGCAGAGTTTCCTACAGATGCAAGAAAAGCACAAACTTGAAGCTTCCTTCCAAGAAAAGCTGTGTGTCTTTTGCCTTGCATACCTTGTGGATATTTTTGATAAACTGAACAGACTGAATCTAAAGCTACAAGGAAAGGGAACAACTAGCATTAAGTTCATTGACACTCTCAGTGCATTTATACAGAAGCTTGAAAACTGGAAACGAAAGGCTGAGGAAGGAAACTTTACCATCTTTGAATCTCTTTCAGAAGTCACTATTAATGAGCCATTGGATCCTGGCATTGCAAAGGATGTTGTGACACACCTCAGCTGTCTCCGAGAAGAATTTCTGCAGTACTTTCCAGAAATTGGGAGAGAAGGACTGGCACTCATGAGGAATCCTTTTCTTGTTAAAGTCAGTGATGTCCAGGATGACCTGCACGATTAACTGATTGAATTTCAAAAGGATTATGGATGCAGAGATGTCTTTGAAGCTTCCTCTATCTCTGAGTTTTCGCCAAAATGAAGGGAAGCTACCCCACCCCAACATTGCAAAGGAATGCCTTCGGAAACTCCTGCCCTTTGCAACAACTTATTTTTGTGAATCAGGCTTCTCAACGTTGATGCAGCTGAAGACAACGGCTCTGAACCACCTTGAATGTGAGGCAGATCTCAGATGTGCGCTTTCTACAACAGAACCTAGGATTTGGAAACTGGTGCAGAAAATTCAGGAGAACATCTCTCATTGAAGTAACTTTAGGTTAAACTGGTTTGAGGTTTTTTTTCAATTGGCAGATACTGCAATGTTTTGTGTTACAGCCCACAAGCAAAGCACCCTGGAGATGAGTTTTTAAATATTTTTTTATTTTCCTGGTTATTATTGCAATGTGTTAATAGAGTTTCATTTCTTAATTTAAAATAAATATTTGTTTTGTTATGGAAAAGCCTTGAAGTCTGAAGTGTTCATTTTCCTTTTCAAATGATTTTCTTGATGTTATGTTCTAAAAAATTCTCGCAAGACCCTTTGTCACAAATAAATTTGATTTACGTCACTCGCATTCATTCATTTCACAAAGAAATTGTTCAAATGAGAAATATTGTTCCATTAAATACTCCAAAAGTATAAATTGAATTAAGTTGTGGTTCTTATTGACATTTCTTTGGTTTCAAAAAAATGCTGCCAGGTGGGCCACATAGCGAAAAAAAAGTTGGGAAACACTGGTCTAAATAGTCTGAAAGAGTATTAGGGGCATTAAAGGGTCTTAGGATTATAAAGGGTCTTTGGGGTCGAAAGTGTCTCAGAGGTCGAATGGACATTAGGGGTCAAAAGTGCCTTAGGATTTGAAAGAGTCTTTAGGGTCGAAAGGGTTTTTGGGTTCTAAAGATTATCATGGCTCTTCAGGGTCTTATGGGTCTTGGTGGTGTTAGGGTTATAGAGGGTCTTTAAGGGTCTTAGGATTATAAATGGTCCAAAGGATCTTAGGAGTCCAAATGGTCTGAGAGTAGTAAGGGGTTTTCGGGGCATCAAGGAGTCTAAACTTACAGAGAGAGGGAGCTAAAGGTATATAGGGATTTTTAACTTGCATGCACGCACACACGGATTCACGGATATACATGGACGCACGTACTGCTCCTTTTATAGTATAGATATCAGCAACCAAATAGTTCCACAACATTTCTGACATCATTGGGCTAAAGTCTGCAGTGTACACTGAGTCAGCAAAGTTTAGCAATGTAGCTGACCTGGTAAGATAGCCCAGAGTGCAGGCATCGGTTGGTTATGCATCGAGGCATTATAGACCTTGAGGTATGCACACTCACTCTAAAATCTCAGCCCAGCTATAAACTCAGCCTGCCTCTCAGCCCAGTGAAAAAATCTCAGCCCAGTGAAAAAATCTCAGCCCAGCCTCGGTTTGAATCTCAGCCCAGCTATAAACTGTCATCCTGGTTTTTCACAGGCAGAGAGATTTATCAATGTGTGTGCAGGCCCACGGATGTTCAGCAGAAGGACCCGCTGAACCTGGGGACAACAAAGAAGAAGACCTTTGTTGGTCGAAAGCTTGTCGAGATTTAAAGATCGACCGTCCTGAAACTACGTCCGCGTCTGCTTTAATCTCCCGATTATTTATTTAATGCAAATGAGACGCCCTGCTCGTACTGTGGAGTTTCTACTATTTCTCACAGTTTATATATATATATATAATTATATATATATATATATATATATATATATATATAAATATATATATATACATTGTTGTGGATATGAGAATTGTGTTTTTGTTATTGTTGTTGTAAAATATCACCCTCCTTCCTCCATTTGGTGTGTAAAGGTCAAAGGTCGTGCCCGTAGTTATTCCATATACAATCACGTAGCAAATCATAGATCTCCCTGTTCAGAAGTTATCTCCTTATTATGTGTATTAGATTAAGGTTGTGTCTTCCATTAATTGACACTCCATTGCACCGAATTCAAACAAGGTAGATTCCCTTCACATCCCCTTTTGTCATGCCAACTGCATTGGGCGGTTTTCTGCATTCCGCTGCTGCTTTGGGGTTGTGGTTTTTCGCTGCAAGACTCCATTGCGCACGAGGTCATCTTGGAGCAGAAGGTGGGAGGAGTCAGCCCAGCGCCAGGAACAAGGCGTGGCCTTGCAAACGCCTCCTCTAGCGGCGGGATCGGTGAGCCCTCGCGACCAATCAAGGCCGAGGCCAGCTCACCGATGGGTGTGTCATGGAGGCCGGCGGCTTGATTGCCCCAGGCGCAATAAAAAGGGCGCGTGGAAGCCTTTGAGAGAGACAGCAAGCCATTTGAGAGAGAGAGAGAACCCGTCACGCAACGCCCCCATGTCAGATGCGGCACACCACAGCAGCTTGAACCAACGGAGCTTTGAAACCACCGCAGTTTTTGAACACGGCAGCTTTGAGCGGTGACGGCAGTTGCAGCCTCGAAGCAACGTCGCCGTACGAGAGACGATTGAGGAGAGCCGGCGGCTGCCCAACTCGAGCCGCGATCATCCCAACCACCCGGATCCTTCCAGCCATTCGTTCCTGCCATCATCCCCCGTGTAAGTCTGATTGTTCGTCCGTCTTCTGTGTTGTCCTGGGGTTGTAAGTAAGACTGCCATAGGAAAGCTAGCGTTGCACTGTGTCCTTCTGGTCCGTCCCTCTTTCTGCCTTTATTTTATTATCCTTCCTCCTTCCTTGGTTTCTTTTGATTGTACATAATAGTAGTAATAAATTATATTTGTATTTCCAACCTTTGGTCTTCTTCTTCTTCTTCACATCCTTCGTCTTTGAGGTTTCCACATTGAATACCTGTGGCACGATTTGGCCAACGTTCAGGAATCGGGTCTAGTAATTGTTAATAGTTCGTGCCGCGGTTGCTAAAAACCGCTCGGCAATTAACATCTGTCCGCGGTACGAACGGGGCTGTGCACCTGCCTTTCCGGGGGTAGCTGGGCAGTGTCAGGGACCACGTCGGTCAGTTATAGAAGAGGGGATTAATCCCCCCTCTAAGGGGAACAGAGGCCGACGTTGGGTTCCGTAACTATATATATTGTTACGGATCGCGGATTAGATGTTATTTACCGAGCGGTGGTATTGCCGCGACCTAACAGTTCCCCCGATTCTTCCCCAACTCACCCGATTCCACCCGAACGTTGGCCAAATCGCGCTACGCTAAATCAATGATTGGAAAGGACACAACGACTGGGATAAATGGAACGACGCAAGGGGTACAGTTCTCAAGACCTCCGGAGGAGGGTATAATTAGTGGTGGAGAAAAGGGGTAGATTACAAGGTAGTGAGGTAAAGACACAGAAGAGATAGGCACTTAAATACAATCTTATCTTATCCCAGACAGACCACACACAAACGGGACAAGGCTGACTTACACAGGGATTGATGGCAGGAAGGGACAGGTAGTCGATAGCACAAGGTGCACCTTGGCTCGGGGGCAGGATCAAGCACGGTCCAAGAGATGCAGGGAGGTCTCACTGCGCTCGGAAGGGACGTCTCTCTTGCTTCAAGCTCAGCGCGCATCTGACGTCACCACTCCCTCGGCTGCGCATGCTCAACGGGGAGTGACACGCCCTCGGCTGGTTGGCTCCGCCCCAGATGGGACCGGTCCGCCACTTCCATTGGGTGCGGGGGTTACCGGGCTCCGCCCTTGACGAGGGGCTGACAGGGAGCCCCTATTTGGTAACCCCGTTGAGCACATGTTTGATGGCGGCTCGTGGGGAAGGCCTCGTGCCCTCCCAACACCCCCTACCAACCAAGCCGGAGTGAGGACGCGCACTCCCTGTGCATGCCGCCGCTGTTGCTGTTGTTGTTGTTGTTGTTTCTGAACCGTGAGGAAGAGCTGCGGGGAGGTATTGGGAGGTCCTAAACTTCCTAACGGTGCCATACAATCACATTCTGGTGCAACGAAGGGTCAGAATTAATGGAAACGAATCCTTAACTGACATAGACTAAGAATAACTAGCAAGATGTCCTATAGTTGTCTACGTGAGATGCGGTGGATCTGGATGCGACATTTAATGGGGGGAAATAGGGGGAGGTCGGGTCTACAGAGTGTTGTTTACAGCAAATGGGACTAGGGAATGGGGGATTGGGGATAGTTGGGAAGTATTGAGGAAATAAGGGAATATTTACAAGCGGATATGGATGGATGCAAATCCCATATCCGCAACAATATATATATATATATAATATATATATATATATATATATATATATATATATATATATATATATATATATATATATATATATATATATATATATATATATATATATATATATATATACAGTCACGGGAAAAAGTAAGTATACCCCATGTAAAGTTTTGACTTTTTCAACATATTTCAACATACAGCTATTTGATCTTCATTTCAACCAATATTGATAGATAAAGGTGATATAATATAACAAATATCATGAAACATTTACATTTTGTAGACCATTGTATAATTCAAATAAACATAAATGCAAATTTCGCATGTGGAAATTTGTAAGTACACCCCTACATTTATCACTACTTCAAATACCTAAAATTAGAATCAGGTGCACCAGCTCAGGTGCAAATGATTAGAACATCATTAGAGAGGATCTTGGAGGAACCTGGCTTATTTAAATCTCAGAGATTTAGTTTGGTTTGCTCTTTGTTGTTGAAGTGTGGTGGCGTCACCATGCCTCGATCAAAATAGCTCTCTGAGGCCTTCAGAAAGAAGGTTATAGATGCCTACGAGTCTGGGAAGGGGTTTAAAAAGATCTCCAAACAATTTGAAATCAATCATTCGACTGTTCGGAATATCATCGACAAGTGGAGAAGATTCCAAACAACTGCCGACTTGTTCAGGCCAGGCCGCCCCAGCAAGTTCAGCCCAAGAGCAGACCGCAAGATGCTGAAAGAAGTCTCGAAGGACCCCAGAATGTCATCGTGGGACCTACAGGTAGTTATTGCCACTGTTGATGTCAAAGTGCACGAGTCTACCATTAGAAAGAGGCTGCACGAATTTGATCTACATGGGAGGTGTGCCAGGAGGAAACCTTTGCTGTCCAGAAAGAACATCAGGGCAAAACTAAAGTTTGCCAATTGTTACGTGGTCCCCTCGGTGACTACCTGGTCTCGGTGACCCCCGGACCATGAGAGGAACTTCACCAGAAAGTTGTATTATATATGCGCTTTCGCAACGCAATCCCTATGAATTCCACCCAAGAGAAAACTGATTTTCAATGATATATTTCAAGGGTAATGATACCATACAATTTCAATGATACAATCCAGGATATATTCCCCGAGCAATCCACCATCCACAATTCACACTCAACAATCAATCCCCTATATGATTAAGATGGCCATCTTACATACGTGTGTCCCCTTTTGTACTCACGACCCCCTTTGGTCTCTGTCCCTCACAATGTCTCTGGGCCCCTCCTGACCAAGATGCTGGTCGGCTTCGCCGCACTCGGGCGGTTGAACGAACCCCGGGTGGACGTTTTTCCACCGGGCAGGTATCGTACCGGGCACCACGGCTGCAGCCCCCTCCTGGCCACGCGAAGCGGGTACTGTAAAGCAAGCAAAAGCCACACGCCGCTTGCAACGAGTGTTAGGCCCCAACGTGCGACCCGTACGCGTCTTTGTAGACGGTGCCGCGAACGGTGCCAGACGCTGGGTCGGTGCACGGCCCCACGGCAGCTTGACGTCTCCACCGGGTAGGTACCCGTCCCGGTAACTCCTCTCGCCAGACGGGCTTGGGAATGCCGCGTTTCCACACGGCTCAATATCGATCCCACCTCCCGTCGGAGCGGGGCGAGGAAGAAGAATCCTCGTCGCTTCTCTCGACCTCGTGTCTTTCTTCTTCCGTTTCCGGTCTCTTTTTCCAGAAGGGCTCCTGACCCTCCAACCACAACAACCCTTAATCGACTACACATTGATAAGCAAAGACCTGCATAGTAATTCACATACATTCCCATAAATATGTAACACTCCCCCCCTTCAAGAAAGAAAGTTTGAACCCAGCGAAAACTTTCTTTGCCGGCCAACTTGGATAAACAAACCAGATAACTCAACCCCCAAATCATCAGTTCCCCTGGGCAACAATTATCACAACTCAAAAATAAAGCAACAAAATTTCCCAAAACCCCCAGAGATTTTCAAAGGTAATTCACTCTGGACAAAGCACCAGCAACGACATTGTCCCTGCCCTTTACATGTTCCATTTCCCGTTGGACTCCTGCCAAGCCAAACTACATCTCATGACCCTCTGACTTTGACTGTCAGTTTCTTGTGAATGAAGGTTAAGGGGTTGATCAAAGATCCAAAGTTAAGCAACTCGATAGCACTTTTTCCGGGAGGCCAAGCCGAGTATTCACTACATGGATGCCTTTAGGAACGTGGAGTTCACGGTTAGTCCGTGCAGGAAAGTTCTCTACATGGACGCTTTGAGGAACGTGGAGTTCACGGTTAGTCCGTGCATGAAAGTTCACTACATGGACGCCTTTAGGAACGTGGCGTTCACGGTTAATCCGTGTAGGAATCTTGGCTCGGTGGCTCCGCCGCATTCAGTGCTTCAGCTTTTCAGAACTTCCCTAATAATTATGGTGGGACCGCTTGTCACTGTAGTCCCATGAATAGCGGTCTCCTTCTCGGCCACTACTTTGACAATCCTTCCTTCGGGAGCTGCCGTAACTCAGGGAGCCTCCATAATAATATTGATTGCGGCCACCACCAAAACTACCGCCCAGTTGTACTCTCCTGTAGACCTCTCGACGCCTGCGAAATGCCTTCCCTACTGTTATGGTCCGACCCTCCAAATTCTTGCCATTCCAATTCTTCTCTGCCTCTCTGGCGTCTTTTGTGCTTGCAAACGTGACAAAGCCGAACCCTCTTGACTGTTGCGTTTCCCTGTCTCTTACCAACCGCACTTCCACCAGCGGCCCATATCTGTTGAAGACAGAGGTCAGAACTTCTTCCTCTGTTTTGAAGTTCAGTCCCCCTACAAATAACTTGGTACTTTTGTCGCCATCCCGAGCTGGTGTGGTGTTATTTTCCCTGCTGGGCTTTTTACCAACCCTCAGGTTACCATAAACTTGACCCCCGGCCAAATCATTCCCGATAACCACAGATACACCCTCTACAGGAAGTGTGGCTTGTAAACCGACGGTGACCGGTCCTGACACCAAATCGGACTCCAAATGGATGACATGAAGTGGAGCACTAACACCGTCCCCGATCCCCTGTAAACGAACACTATCCCCCGTTGCCGTCTCCTCGGACCATGGCAAAATGCCTTCAAGCATTAAAGATTGATGTGCTCCTGTGTCCCTCAATATCCTAACCGGTCTCCGGTTAGTCGAGGCTCCATCCAGTGACACAAACCCCTCTGAAATAAATGGTTGGTAACCCTTTTGATGGCGATTTCTCACAATGGCCATTGCATTTGGAGTCGTACTAGTCGAACTCCGCTCCTGATTTTCCTTTTTCAGGGCATAACATTGGGACAACACATGTCCAGGTTTCTTGCAAAAAGCGCAAGTAGGCCCGGAGGAAAAACTCGTGGTCTGCCTCGGGCCCCCCGTAAAATAAGTTTGTCTTGGGCCCGTAGCCCTCTGATTTCTAACAGTTGGGGTATCATAGTTGTCCCCATAATCATTCTCGAGGCTGCCGCCATGTAAGGTCGTTCTCCGCACCGGGTGTTCCATAACTCCCCTGCTGAAGTCTAGGCGAGGAGTTAGGTTTGTGGACCCCTATTCGGTGGGTTAAGGCATAATCATCTGCCATGGTGGCTGCGTCCCACAACTTTGGTACTTTCTTTTCCTGCAGGTACACTTTGATGTCCTCGTGGACACACTGCTGAAATTCCTCCACCAGGATCAAGTCACGCAATGTTTCGAAGTCTTTCCCGACTCCTTTTGACTCACACCACCGATCAAACATGTTTTCTTTCACTCTGGCAAACTCCACATGGGTCTCACTCTCCCTCTTCCTGGCATTCCTGAATTTTTGCCTGTAAGCTTCCGGAACCAACTCATAGGCTTTGAGGATGTGCTTCTTCAGTACCTCATAATCTGCACATTGGTCCATTGGTAGCGCCGAATAAATCTCTTGAGCTTTTCCCACCAGCACACTTTGCACGAGTATGGTCCAGGCCTCCTCCGGCCAGTTTAATTGTCGAGCCACTTTCTCAAAGTGTGGAAAAAATTTCGCGACTTCCTTTTCACTGAACGGTGGAACCAGCCTCACCTGTCTGCCCACATCCCAGGTTTTCTGGTTAGGTGTCGACCCCGTCAGCAAGGGTGGTGCCTCTCCCCGTTCTCTCATTAACTCCAGCTCCTTGAATTTAATTTCTTGCTGAAGCTCCATGTCACGTTCCTTTAATTCCCTTTCCGCTTTTCTCTCCTCTGCTTCGAGGTCCCTTGCAGCTCTCCTCTCCTCTGCTTTTCTCCCTTCTAACCTTTCCTGGAGTTCTCGTTCCACTCTCCTTTCCTCTGCTTGTTTCTCTTCTCTCCTCTCTTCTGCTTTCCTTTCCTCTTCTGATCTTTCCTTTTCTGCTTTCCTTTCTTCTTCTGCTCTTTCCTTTTCTGCTTTCCTTTCTTCTTCTGCTCTTTCCTTTTCTGCTTTCCTTTCTTCTTCTGCTCTTTCCTTTTCTGCTTTCCTTTCTTCTTCTGCTCTTTCCTTTTCTGCTTTCCTTTCTTCTTTTTTGATCCGTTCCTGGCTCCGTAATTGCAACTCCAGTTTCCGGAGCTCAACGTCTTCTGGTTCTTCGGGTAGCCACTCCCAGGCTAACTCGTCCCATGTTCCTAATCCCACCATAGATTGTATCACCGTGGCCTGCAACTCTGCCTTCCTCAAATTAGTTCGGACCTCCAAGTTAAAATGTTTGGCCAATTTCAAGAGGTCCGACTTTAGTAACGCTCGGAACTGTGCCTCACTCGGGGTTACCGCAAAGTTCTGTGCCACAAACGCCATGGTGCCTATCGTTAACACCTGTTAACCTTCACCCAATACTTTACCCCCAATTTCCCCAAAAATTTACCAATTAATACTTAATTAATAAATTTTAATTAATAAAAATATTATTTTATTATTTTATACAATTTTAGATCCCGGACGAGCCCCCATTTCTGTTACGTGGTCCCCTCAGTGACTACCTGGTCTCGGTGACCCCCGGACCATGAGAGGAACTTCGCCAGAAAGTTGTATTATATATGCGCTTTCGCAACGCAATCCCTAT
The DNA here is from genome assembly GCF_964187855.1 of Myxine glutinosa. Classification (NCBI taxonomy): domain Eukaryota; kingdom Metazoa; phylum Chordata; class Myxini; order Myxiniformes; family Myxinidae; genus Myxine; species Myxine glutinosa. Next base: position 79,288,880 of record NC_136270.1, read on the forward strand.
GAATTCCACCCAAGAGAAAACTGATTTTCAATGATATATTTCAAGGGTAATGATACCATACAATTTCAATGATACAATCCAGGATATATTCCCCGAGCAATCCACCATCCACAATTCACACTCAACAATCAATCCCCTATATGATTAAGATGGCCATCTTACATACGTGTGTCCCCTTTTGTACTCACGACCCCCTTTGGTCTCTGTCCCTCACAATGTCTCTGGGCCCCTCCTGACCAAGATGCTGGTCGGCTTCGCCGCACTCGGGCGGTTGAACGAACCCCGGGTGGACGTTTTTCCACCGGGCAGGTATCGTACCGGGCACCACGGCTGCAGCCCCCTCCTGGCCACGCGAAGCGGGTACTGTAAAGCAAGCAAAAGCCACACGCCGCTTGCAACGCGTGTTAGGCCCCAACGTGCGACCCGTATGCGTCTTTGAAGACGGTGCCGCGAACGGTGCCAGACGCTGGGTCGGTGCACGGCCCCACGGCAGCTTGACGTCTCCACCGGGTAGGTACCCGTCCCGGTAACTCCTCTCGCCAGACGGGCTTGGGAATGCCGCGTTCCCACACGGCTCAATATCGATCCCACCTCCCGTCGGAGCGGGGCGAGGAAGAAGAATCCTCGTCGCTTCTCTCGACCTCGTGTCTTTCTTCTTCCGTTTCCGGTCTCTTTTTCCAGAAGGGCTCCTGACCCTCCAACCACAACAACCCTTAATCGACTACACATTGATAAGCAAAGACCTGCATAGTAATTCACATACATTCCCATAAATATGTAACACAATGAACACCGAGGTTCAATTCTGTGTTTTCAATTCGAGTTCGAGTTCAATAGGAGAGAGTACACAGTGTAAAGGACCAGCACTTCTGGAACAATGTGCTCTGGACAGATGAGTCAAAGGTAGGGCTATTTGGCCACAGTACCAGAAGACATGTTTGGCGAAAACCAAAGACAGCATTTGACTACAAGAACCTGATACCAACTGTAAAGCATGGTCGTGGAAATATTACTGTTTGGGGCAGCTTTGCTGCATCAGGGCCTGGGCAGCTCACCATCATATAATCCACTATGAATTCTTCATTGTACCAGAGGGTGCTTGAGGATAATGTGAGGCCATCTGTCGGAAAGTTGAAGCTCAACCGAAGGTGGACCTTGCAACATGACAATGACCCTAAACATACCAGTAAATCCACCAAGGAATGGCTGAAAAGAAAGAAATGGAGGGTTCTGGAATGGCCAAGTCATAGCCCGGATCTAAATCCTATCGAGATGTTGTGGGGGGATTTGAAACGAGCTGTGCATGCAAGAAACCTGGTGTTGGGCTAGCGGCTAGGGTGCCGGCTTAGGATCCTAGGATCCTGGGTTCGAATCCCGGTCAATCGCTGAATTAACGCCAGGGGGGTTGACTCAGCCTATCATCCTTCCGAGGTCGGCAAATTGAGTACCAGCTCACTGGTAATTCCCTGCTTGTCGTTAAAGGCGGCAAAAAGGGTTGGCGTCAGGAAGGGCATCCGGCCGTAAAACATCGCTTCAAAAAGGGGACCGAAAAACAACAACAACCACAGTTCCCGAAAAAGGCCAACCCCCGCTTGCGGGGAAAAATGGCCTCTAAAGGTGGTTTTTTTTTTTTTTGTGCATGCAAGAAACCCCTCAAACATCACACAGCTGAAAGACTTATGCATGGAGGAGTGGGCAAAAATTTCTCCCAGTCGATGTCAGAGACTGGTAGATAGTTATAAGAAACGCTTAATTGAGGTTGTTTCTGCCAAAGGGGGCAATACCACCTATTAGAGCCACGGGTGTACTTACTTTTTCCACACATGAAATTTGCATTAATGTTTATTTAAATTATACAATGGACTACAAAATGTAAATGTTTCATGATATTTGTTATATTATATCACCTTTATCTGTCAATATTGTTGAAATGAAGATCAAATAGCTGTATGTCGAAATATGTTGAAAAAGTCAAAACTTTACATGGGGTGTACTTACTTTTTCATGTGACTGTGTATAGTATATATATATATATATATATATATATATATATATATATAAATATAATTTAGTGCTCCAACCTAATGAGCGAACACTGACGTCACCGCCACATGTGTCCGCCTTGCCTGCCAAGCTCCGGAGGAGCCATCTATCAGTGCGTCTTTTATAAATGTTGATTAAGATACTGTCACAAGTAAACTCCCAGTTATACTGCATGTGTATACTGTATGTGTATAATATATAAACACACACACACACACATCTCGTTTTTTCATTTCTGTTCCTCACAATTCTATCTCTCTCTTTTACAAACACACACACACACACACACACACACACACACACACACACACACACACACACACACGCACGCACACACACACACACACACACACCTCGTTTTTTCATTTCTGTTCCTCACAATTCTATCTCTCTCTTTTACACACACACGCACACACACACACGCACACACACACACACACACACACACACACACACACACACACACACCTCGTTTTTTCATTTCTGTTCCTCATAATTCTATCTCTCTCTTTTACACACACACACACACACACACACACACACACACACACACACACACACACACACACACACATCTCGTTTTTTCATTTCTGTTCCTCACAATTCTATCTCTCTCTTTTACACACACACACACACACACACACACACACACACACACACACACACACACACACACACACACTCACACACACACACACTTAATTAATTGTACAGTATCGGTTTTTCCTAAACGTAAATAATTTAAAGGATTGTTGTAAATGATGTTAATTTCACAACATCCCATATTCAACTTTATTTAAATTGCAAACCTCAAACATAGTTTCTCCACTTAAAGCAAGAACCTTAACCTGTAAGCAACTGACTAGTTTCCCGACTGCATGGATCATCAGGTGGGCACCGTTCTTCCTCGAGGTTTCGATCCTTTCAGCCCAGGACCTCTCCAAACGGCGGATCCACAACCTCGATCATGGATCCACATCAATAGATGGTACATCAGTAGATCCACAACCTCAGTTGCGTCCAGGCAGTCAGGCAACCCATCAATGCACCAACATATTGCATCGCACATTTGCTGCAGGTCAATAGGTAAACTATATTTGAGGTTTTACATGCAATTAATTCTTTAGTTTCTTTTAACTTGTAACATGTAGCCATTACTGTACAATTGTCAATTAATGATATTGTTTGCCACATCAACAAAGAATAAACATATACGTATACTGAGGTATACATATACGTATATATAAACATATACTGAGGCTAAATGTTACTGATCGCGGTTTAGATGTTACTTTGGGCCGAGCGGATGGTCCAACCGCGACCGTTACAGGATCCCCAATTGGCCCGACTCCCCCAACGTTGACCAGATCGCACCACAGATATTCAATCGGGAAACCTCTAAAGCGACCGAAAGAGAAGGAAAAGAGAAGAAGACAGAGTACGGAGGAAGATATATGAGAGACAGTAAATATATGAGAAACAGTATAGTGGATTTTCCACCAAGACACACAAAAGTTTTCCACGAAAAGTTTTACACACACACACACACACATACACTAGCTTGGCTCGGCTCGCTGCACTCGCCTCACCAAGCGTCGTTACTGAGAAACAGGCTTATTTTAACTGAGGCTAATGACTGTACCTGAGTTGCTGTGTTGTCATGATTTTCACCAATCATAATACAAACAATTATTACTTTGCACAAATGTATTTGTTGTGTTTGTGATATTACATTTTTATGGGCAATTTAGGTTGAATGTTTTTTTTTCAAGAAAGAACCCCTCAGCACACACACAGGGGAGGGGTAGGTGCATACTGGAAGTTTGGGACGATTACACCTCACCACAAAGTAATTCAAAACACTTCACCACAAAGTAATTTTAAAAACCTCACCACCAAGTAATACAAAACACCTCACATCCATAAAACACGTAATAAAAACACCTCACCACCACGAAATTAAAAACACCTCACCACCACGAAATTAAAAACACCTCACCACCACGAAATTAAAAACACCTCACCACCACGAAATTGAAAACACCTCACAGGCATCAAACACGTAATAAAAACACCTCACAGCCATCAAACACGTAATAAAAACACCTCACAGCCATAAAACACGTAATAAAAACACCTCACCACCACGAAATTAAAAACACCTCACAGCCTTAAAACACGTAATAAAAACACCTCACAGCCATAAAACACGTAATAAAAACACCTCACCACCACGAAATTAAAAACACCTCACAGCCATAAAACACGTAATAAAAACACCTCACAGCCATCAAACACGTAATAAAAACACCTCACAGCCATAAAACACGTAATAAAAACACCTCACCACCACGAAATTAAAAACACCTCACAGCCTTAAAACACGTAATAAAAACACCTCACAGCCATAAAACACGTAATAAAAACACCTCACCACCACGAAATTAAAAACACCTCACAGCCATAAAACACGTAATAAAAACACCTCACAGCCATAAAACACGTAATAAAAACACCTCACAGCCATAAAACACGTAATAAAAACACCTCACAGCCATAAAACACGTAATAAAAACACCTCACCACCACGAAAGTAAAAACACCTCACCACCACGTCATTTAAAAACACCTCACCACCATGTCATTTAAAAACACCTCACCACCAAGTAATTCTAAACACCTCATCACCAACTAATTCTAAACACCTCACCACCACATAATTAAAAACACCTCACCACCACGTAATTATAAATACCTCACCACCAATTAATTCAAAACACCTCATCACCAACTAATTCTAAACACCTCACCACCACATAATTAAAAACACCTCACCACCACGTAATTATAAATACCTCACCACCAATTAATTCTAAACACCTCACCACCACATAATTAAAAACACCTCACCACCATGTAATAATAAATACCTCACCACCAATTAATTCTAAACACCTCACCACCACATAATTAAAAACACCTCACCACCACGTAATTATAAATACCTCACCACCAACTAATTCTAAACACCTCACCACCACATAATTAAAAACACCTCACCACCACGTAATTATAAATACCTCACCACCAATTAATTCAAAACACCTCACCACCATGTGATTTAAAAACACCTCACCACCATGTGATTTAAAAACACCTCACCACCACGTGATTCAAAACCACCACAACGTTATTAAAAACACTTCACAACCACGGAAACAAAAGTTTGAGGGAGTCGTTAAGTGAGAACACAGACACTGCCCAGATGTGTCGATATATAGATAAATGACTGTACCTCACCACCGTTGCCGTTTTGTCATGGTTTAAACCAATCATAATTCAAACAATTATTTTGCACAAATGTATTTGTAATATACGTGATATCACATTTTATAAACAATTTAAGTTAAAAAAAAAAAAAGATCCCCAAAAAAATCCAAAAAAAAAAATATTGGAACATTTTCCAATAAAAATACCCTTAGGACATACGGACGGGAGAGATATGTGCATTCCAGAAGTTTGGTACGATTTCACAAAAGTTTGAGAAAGTAGTTCAGTGACAACACATCACAACACAACACAACACAACACAGGACAGGACAGACGCTGCACAGATATATACATAGATAGATATAATCGGGAGATTAAATAAGACGCGGACGTAGCTTCAGGACGGTCGATCTTTAATTCTCGACAAGCTTTCGACCAACAAAGTCTTCTTCTTAGTCGTCCCCAAGTTCAGCGGAACTTTAAAAATTCTTGTAGCCGGATCCGAATCCGAATCTTCACCAAAATCTAATCATTTCGTCCCTCTCACATGCACTACATCTCTGCCAAATTTCGTCCGAATCCGTCCACAACTTTTTGAGATATTTTGTTCACAAACAAACAAACAAACGGACAGACAAACAGACAGGGGTGAAAACATAACCTCCTTCCACCTTTGGTGGCGGAGGTAATGAAAATGTACCTGTCATCATTTTCATCCAATAAAGCGGAAGAAAGACTCGCAAAAGATGTTCTCTCGGTCAAAGTGTCCATAATGCCCTCTTCGTTTTCTCCACCTTGACAACAATCTCTTCTCGCACCTTACAAGCACAGAAAGCGTATGACAGAAAGCGTATGTCACAGAATGTGACAAAGCTCACAGCTCACATTCAGCACTGAATATTTAAACTGCCTATCCCCTCACCTTAGACACACCTTATAATTACTGTCAGCAAATTGACATGATTCATGATGTGACGTTTTGTTTGTTTCCGGTAATCAATGGTGACGATTCCTTGGATATAACCATTAATCACGACAAGGCTAACAAGGTGATGGGCGGTTAGGAAATAGTAATACTTTACCTCTTTTTTTTCTTTTTATAAATATCATGTTTTTCAGCCTTTTTAAAAATAATGATAGAATACCTGCACAATTTCCAACACTGTACCAGTTATAAAAAGTGATATGTATATAATAAAATAAAATTTCATTAAAATCAATTATGAAATTTCGTTTTCTGCAAGGCAGCAAGGACTTTGGGACCAACTTGTTGGGAGAAATTTATCCTTCGCTATGTCGAAATGTGAAGCACAGCACAAACATAATATATATATATATATTTTGTATACAGAATCGAGGCTCGTGTAAGAGCTAACACATTGAACATGAAGACATGCACAGACACATAAAACATACAATGAAGAGAGCGGGAGACAAGAGGGGGAGAGAGAGTGAAGCACACAAGCACAACAACAAAAGAGAACAGAGACGTCAATAGATCTGTGGAAGGGACGGGGGGGCTGGGGAGGAGAGAGTACACAGTGTAAAGCAAATGAACACTACAAGGAATTTCAGGAAAGAAGTTGGTGATTGAAAGAGGTGGATATGGGTGTGCTTTAATGGGGGTAGAAAAGATCAAGGTTTTGGATGGGGGGTAACATTATAACATAAGAGATGGTGGTGAACAGCAGTTTTAAAGACCTGGAGAGAGAAGAGGGATTGAAGAGAGTGAGGGAGAAAAGAGGAATGAAAGAGTGAAGGTGAGCAGAGAGTCTTGATTTTGGAAGTTTCACAGAAGAGGGTTGCTGGCAGATTTTTTACCTACTGCACATCAAGGTAGAGGTAAGGCCTTGATGGTTATTGTCCCAGGCTTCAGGACTTGCTTACAGAAATTGGAGACATGTAATTTAGAGTGGGGGGCGGGTAGGCGGGTGAGAGTGATGACATGGCCGATGAGGGGGATGGAATGTGTGCCACACAGTGTCTTGTGGGTGGCGTATGTTTTTGTGTAGAGGTGATATGTTTTTATGTGGTCGTGAGTTTGGAAATTGAGTTATGAGCGACAGTGTTTTGAAATGTGCTTTTCGAGATGTGTTGGTTAAATGTGAATGGGGATTTCACATTGAAGCAGGCCATGGCAGCAACTTTTGAACAACTTTTTGTGACATCTGAAAATGTGTTGAGAATTGAATGGAAGCGGGGGAGGAAATGTGTTTTGTGGATTTTGTGGGTCGGGAAGGTGTGCGTGTCCACAGGTACAGATCAGGCTCTGGAGGAGCGATAACTGCAACCCCCCTCTGCGGCAATTACCCCTGGCAGCCAGTGGTGACTGTAAATTGGAGCCCGTCGGTGGTGGGGTCTGTTGGGCGCCCTGGGGTGAGTGAGACTCCTGGCGACCCGTGTAGCTGCAAGGATGCAGGAGGCAACGGAGCCTGGTGTGTGGAGACCCACACCAGCGGGGTAATGGCAGAAAGGGGCTGTTTGACTGTCACGGGGCCAAGGGGTAAAGGGGGGGGGGGGCAATGAATTTGTAAGTCAAGTGACTTGTGTTTGGGACTGTGGGCACCGCAGCCTGAAGCGCCCCCACCATCCTGCTCATGCGGTACCTCCCTGCTGCCTAGTTGAGAAATGCACACACATGTGAAATGACCTATGCCATGGTCCTGCAGGGGGGTGAAATAAGTGCTTTGTTGATTTTTGGAATGTGTTTGGATTTTGGAATGCGTATGCATGGTTATAGGTTTGTGTTGAATGAATGCGGGTGAAATCCACCGAGCCATGTCACTCACCTGTAACACCAGGACAGAGCCCGCGGAAATTTGGGGTGCATTGCGATGGCCTCGCAGGTAACGTTGCGTCTTGTGGCATCCGCCGGGGGACCGGCCATGTCACTCACCTGTAACACCAGGACAGGGCCCGCGGAAATTTGGGGTGCATTGCGATGGCCCCGCAGGTAACGTTGCGTCTTGTGGCATCCACCGGGGGACGCGGTCTGTCGGAAGGGGTTGTGTTTATGGATCAGAGAGTGTTATGTTGGAAGGGGGTATGTTTATTGTGTTTATCAGAGAAAATGTTTAAAACTTTTTAAAAACTTTTTAAAACTTTTTTTTTGAGTTTCTACTTTTGAAAAACGTTTATATCAGAGTACGTTTATCTGGTACGTTTAAACGTACCAGAGAAAATGAGTCACCAAGCATATAAATTATTACCCTTGTTGCTGTCACTTGGGTATATATTGTGATGGTTTTGTGAATAAAGATAACCCCCCTCGTAGGTAGATGCAACACAACATGTAGCCTCGTTGTAGTTCAGTTATTTCTTATTAAATGTAAGCGTAGTCTCCTTTCCTGTGTTAGTTTTGCGTTGAGCAGGCCAGTAAGTGTAGGCCTCGATTAGGCTGGAATGCCATGTGCTCAGCCTGGAACAAGTCTGGCAAGGCCGAAGGGAGGAGCTGCAGGGAGTGGCCGGTAAGCCGCGAGCAGCCAATCGGTGCCCAAGGGGAGTGGCTCACAACGGCAACGAGAGGAGGAGCTTGGAACATTCAGGTAAGGCCGGAGAGGGGCCATATAAGACCCTGCCCCGAGCCCCCCACGTCAGAGTCGTGTCAGAGCAGAATCGTCAGAACCGGAGCAGTGAGAGTCGCTTCAGAGCTGGGAAAGTCGTGGTGGTTAAATCGGGGATCAAAGAGACATTGTAGCCAGGACTGGATTGAGTTGATTGTCATAGCCCTCTGTACACAAACTCTCCCCGTGCCCTGTGCTCTGCTGTCGCTGTATTAATCGCGCTGTGTGAAGACGACCCATTCCGGGCCACAGACGCGCGATCTCCTTGCCTGCGCTCCCAGCACACGTGCCGTGAACAACCGAGGGCCACGCCGGGCGAGCTGTCCGGAGTGGACGGCGCCAGGACGCGTTTGGGCACGCGAAGTTGTTCTTCCTTCTTTTCCCCTGCGTGAGTGAGTGGGCCCTTTGTCTGGGCTTTAGTTAAGACTGTTAAGCATCTGCTCTGTATCCCTTCCATTTTATCCGGATCGCTGTACATTATAAATAAACCTGTGTTCTTTCTTCTCTTTGATCATTCCCGTCCTTTCTATCTATTGGCCTAGCATCACACGAATAAAACCGCTCAAATCGGGTTCAATAAAAGTAACGGCACGAGTCACATGATACGCAAACCGCTCTGCGTATTCGATTAGCGTGGCTTGTGCGAGGTTCAGTCCCCGTTCTCGTGGTAGCGTGGGTACCAAAGGTACATGTGGAATCGACCCGATACCCATTCCCACGCCCGCTACGGGAGTGGCGACTCGGCCTCGTGGACACGAAGACCCGAGGGGGAAAAGGGGTTTAACCCCCCCCCCCCCCCCCCCCCCCGTACGTCTACGGGCTTCGAGAGATCGTGATAAGGCGTCGTGCAGCGTCTACGGGCGTGATAAGGCGTCGTGCAGCTGAAACGGATGAAGAACGAGCTGCTCGCTTGGCAGACAACACTGAACGCGAGGCACGGCGTCGTGCAGAAGAAATCCCTCACCAGCGAGAAGACCGGCACATAAGGGATGCCCTGCGCCATGCGGACGTACACCATGCGAGACTTGAGCAGGTTCACCGTGACAATCGCAATCTTGATCGATACGATGATACCGATTTCTTCCGAGAGGAACTTCATGTTGACTATAGGCACGCGTTGAGCATGACCTCAGTATTTCAATGCACAAAATGCGCGCATTGTGCTGCTTTGGTGTGGAACGAGGCGGGAAGAGGCTTTTGCTGCAACCACGGCAAAGTCGACCTTAAGCATAATCCTACGAATCCCACACCCGGTTCAATTCCATCACAACCTCCAGATGCTATTAAAAACCTTTTCCTTAACCAGGACTTTGTGAAGCACGCGAAACAGTACAACAACGCGCTGGCAATGGCAAGTATCAGTGTCCGAGAGATAGGTGTGCCTGGCTTCAATCCTGGAGTGCGCATACAAGGTAAGGTTTACCATTTCATTGGTGCTCCTCTTGCCGATCTGGGTTGTACCCCCACGCTTTGCTCAGATCTACTTTCACGATCCAGCCCATGAGCTGGATTATCATCGTGCCCACGCCTCAAACAGTGGCCTGAAGGTCTACTCAACTTGCTTGCCAACGAAATACATCTCTGTGTGTGTGTGTGTCTGTATGTCTGTCTGTGTGTATGTCTGTGACCGCTGCTTCTTTTGATACTTGCCAGGTATATTGCTGGGGACCTGAGGATGTGCCTTTTCATGGTTTGATATTAATCGGACAAGTGGTTACCAAGTTATGACCATTTATTGAGCAAACACATACGTATTGTTACGGACACGACTTTGATGTTATTGTGGGCCGAGCGGAATGGCCGCCGTGTTCGCACAAGTTACCCGATTATACTCGAACGTTGGCCGAGTCGCGCTACGCTAAATCAATTGAGGAAAAGGACACAACGGCTGGGTTAAAATGACACGACACCAAGGGTTCAGTTCTCAAGACCTCCGGAGGAGGTTATAATATTGCGGAAGGTCAGATTACAGGGATGAGAGGTACAGCATAGTAAGATAGGCACTTAATTACGGTCTTATAATAGCCCCGACAGACGACAGATAAACAGGACAAAACTGACTCACACGGGGATTGATGGCAAGGAAAGCGGGTAGTCGATGGCTCAAGGTGCACCTTGGCTCAGGGACAGAATCGACCCGGTCCGGTCCAGTAGATGCGGGGAGGTCGCTCAGCGCTCGGAGGTCGCGACTTGTCTCTTATTCAAGCTCGGGGCGCATCTGATCTCACATCCGGTAAGTCGCTGCGCATATCCGGCGGGGAGTGACACGCCCTCGGCTCGTTAGCTCCGCCCCGGATGGAATCGGCCCGCCGCTTCTCACTGGCTGCGGGGGGTTACCGGGCTCCGCCCCTGACGAGGAGCTGACAGCCAGCCCCTTCGTGGTAACCCCGTGGAGCGCATGGGCAATGGCGGCTAACCGAGCCGGAGTGAGGACGCACACTCCCCGCGCCGCGCCGCGCCGCCCCCCTCTGTTGTTGTCGTTGTTGTTGTAGTTGTTGTTGTAGTTGTTGTTGTAGTTGTTGTTGTAGTTGTTGTGGTTGTTGTTTCATGGGGAACATGGGAGGAGGTATGGGGAGGTCCTAAACTCACTACTGGTGCCATACGATCACATTCTGGTGCAACGAAGAGTCAGAATTAATGGAAACGAGTCCTTAACTGACATAGACTAAGAATAACTAGCAAGATGTCCGAAAGTTGTCTACGTGAGATGCGGTGGACCTGGGCACGACATTTAATGGGGGAAAAAAGGGGAAGGTCGGTTCTACAGAGTGTTATTTACAGGCAATGGGACTAGGGAATGGGGGATTGGGGATAGTTGGGGAGTATTGGGGAAATAGGGGAATATTTACAAGCGGATATGGAGGCCAAGTCCCATATCCGCAACATTGCAACCTTCTCTACCCTCGGGGCGTCCCGACCCGATAAATTTTTACCTATTTTAGTGTGGCACTCAGATGTAGTTCCCTCTACTATTAACTCTACCCTGAGTGCAACAGTTTTACAGATCTTCACAAATGAGTAAATATGTCCCCCTGCGACGTTGCACCCTTCTCCTCACAGAAACACACCCACAGGATAACCGAATTGCGGAAAGAATTCGCAAACTAAACATACAGCCGGTAGGGAGCATTATTTACACAAGACTACGCTGATATTTACACTACGATCCAGGACCTGTTTTTGGAGGAACACATGCAGATGTTATGCATAGAGAGAGCACGCATGCCAGCATCGATACACCAACCCACGAGTGCTCTGTGGCCTTAAGGCCTTTAATAATGTGCAGAGCACCCCTTCCCAGCACCAAAAGCACCACCCCATCACACAGTCAGCACCATCCGGTGCACCAATAAAATGTTTAGTAATCATGGTGTGGTGTCGCAGCCGGCCGATGTTCTGCCGGCTGGTCTTGCCTTCGTGTGGTGCACTTGGCCTTCTTGCTTCTTTCGAAATAAAGAAAGGCGCCAACCGCGTCCATTTCTTATTGTGGCCGTCAGGGGGCCAACTATTAGTGGTTCACCTGTTTGGCATAGGTGCCACGTTGACCCAGAGGTCCATCAATGGGTGGTGCTTGGCCGCAAAAGCACTGCGGTCCATGGTGGGCGGCCACAAACATTGCGGTCCATATGGTGTATCGATCCAGGCAGCAAGCAGCGAAAGTACAGGCCCACAACTGCGAAGCCAGCACCTCTCTCTCCTCTCTCTCTGCCCCAAAGCCAGATCCTCGGAGGTGGGAGACAAAAGAAAAGACAAGTGAGTAAGGTGGTAAGGGCGCAAAAGTGCACGCAATGTAAGGTAATGCACACTGGGCGCACATGGGAACCAGGTGAGACAGGTACGTTCCTACCGTACGCCCCCCCCCCCCCCACCAGGTAACCTACATGGCCCCTCCCTTACCCCTTACTGTATCCACAAAACACAACACTACTCATAAACATCTACTTTACAAATCAACAAACGTCCCTACTGTCTTCCCCGTTCCTCCCATAAACCAAATTCGTCTTCTCTCCCTCCTAACCAATCAAATTTGCCATTTTCAACTTTCATCATAATTTGCCATCTCCAACTCAACATCATAATTTGCCATCACCAATTCATCATCAGTCCCTCCTAGGGAGGGAGAGATGGAATCACCCCAATGTCTCATCCACGTCGTGATGCGTCTCACAAATCCAACAGCAATCCTTACTTCCTGCAACACAAAACAAAGAAAACACAGGTGTGGAGTCATCATCACCACAGGTAAGTGGCTGCGTATGGTGCGACAGGTTCATCAATCCTAACTATTTCCTAAATGACTAACAACTTTACACTACCCGGGGTCTTTCTCCGGCCAAACCATTGGCCCTCTTACACTATGGGTTCTAAAAACCAATTCCCATTGACCAAACTGTGGTGCTTTTCAATTTGGGGTCTCACTCCCCCGATTCATCTCCCGGTGCCCTCGCACAATTTCTGGGCCGCGACGTGTACCTCTCCCAGCGGGTCTACCCACCTGCACACCCCCACCACTGCAGTTGCCTCCGAGCTTACCTGCTCCTTACCCTAACCTAACTACCTGGGGAAGGCCCTCTGGCGCTCTCCCCACTCGGTGCCCTCTCTGGCACTGGGCTGCCCGATCCACACCCGGGATCCTCAGGCACCCACTCACAACTACCGGCTCCCAGAGCCCACCTGCGGCCTCACCTGGCCGACATCCTCACAGTGGTGGAGTGCCCAACCAACTACACACACTAACAGGCTACACGCCCAGCCATTTCCACAACACTAATGCACCCATCCACAACACCATTCTGCAACCGCACCACAAATGCCAATATCCAACCACAATTTACCTATACCCTCTACCTAACACTTACACTACCCGCCCCGGGTACTCGTGAAAGGGGTCCACTCTTCCCCCATCCACACCTTCGCACCATGCACACCACTCCGTACCACTTACTCCAACTCTCTCCACACACCTGTACTTGCACACCTGTGCTCTCATACTTGGTGCCACCTGCACCCTTCTCTCCCCAAGCGCATTCGCGCTGATCCACACACTCACTACTCATACACTGCTCCACACACCTGTCCAGTTGCACACCTGTGCAATCACACCTGTTCAATTCTCACAAAGCATCATCTCATCTAACTACTCCCCTCTGAAACTTGCGCTTCCCAGTCGTCCCTTTAAACTATTGCGCTCCCTCGTCATTATCATCCATACTAATCTACCTGCGTCCCCACTACAGGTATCAGTCACTAACTAAACTTAACGTTACCTAATGTCATCTTCTAGGGCCCTATCAATATCCTAACCCACCCGGGCTAGTTTTCACTGCCATACACCCCATAAACTATAGCGCATTTGCCCCACGTTTGTGAGGGATGATAGAGTTGCCATCCCACCACATCGGGCATTCCCTACTATCAATTTGGCACACCAAATTTCAGCCAATTCAAAAAATTTTCATTTACTGCCAATCCTACCCATCATCTGCCAATCATTACTGCCAATCCTTTGCCAATCATCAAATTTTGTTTTTCTCTAATTTTGGGTCCAAAACACTAACCTCATCACCCAGTCTACTCACTAATGCCTCTCGGTGCGCCAATTCCTGTCCAAAGCCCGGCTTCGTACAGCCAAGCCATGAATGCGGGTTGTGTGGTGCCAGCGGCTGGATACGTCCCGCATTCGGTGCAGGGAAGGAGGTTTACCCGGGCCGAGGTCCCACGCACCATCTTGGCACGGAGCCATCCCATGGCTCGATCTCGGCCTGCCGGAATGCCTCAACAAAAAGTGGTCGCCATGACGACCCTTCCTATCCAGCCGCCCGCTCCGCCTCGTGGAGCACGGACGCGGCCGTTCCCAGCGAGGCCCGGCACGCACCGAGGGCCCGATTCGGCTAAAAGTCGACCTAACCTCTAACCCGGTTACCTTCGATGCCTCACCTGCATGCTTACACCCCGCAGCCCGTTCCTTGCTCACACATCCAGCCGTTCCCATGCTCCTCGTACCTTTTCCTTACACACCCAGGTACCCTCATTCCACTCACAGCCTTGGTCACACACCTGACCACCGAACACTTTGGCACACATTCGTTGGTCGCACACCTCACCAACACACCTCTTCGCGCCCCCTCCTCTGTCACCTCCTCTGTGACAATCACAGGTGTGCTCTCATTCGCACACCCAACCACGTGCCTCACTACCAATTCCAGCGTGCATTCCCACTCACGCTCTACCATTCCAGGTGTGCATCCTTCCATTCCAGGTGTGCATCCTCGCTCACCTGTCACACCCAACTCATGTTCCTTGTCACTCTCACTACTCTCACCTCCATTCTTGACAGCGCACTCACCCTTACTCTTGACAGCGCACTCTTTCCTCATGCACCTGTCCGTTACACACCTTTCTCGCACACACTCTCCCGTTACACACCTTTCTCGCGCACACTCTCCCGTTACACCCTCTGTAACACTCACCACAGGCGTGCATTCTTCCTTGCCTTTGACAGCGCACTCTTTCCCCATGCACCTGTCCGTCACACACCTTTCTCGCGCACACTCCTGCGCACACTCTCCCGTCACACCCTCTGTAACACTTACCACACCGCGCTTCCATGTGCTCCCTCGCACACGCGCTACGACCGACTCACTCTCGCCAGCACCCTCACTCCTTGGCACGCACTTTTTCCTCACACACCCCAGAGTCGGACTTTATCGCACACCTCCTCTTTCGCACACCAGACCTGCCGCACACTTCACCAACGGCCTCTCACGAACACCCGGGTCCATCTCGACCCCCAAGCTTCTTGAATCACCTGGCGCATCATACGCACGACCATATTGGTCACCACTTACACCGGGTCCTCTTCCTCTTCGCTTCTCCTCCATCACCTGCGAATCCCTCATCCGGTTAATGAGCACATCATCACGATCCAAACACAGACTTTGGACCAATTCTTTTATCTCCTCCTTTATCTCTTTCTTATCCCCTCTCCGTCGCTTCTTAATTTCGCTCACCCCTTCTTCCACTTCTTCTAATTTCTGCTTCACCTCTTTTATTCCCCGGTACGTCTTCTCAAGCTCGTCCTCCAAGGCTACCTTGACCGTTTCCATGTGCGTCCTCACCTGCCGGTCCTTCGTCTCCATTACCTCTATCACCTCGTCCAACCTCGTTGTCAATCCCTCACGTACCATCTGACATTCCCTCTTCGTCGCTACCAAGTCATTTTTTAGGTCATTTTGTGTCGCTTTTAAACCTCCTAATACCGCAGTGTTCCTTTGAACCTGCTCCGTTAGTCCTTTTTGTCCCTCCGTCAGCTGTTCCACCTCCTGCGTCAGGTCCTCTATGCCCCCTTGCAATTTTACAGTCCCCTTTCTCACCTCCTTCTCCATGCGCTCCTTACAGTGCCTCACCTCCTCGCGCACTCCTCCGACCTCCTCACTCACTCCTCTTCTGATCTCCTCTCCCATCACTTGCATCTCCTGCCCAGATGCCACCCTCATCTGCTCCATTTCCTCCCTGTGAGCATCCAGTTTGGTTTCTACCCCCATTCTGACCCCCTCTATCTGCTGCCCCATTTGTTTAACTTCCCTTTCCGCTTGGTCCCTCATGTCCCTCAATTTGCCTTCCATCCTGTTTTCTAACCCCTCTAACCCCTTTTGCATCCCTTCCATTTGATTCTCTTGAGCGGCCATTCTGTTTTCTACCCCCATTAACCCATTTCTCACCTCTTTTATCCCGTTGTCTAACCCCTCAAAATTATTGTCTAACTTCCCAAATTTCTTGTCTAACTCCTCAAAATTATTGTCTAACTTCCCAAATTTCTTGTCTAACTCCTCAAAATTATTGTCTAACTTCCCAAATTTCTTGTCTAACCCCTCACCAGTACCCCTCGCTTCGTCCCTCAATTTGCCTTCCAATCGCTCACCCCGAGCATCCATCCGGTTCCCCAACCGCTCACTATCAGCCCTCATTCCCACAATTTGGTCTCCCATTCGTTCCATAAGGGCCCTCATTTGCAACATAAAAAGGTTCGAATCCACCAGGGGCGCTGCCACGGTCGCGGTCGCCGTGACCAGCGAGGCGCCATTTTGTGCGTCTGCTATCCTCGCTGCTTCGCTCTCCTCACGTCCCTCAATTTGGTCCTGGACCGACCCTGCCTCACTCTCCTCTACCGGAACCCAGCCGACTTGGTCTGCCATAGCGCGACTTTCAAAATTCGGGTTTTTATTTTCGTAAAACAAAATCAAATTTCGCCGTTATAATTTCGAGCGCGGGAAACGCGCTCCGGATCGAATTCTACTTCCCAACACCAAAATGTTACCCTAATGGTACAATTGGTGTTCCAAAATTTGGGCCTAATAAATTTAGTCCCAGGTCCGAATCCGACACTCCTGACACCAATTGTTACGGACACGACTTTGATGTTATTGTGGGCCGAGCGGAATGGCCGCCGTGTTCGCACAAGTTACCCGATTATACTCGAACGTTGGCCGAGTCGCGCTACGCTAAATCAATTGAGGAAAAGGACACAACGGCTGGGTTAAAATGACACGACACCAAGGGTTCAGTTCTCAAGACCTCCAGAGGAGGTTATAATATTGCGGAAGGTCAGATTACAGGGATGAGAGGTACAGCATAGTAAGATAGGCACTTAATTACGGTCTTATAATAGCCCCGACAGACGACAGATAAACAGGACAAAACTGACTCACACGGGGATTGATGGCAAGGAAAGCGGGTAGTCGATGGCTCAAGGTGCACCTTGGCTCAGGGACAGAATCGACCCGGTCCGGTCCAGTAGATGCGGGGAGGTCGCTCAGCGCTCGGAGGTCGCGACTTGTCTCTTCTTCAAGCTCGGGGCGCATCTGATCTCACATCCGGTAAGTCGCTGCGCATATCTGGCGGGGAGTGACACGCCCTCGGCTCGTTAGCTCCGCCCCGGATGGAATCGGCCCGCCGCTTCTCACTGGCTGCGGGGGGTTACCGGGCTCCGCCCCTGACGAGGAGCTGACAGCCAGCCCCTTCGTGGTAACCCCGTGGAGCGCATGGGCAATGGCGGCTAACCGAGCCGGAGTGAGGACGCACACTCCCCGCGCCGCGCCGCGCCGCCCCCCTCTGTTGTTGTCGTTGTTGTTGTAGTTGTTGTTGTAGTTGTTGTTGTAGTTGTTGTTGTAGTTGTTGTGGTTGTTGTTTCATGGGGAAGATGGGAGGAGGTATGGGGAGGTCCTAAACTCACTACTGGTGCCATACGATCACATTCTGGTGCAACGAAGAGTCAGAATTAATGGAAACGAGTCCTTAACTGACATAGACTAAGAATAACTAGCAAGATGTCCGAAAGTTGTCTACGTGAGATGCGGTGG
The DNA here is from genome assembly GCF_964187855.1 of Myxine glutinosa. Taxonomy (NCBI): domain Eukaryota; kingdom Metazoa; phylum Chordata; class Myxini; order Myxiniformes; family Myxinidae; genus Myxine; species Myxine glutinosa. Next base: position 79,307,115 of record NC_136270.1, read on the forward strand.
ACCTGGGCACGACATTTAATGGGGGAAAAAAGGGGAAGGTCGGTTCTACAGAGTGTTATTTACAGGCAATGGGACTAGGGAATGGGGGATTGGGGATAGTTGGGGAGTATTGGGGAAATAGGGGAATATTTACAAGCGGATATGGAGGCCAAGTCCCATATCCGCAACAGTATTTTGTGTGCACGTACGGCCACGCACGTGAACGAAGGAACAGCGAAGGACGAGAGCGAAGGAACGGCGAAGGACGAGAGCGAAGACCGAAGGAACGAGGAAAGTTTTAATTTTTTTTTTGCATGTACGGTCAAGCTACAGCGAAGGAACCGCATGTGTGTTTGTTGTTCTCTTCTCTTTGTGCTTTTCCTTGCGATGAAATTGCAAAATGGCAAAATATGTTGGCGCTAATTGAAGAATTGGCCATTAAAACTAATTTGCGATTAATCGTAACAGCGATATGCGAACTTCCAGACAGTGAGGCCTTATTTTTGGTACGTACGTCAACGTACGTATGTCCACGTACCTACCTCCCCACACGTACGGGCACGCACTAGTATACACAAAATAAGAAATAATAATCGTAACAAAAAAAAACAAAAAAAACCACACACAACCAACCGACACCGTTCGAGGTGCCTCCATAAACTTCCTCCATATCCAAAATGAGCCTTTCAAGGCAACCTGGCCCACCTTGTCACACATCCTCCTTCTTTCTGTCCCACACACTCCCAGCCGAGCAAGAAATGCAGAAAAGGAATTGCCAATATACCTTCTACACCCCACCTCAAATGGCTGACACAAAACTCGCCAACCCTCTCCCGGCACTCTGCCTCCAGCTCAGTGTACTTTCCTCTCTTCATCTCGTGCACCTCCTCCATATTCTCTTCCCAAGGTACCGACAATTCCCCTAAGATGACCTGTCTTGTTGCACCTGACCAAATGACAATGTCAGGCCGCACCTTGTCACACAGATCTCCTCTGGGAATACCAATTGTGGCTTCAGGTCCGCCACCACCTGCCAATCACAAGCATCTGACAGCCCTCTTGCTTTCCACCTCCTCCTCTTTCCACCTCTTACCACTTGGCCATCTTTGACAAACCACACCTCTCCCCCATCAGTCTCCTTCTCCACTCTTCTTTCTGTCAGCACCTCATTTTTCATTGGACATGTATGTTTGATGGTGGTAGTGAGGTGAGGTATACAGTCACGTGAAAAAGTAAGTACACCCCATGTAAAGTTTTGACTTTTTCAACATATTTCAACATACAGCTATTTCATCTTCATTTCAACATTATTGACAGATAAAGGTGATATAATATAACAAATATCATGAAACATGTACATTTTGTAGTCCATTGTATAATACTAGTGCATGCCCGTACATGCGGGGAGGTAAATACGTGGACATACTTACGTTGACGTACGTACCATAAATAAGGCCTCACTGTCCGGAAGTTCGCATATCACAGTTACGATTAATCGCAAATTAGTTTTAATGGTCAATTATTCAATTTTTCAAACCGCGAGGCAGAAACAACAAACACACGCGGTTCCTTCGCTGTAGCTTGACCGTACGTGCAAAGAAAAATTAAAACTTTCATCGTTCCTTCGGTCTTTGCTCTCGTCCTTCGTCGTTCCTTCGCTCTCGTCCTTTGCTGTTCCTTCGTTCACGTACAAAACATATGTGTTTGCTAAATAAATACCCATAACTTGGTAACCACTTGTCCAATTAATAGCAAACCTTGAAAAGGCACATCCTCAGGTCCCCAGCAATATACCTGGCAAATTTCACTTAGATCGGACCAGTGGTTGTCGAGAAACAGCGGTCAAAGACATACACACAGACAGACACACAGAGATTGCTTGCATTATAGAGAGATAAATAAACATAAATGCAAATTTCGCATGTGGAAAAAGTAAGTACACCCTTGGCTCTAAGAGGTGGTATTGCCCCCTTTGGCAGAAACAACCTCAAGTATGCGTTTCTTATAACTATCTACCAGTCTCTGACATCGACTGGGAGAAATTTTTGCCCACCCCTCCATGCAGAATTCTTTCAGCTGTGCGATGTTTGAGGGGTTTCTTGCATGCACAGCTCGTTTCAAATCCCCCCACAACATCTCGATAGGATTTAGATCCGGGCTTTGACTTGGCCATTCCAGAACCCTCCATTTCTTTCTTTTCAGCCATTCCTTGGTGGATTTACTGGTATGTTTAGGGTCATTGTCATGTTGCAAGGTCCACCTTCGGTTGAGCTTCAACTTTCCGACAGATGGCCTCACATTATCCTCAAGCACCCTCTGGTACAATGTAGAATTCATAAATGTATTCTATGATGGTGAGCTGCCCAGGCCCTGATGCAGCAAAGCTGGCCCAAAACATAATATTTCCACCAACATGCATTACAGTTGGTATCAGGTTCTTTTGGTCAAATGATGTGTTTGGTTTTCGCCAAACATGTCTTCTGGTACTGTGTCCAAATAGCTCTACCTTTGACTCATCTGTCCAGAGCACATTGTTCCAGAAGTGCTGGTCTTTGCCGAGGTGTTCATTGGCAAACTTTAGTCTTGCCCTGATGTTCTTTCTGGACAGCGAAGGTTTCCTCCTGGCACACCTCCCATGCAGATCAAATTTGTGCAGCCTCTTTCTAATGGTAGACTCGTGCACTTTGACATCAACAGTGGCAGGAGCTACCTGTAGGTCCCGTGATGACATTCTGGGGGTCTTAGAGACTTCTTTCAGCATCTTGCAGTCTGCTCTCAGACTGAACTTGCTGGGGCGGCCTGGCCTGAACAAGTTGGCATTTGTTTGGAATCTTCTCCACTTGTAGATGATCTTCCGGACAGACGAATGATTGATTTCAAATTGTTTGGATATCTTTTAAAATCCCTTCCCAGACTCATAGGCATCTATAACCTTCTTTCTGAAGGCCTCAGAGAGCTCTTTTGATCTAGGCATGGTGATGCTGCACACTTCAACAACAAAGAGCAAACCAAACTAAATGTCTGAGGTTTAAATAAGACAGGTTCCTCCAAGATCCTCTATAACGATTTTCTAATCATTTGCACCTGAGCTGGTGCACCTGATTCTAATTTTAGGTATTTAAAGTAGTGATAAATGTAGGGGTGTACTTACTTTTTCCACATGCGAAATTTGCATTTATGTTTATTTAAATTATACAATGGACTCTAAAATGTAAATGTTTCATGATATTTGTTCTATTTTGTCACCTTTACCTATCAATATTGTTGAAATGAAGATCAAATAGCTGTATGTTGAAATATGTTGAAAAACTCAAAACTTTACATGGGGTGTACTTACTTTTTCACGTGACTGTATGTTGCATAATGAGATAGCGGGGCAAAACGGGATAGTGGAATAAACCCTGGAATATTTCAGCAATCAATACAATGCTGAAACTATGTAAGTTAATTTAATGAGTAATTTAATGAGTAATTTAATGAGTAATTTAATGAGTAATTTAATGAGTAATTTAATGAGTAATTTAATGAGTAATTTAATGAGTAATTTAATGAGTAATTTAATAAGTAATTTAATGAGTAATTTAATGAGTAATTTAATGAGTAATTTAATGAGTAATTTAATGAGGAATTTAATGAGGAATTAAAAGTGGGAGGGGGCAACACCACGCATACCTCTTTTAAGGTGTGTATAAACCCTGGAATAAACGTGGGAGGGGGCAACACCACGCATACCTCTTTTAAGGTGTGTATAAACCCTGGAATATTTCAGCAATCAATACGATGCTGAAATGATGTAATTTACTGTGTAAGATGGTCGACCTTGTAGTGGGGCGGCTTAGCCCAAATATTCAAAAGAATTGTGCATTTTGTGAAACAAGCACCAAATTTGGCACAAATGTACATTAATATGTTGCGAACATTTTCAGATATTGGGCCACTTGAAATTCCGTAATTTTTTTTTTCAAATTTTTTCAAATTTCGTAATTTCAAATTTTTCGGGTGACACCGTCACAATTTCGGTCTTCGAGGCCGGCCGATAGGCAAAGTGTGACCGGAAGGGACGAGGTTCTCCTGACCACGTGGCCCTCGATCTGGGAAGCGAGAGGCGTTCCATTAGTGGACGCGCCCCTCACGCCCGACTTTTGGGCGGCCCCGGCAGGCCGTTTGTTTTGACGTTCCGTGACAGGCCCCGCACCCCCACCTCCGGGCCGACCGGAAGCTTGTGCTGAGTACATCATACCTGAACAACTCAGTGAGGCAGAACACAGCAGTGCACACCAGGGTGACCCCTTCAGTGCATAAACCAATTAACCTGTCCACTGCAGGGCATATAGAAATGAAGTTATTTTCTGCATATAATAATAATATAAGTTCAGTTCTATATAACAATTTCTGTTATCACCACTACCACTACAACTACCACTACTACAAGCTTTGTCTGGAATTTTGTGGACTAACAGACAAACAGACATACAGACAAGCTGGGATCAAAACATTACCTCCTTCCACCATTGAGTGTAGAGGTAAACATCATGGAAATTATATCATGCCCTAGATTTAATTCATGCTTACCCGTGTATTTGCTTCACTGGTTCACAAGGTCTTTTGCATACATGTAATTCAGACTCTCGTCTTCATTGCTGACCACACAATGTTCGCAACATATTAATGTACATTTGTGCCAAATTTGGTGCTTGTATCACAAAATGCACAATTCTTTTGAATATTTGGGCTAAGCCGCCCCACTATATCGGCCGGCCTCGAAGACCGAAATTGTGACGGTGTCACCCGAAAAATTTGAAATTACGAAATTTGAAAAAATTTGAAAAAAAAAATTGCGGAATTTCAAGTGGCCCAATATCTGAAAATGTTCGCAACATATTAATGTACATTTGTGCCAAATTTGGTGCTTGTATCACAAAATGCACAACAGGTTTGCTATGCTGCTACACTATAGAGGCGAAGTCAGGATGAATTTCGTAATAAAAAAGTCAAGTTCTTCGGCGACGAAAATTTAACATGGGGTTTTCCTATGTAAATTTACCCTGAAGTAATTTTACCGAAAATCCTGGAAATTTCGCGGGGCCAGTTTCTGTCGAGTGTTTAAGACGTACTAGCGACTGCGAAATCCGGAATCAGAATTAAAATCCGAGCCTCCGTTAGCTCTAAGGGCCCCCCAAAACAAATCGCATATATTCCTAATGAAAAAACTTCGAAGCTCCTAAATCCCGAATCCCAAACCATCCGATGTCAATCCATATATTCACACCTCGGGACGAACGTTATGCATCTAATGACAGGCATACAAACCATCAAAAAATATTTTAAGACCACTTTATTGGACAAAATGAGGTGCGGCCTAACTTCTAGTCGAGACCACGGCCCGAACACGATAACGACGAGAATAGAACTCGCACACCCGGTGCAATACCAATAATCGAAAACCGATTCCAAAATGGCCCCTCGCTACGATTTGCCATGATCACATTTTATTTTCACGTACTTCAAATCGACGGATTTTTACCAAATAAAATATCCCCTTCGATGCACTAATGTCATTTTTGCGGCAAAAGTGGAAACAGATTCTAATTTGGAAATAAAACGAAGGCGTACACAATGTAACAAAATCTCCTCGGAACCGAAATTCGTGCCACGGAACGTGGTGACGTCATCGCGCTTTACACTTAAACGACCTATTTTATATAAGTTCATATTTTGAATAACTCGGTCAATCTTTGCCCAATCTTCTCCAAATAAAGGTTCCCGTTATCCACAGATACCCCTGTATCCTCCTAGAGGCGAAGTCAGGATGAATTTCGCAAAAAATAAAGTCCTTCGGCGACGAAAATTTAACATGGGGTTTTCCTATGTAAATTTACCCTGAAGTAATTTTACCGAAAATCCTGGAAATTTCACGGGGCCTGTTTCTGTCGAGTGTTAAGACGTACTAGCGACTGCGAAATCCGGAATCAGAATTAAAATCCGAGCCTCCGTTAGCTCTATGGGCCCCCCCAAAACAAATCGCATATATTCCTAATGAAAATACTTCGAAGCTCCTAAATCCCGAATCCCAAACCATCCGATGTCAATCCATATATTCACACCTCGGGACGAACGTTATGCATCTAATGACAGGCATAAAGATCATCAAAAAATATTTTAAGACCACTTTATTGGACAAAATGAGGTGCGGCCTAACTTCTAGTCAAGACCAGGGCCCGAACACGATTCCTTCACTCGACGATAACTCCGACAATATAAGTCGCACAAATTCGTAACATACCTTTTTCTTGTCGCGGTATACTCACGCTTCTCGACGCAGTGTGGAAAAGGAGGGATTCTGACTTAGAGGCGTTCAGCCATAATCCCTCAGAGGGTAGCTTCGCGCCCAAATACCGGAACCACCCGAATACCACTTTCTGAGTCTGAGTGCGAACGGGCCCGTGTCCAGGGATAAGTTAAGACCATATAAGGCTGCCCTGTGTATCTGCTTATTCTTCTTCTTCTTCACTGTACATTGCTTCTTCTTCTTCACTGTACATTGCTTCTTCCTCTTGACTATACATTGCTTCTTCTTCTTCATTGTACAAAGTGTAAATAAATTGCTTGTTATTCCTTTTCCTCTTAATTCGACTGTCTTGGTGATTTCTCCATTGGATAAACGTGGCACGATTCGGAACCGCTAGAATCGGGTCTAGTCATTGTTAACAGCTCGGATCACGGATCGCTACCGCTCGGCATTTCTATCTGTATCCGTGATTCAGGCGGGAGTTATATCCTTGCTTCCTGGGCGGCGTAAGTAAGTAGGTAATAAGAATTCGGCTTACAACCCTAATTAACGCCGTCCGGAAGGAACGTCATAGCTCCGGATCCCGTCGGCTAGTAAAAAGACAAGGGCATTAATCCCCCCTTGTAGGCCTCAAGCTGACACCGTGTATCGTTCAATCCCGTTCCGAGGTCAGAGAGACTAAAAAATAATCACTGGTAATCTGAGTACGTGCCGAGTTGTAGCACATACAAAACGTTTAACTAACAGATCCTGCCAGTTTGAAAGTTTTCCACGCGTTTATGTCACACTACTTTGTCTTGCATCGAAGGCACTAATTTTGAATCTAGGCCTATCAGAACACTTGCTTGGGTCACATGACATACAAAATGGCGGCGCCCATGTCACGCTGAATGTTTAGTCATGGCCTCGGGGAAAATCGCGTTGAAAGTGCTTCATGCACTTTGAACACGTCGTGAATGACATAACTTCGCCGTTTACGCCTCTTAGATGGAGTAAATATCGTGAATGCCTGCAGACGTGGCTGCAATTGGACGGTGAGTGCCACAATCTTGCCAACAGACACCAGCATCTGGTCAACGTCGAGTTCACCAACACCTCCACGAGTCTATGATACACCTCTACGACTCTAGGATCTACCTCCACGAGTCTACGATACACCTCCACGAGTCTAGGATCTAGCTCCATGAGTCTAGGATCTACCTCCACGAGTCTAGGATCTACCTCCATGAGTCTAGGATCTACCTCCACGGGTCTAGGATCTACTTCCACGAGTCTAGGATCTACCTCCACAAGTCTAGGATCTACCTCCACGAGTCTAGGATACACCTCCACGAGTCTAGGATCTACCTCCATGAGTCTAGGATCTACCTCCACGAGTCTAGGATCTACCTCCATGAGTCTAGGATCTACCTCCACGGGTCTAGGATCTACTTCCACGAGTCTAGGATCTACCTCCACAAGTCTAGGATCTACCTCCACGAGTCTAGGATACACCTCCACGAGTCTAGGATCTACCTCCACGAGTCTAGGATCTACCTCCACGAGTCTAGGATCTACCTCCATGAGTCTAGGATCTACCTCCACGGGTCTAGGATCTACTTCCACGAGTCTAGGATCTACCTCCACGAGTCTAGGATCTACCTCCACAAGTCTAGGATCTACCTCCACGAGTCTAGGATACACCTCCACGAGTCTAGGATCTACCTCCACGAGTCTAGGATCTACCTCCACGAGTCTATGATCTACCTACACTGCTAATTATACCCCAAGTTATTGTGCAGGGTGGGACGAAACGAGCTTTGTTGTACAATATCTGCATCGGTGGGTGATATTGGATATGCGTCCGCCTGCGTTCGGTCAACCCACTGTTTACGTTTGATCTCGATTAAAGGTCACATGACAGAGGTAAAACCTCAGATGTTTCAAACTCGAGTTATGATCTGCAAAAATATTTTCAAAGGGCACAAGTCCTGTTACACCCAAAAATTTAATCTGTCCATCTTTGCACAGCAGGCCATTGTGGTGTCAAATTTGGTTGTTGTTGTATCACTTCGGACAGTTCTCTCGAACAAGCCCGTGACACAAAGACAGCGGATCGATGTCCCAGAAACGACCCAGAGATCCCCCACATCTAGGATGGTGTGACCCACCTTCACGAAGTCAGGGCCACGTCAGAGAGAAACAGGGACAAGAGGGAAAGGGACGGTCCATGGGGACCAATCGGCACTCTGACCCTAATAAAGCACTGACCTGATGAATCCGGGCAGCAGGACAGAATGGGGAAGATTTTGCCCCCGAATTGCATTGGGGGTAGGAGGGGGAAGGGTTCAACCACCATGAAGAAGCATCCGCGATATTTACTGTCAAGTTTGATTGAAATCCCTTCTCTCGTCCACAAGTTGTTGTGGTAACCAAGATTTTAAATTAAAGGTCACATGACCATGGTCCCTTTGACCTTTTGAACCCAAAATCGAACCAGTTCATCTTTGCATTACAGTTCATACCAATTTTGTTATCATACCAATTAATTATTACAGTTCATACCAATAAGCCAATCCCATAAGCGGTTATTCTGGAAACGAAAGTCTGGTACGGACCGACAACCGGACGAACAACCGTCCTGCGGAGGCATAAAAACGTGCACTGTATACTAATTTTAATAATAAAATGCTCACGATCACCTTGCTGTTCTACCTGAGCTAAATAATTGCTGATTAATTCTACCTGAGATTTTTCAAGTACATTGCTTGATCTTGTGCGTTTTTCTGTCTGTCTGTTTGTCTATCTGTCTGTTTGTTTGTCTGTCTGTTTGTCTGTCTGTCTGTCAGTCAGGCGCCTACAGGTCACAATTTTCAACCGATCTTCACGAAACTTCACCAAATGGTAGAGCTGATCATAAGCAAGAAGCTTATTGTTTTTGGGATTGAAAGGTCAATAGGTCAACATAGGCCAAAGTTCACCAACTTTGTCGAATTTCTAAAATCCTCAATTTTCATCCGATTGCCTTGAAATTTTAAGAAGGTTTGTGCTACTTGAGCCCGTGGACATTCAGAATTTTCGCATACATCGAAGCCTGCATCTTAGTTTATTCACCGTCGTGTCAATACGCAATCATGCGATTTACTTCAGATGTGTGCCTTATTATTATATATGGATTGATACTTATTGTATCAATGGATTATCATGTATTCATCGGATTCATACCGCCGACCATAACACCAAGCTTCCCTACTCTACATTCACTCTGCTATCCCTGGTCATCATGTGGTCCCCATATGCATCTGGAGGCATTTTTAGTGTCGCCCCTTCATCCGTTGTTTTCCAGACAACCACGAAACGTCGTCAATAAGCAATATCCCTTCCATATGCCAAGCTTACCCATTTTCGAGAGGATATCTCTGATGGTTTCAAAAATATTTTGGGTTAATTTCAGAGAAATTCATTGAATTTTACAGTCGGTACGTACGACAAAAGTACATTTTTTACATTTCCGCTGTATGATGCGTGCGTAAGTAAAAGCCTTCAAAACTGACAGGGCCACAGAACCATGGGAGGTCTATGCCGAGCATAAATTCCTAGGCTGAATTATATGTACTGACGGAGATACCAGGCCGCAAAGTCGGCACCGGAGCTAAAAATCCTCCTTTTTGACTCGACATGACCCAGTTTGACGTGGCCGTTCGCGGAAACTGGCAGGATTTCAGAGTTAAACTTTTAACACAAGGTCAGGCATGTTATATACAATTTTAAAAATGCATAGAAATCGTAGTCCCACGAGTTCGGAACGAAACTCATTTTTTTGGCACTATTTCAGGCCTTAGCTTGAGGCCTATTGGTAAGGGGAAAGGCTGACGTTGGAGATCCCAACAACAATATATATAATAGGCTAATGCTGTTTGTCCCACCGTAAAACACAGAAATGCTCCTCCGAAATCTTATTATAATAGAGCAAACGTATATGGTTATGCATGTCGTTATGTCGTTATGTTTACATGGGACGAAAACGTCTTCTTCTGCTTCTTCAATTAAAATCACCACCCTCTTAATTAACCCTCTTAATTGTGTTAAGACTGAGGCCCCTCAGACCTTTGACGACCCTTTAATTCCCCCAAGAACCTTCAGACCACTAATACCCCTGAAGACCCAAAATACACTGAAGACCCCAAAGACCCCAAAGACCCAAAACACACCAAAGACCTAAAATACCCTTCAAGGCCCTGAGGCTCAAAAAAAACCCTGAATACCCAAAAACTCAAAAGACCCTGAATACCCAAAAACTCAAAAGACCCTGAATACCCAAAAACTCAAAAGACCCTGAATACCCAAAAACTCAAAAGACCCCAAAGACCCAAAAGCCCCCGAAGACCCCAAACACCCCGAAGACCCCAAACACCCCGAATACCCCAAACACCCCGAAGACCCAAAACACCCCGAAGACCCAAAACACCCCGAAGACCCAAAACACCCCAAAGAAAGACCCAAAACACCCCGAAGACCCAAAACACCCCGAAGACCCAAAACACCCCGAAGACCCAAAACACCCCGAAGACCCAAAACACCACGAAGACCCAAAACACCCCGAAGACCCAAAACACCCCGAAGACCCAAAACACCCCAAAGACCCAAAACACCCCGAAGACCCAAAACACCCCGAAGACCCAAAACACCCCGAAGACCCAAAACACCCCGAAGAGCCAAAACACCCTGAAGACCCAAAACACCCCGAAGACCCAAAAGACACCGAAATGTTCAAAGATGCCTACCCCTCTGGAAAAACATGAGGTGAGGCATGCGAAGCACACCGAGTCACACTAGTATTAAGAAATATTAAGTAAAGGATGCTTCACATTCATCAAAATTTAAAGGGAAATTATAATTTTTTCAATCACACAAATTTTTTTACCAGGTGGTGTGCCACAAGGCTGGTCTGCAGCTCCCTCTGTGCACACCTTACACTTGAATGTAGCTGCCACACTGGTTAATGACCCTCTCAGACCACTACATTTTTGATGAACCACTCAGCGCACATTATACATTGAATGGAGTTCACTCTGACACCCTTCCTGCACACAGCACACGGCCACTTCCCAGTTCTTTCCACCTCACCACATGCTTTACCACCTGCCATCACCTTCGTTTTTCTGATATTCACCTTCAGACCTTTTGTCTCCATACATTCCTTCCACTTGTTCATCTTCTCCCTCAGTCCATCCATACTCTCCCCAATCAACACCAGATCATCTGCATTCAACAACTCCCATGGTAAACCCTCCTTTACATTCTGAGCCAGCACCTCCATCACAGCTACAAATAGTAGTGGACTTAGTACCGACCCCTGATGCACTCCAACCTTCACCTCAAACTCACCACTGATCCCATTCTTCGTCCTTACAGCTGTGCGCGCTCTCGTGTACATTGCCATCACTACTCTGATCAACCATTCCTCCACTCCTAACTTCCACAATGCCCATGTCACTACTTCGTGTGGAACCCTATCGAATGCTTTCTCCAGATTAACAAACCCAAGAAAGAACTTCTTCCTCTTCTCCATGTACTTCTCCTGCAACTGCCTTACAATAAAAAGTGCGTCTGTCATTCCTCTTCCTGGCATAAATCCAAACTGCATTTTGTCGATCTTCACTTTCTTCCTTATCCTCTTCTCCATCACCCTTTCCAATACCTTCATTCCATGCTCTAATAACTTTATCGCCCCATACAAGCCACAGTCCAGAGGGTCACCTTTCCCCTTGTATAGAGGGACGAGGGTACTCAGTTCCCAATTCACTGGAATGTGGCCTTCTTTCACCACCAGATTACAGATCTCTGTCATTCTCTTCACACCCCAACTTCCCACTGCCTTCAACATATCTCCCACAACTCCCGTCGGCCCTCCAGCTTTTCCACTCTTCATTGCTTTTATCGCTTCCTCAACTGCCTTCTCAGTTATCTTTTCTGCCGGTCCTAAAACTGGGTTACTCTCTATGTTGCCATCCCATTCATTCTCTGCATTCAACAGCATTTCCATATATCTCTTCCATCTTCCTTTAATTCCATCTGGGTCCACAACGATTTGTCCCACTTCATCCTTCAAGCAACTCACCCCCATCACATCGCACCTCTCTTTCGCGATATGCTTTGCAATCCTCAATACCGCTCTCCGACCCTCTTCCAAATCCAAGCGTTCTCCGAAAATTTTCCTATATCCCTCCTGCGCCTTTGCCACCTCTTTCTTTTGCAGCCTTCTTGGCTGCCTTATAACTTTCATGCTCTGCCTCTTCTGCTCATGTACCCTTCACCTTCTGCCAATCCTTGAACTTCTTCCTCTTCTCGTCAATCCTCTTTCCAACTTCATCATCTCACCACCATGTTTCCAAGTTCCTCTGTGGTCCATTTGTCCATCCACATACCTCACCAACGGCTCCCAACAGACTATCTTTCATTCACATCCAACCAATTTCAAGCTCAACCACATCATCCTCAACCATACTCAGCCTCTCTTTTGATGCCTCCCTCACTGTCACCTCTTTCAACCTCCACACCTTCATTCTCGGTTGGTACTTCACCCGCCAAGCTCTCCCCGCACCTTTCACCCTTATGTCGCAAACAACCAAGTGGTGCTGTGAAACAGCCTCCTCCCCCGGGATCACCTTTGTGTCCCGGAGGTTCCCCCTATCTCGCCTACGCACCATCAGGTAGTCAACAGTTGTCGTCGACCCACCTGACATGTATGTAACAAGCTTATTATCCGCTTTCTGGAACTGAGTATGACAAATCAACAAACCAGCTACATCAGCAAACTCCAAAATCCTTTCACCTTCTCCATTCTTCACACCATGTCTGTCACCCCCATGAACTCCCTCAAAACCGTTTATACTCCTTCCCACATGTCCATTTCGGTCTCCCCCTACCACAACAACTTCCTCATCTTTCACATTTTCCATCAGCTTCTCTATTGCACACCAGAACTTGTCCTTCTCTTCATCGCTCCGAACGATCTGCGGAGCATATCCCGAGATGACATTCACCAAGAGCTTTCCAATCATCATTTTCACCATCATCAACCTTTCACTCACTCTGGTCACACTCACCACACTGTCTGCAAACTCCTCAGAAAACAGGACACCAACACCATGCACACCTTCCGGGTACCCTTGCCACACAAACTTGTATTTCTGTCCCTGCCTACCCTTCACCATTATCACACCACTTCCCTTCTATCTCGTCTCCTGCACACAACGTATGTCCACTCTTCTTCTGACCAATACTTCCACCACTTCTCCTGATCTCCCTGTTATTGTCCCTACATTCCATGTCCCAAACCTCAGAAACCGATTTCCACACGGAGATCAGACGTTTCATCGTCATAAATGGAGTAATTTCCACACTTGCTTCGACCGGGTTCCCCACCTTGATTTTTGACGAGGGGGGGTGAAGACCCCCACGGGTTACTTCTGGCTGTACCCTGCCCATATGTAATTGTAATTGTCATGCCTCCCTTTTTGAGGCAATGTTTTATGGCCGGATGCCCTTCCTGACGCCAACCCTTTTAGTCGCCTCAAATGACACGCAGGGATATGGCATACCCATTCTAAACCGGGGTACACACCAGATTACTTGACACTACTCTATATAGTGCTGTATATATAATCGGCTAATGCTGTCTGTCTGTCCTCACCACCCCTTCCCCTGAAAGAAGGAAATGCTCCTCGGGAAAAAAAAAAAAAAAGTTGAAGATGCTTCAAATTAAAGTAATGTAAACCTTAAGAAAAATTATAGTGTAAAAAACAAAGTTGTACACAAGATATTGCATCTTCACGCAAATAAAGTGCAGATAGTGCAACCTTTAGAATGGAAGACTTCCCTGATAGATGAATTATTGGATGTAGTGGGGCAGTCCCCTGGACTCCATGGACTACCAATGTGAAGCACTTAAACGTATTATTGTGGGGGTATGTCAAGGATTGTTTCAAAACCTCTGTTGCTGACAGTGAAACACTTCGAGCAAGGATAACCAATTGCATTATCAGTGTGATGAGGAACATGTTGCCCAACACGTGGATTGAAGAGGATTATTCGCGCTGGATGTGCGCTTGGATGTACGACGCTACGTGCCACTAAATGTGCACATGTTGAGCCTCATGAATTATGTGACAAAATGCAAAAACCACATCATTGCATCTCTTTTGTTTTGGTTGTCATGGGATTTTAATACCGGAACAAAACTTTGCGGACAAGTCTTCCCGGTCCTCTACTTCCTTCGTTCCGAAGCCTAAAATTATCTTTATATTGTCCTTTGGATGGCTCTATTAAGACGGAGCACCCACGCATGAGCTTACTTTGAGGCGATATTCAATGGCGGATTTCACCATGCAAGCGCGGGAGGGGGGGGGGGGGGATGGGGAGAGAGGAAGAAGAAACCGGAGCTTTTACCTTTGGGTCCTGCACGCCGTCTTCAACCATGCAAATTAATAAACTCAACAAACACGATTTTATGTACCAAAATAAACACGGCTTTATTGCCGGACCCCGAGAACAATGAACGTGACGGTTACTAAACCCCCTAATGAGCGCTCCTACACACAGATTTAGAACATGGACAAATGGGGGAGATAATAAAAGAAACGCATCCAGTGTGCGTTTGTGCTGGCTTAGCTCTGTATAGCTGCAGTGTCAGGGATCGTCAGGGATCGTCAGGGATCGTCAGGGATCGTCAGGGATCGTCAGGGATCGTCAGGCTCCGAACGCAGTCGTCCGACGCGGCTCCGGTTGACGGAAACAAGGCCCGGATGTGCCCCCGTTCACTAGGCCTCAATAAGGCCTCTCGCGCCCTCGTTCACGCACTGCTCGGCCCAGGTACGCTGCAGAGAGGCAAGCCTCGCACCTGCATCTCCACGCTGCAGTGGCAAGCCGCGCCGGCACGCCCGTCGCTCGTACCGAGAACCCAATTCTTCGTGCTCGCTCAACCGTCTCTCCACCAAAGTCCGAATGCAAGACAATCCAGCGGAACGTAAGGGAAGTCCAGGGCAGGTAGAAGGTCCCAGCACAAGCGAGCAGTCCAAACGCCGAGAGAACAAAAGGGGACGTCAATGCTGACAGAGCCAAAATGCGACCGCTCGCTATGGGATCCAGAACGACAACAACAACAACAACAACAACAAGCATTTTAAGGCCATTGTCCCTGCTAGAGTGGGGGTTAGCCTTGCGGGCCCCATGACAGTCTTCTCCATTTTGCCCTATATTCTGCACCTCCCCTTGTTAACCCCCGTGCCCGCATTTCTTCTCCCACCACCTTTAGCCAAGTCTTTCTCGGTCTTCCCCGTCCTCTACTTCCTTCTACATTCATTTCCATCACTCTTCTCAACCAGTCACTTTCATCCTTCTTCAACACATGACCAAACCATCTCAACCTGTTTCTCTTTTCAGCATCCATCACAGGCTCTATTTTCATCATCTTTCGCAATTCATCATTTGTCTTCCTCTCTCTCAACGATACTCCGCACATCCACCGAAGCATTTGCATTTCCACCCTTTCCAGCCTTCGTTGCTGCTCTACGTTCATTACCCATGTCTCGCTCCCATAAATCATAACACTTCTCACACATGCAGAATACACCTTTCCCTTCAGCTTCAACGACACTCCCCTCCTTGTCAGCACGCCACTCAGTTCCCGAAACTTCTTCCATGCACATCTCACTCCAGCAACCGTTGCCGAGTCTGATCCACCTTCTCCATTCAGCATGTCTCCTCGGTAGCAAAATGTTTTCACACCTTCCAGCTTCATGCCGTCTCCAAGATCCAACTCAATATTTCCTCCATCTACAGCTCCCTCTGTGCACACCTTACACTTGAATGTAGCTGCCACACTGCTTAATGACCCTCTCAGACCACTACATTTTTGAAGAACCCACTCAGCGCACATTTTACATTGAATGGAGTTCACTCCGACATCCTTCCTGCACACAGCACACGGCCACTTCCCAGTTCTTTCCTCCTCACCACATGCTTTACCACTTGCCATCATCTTCGTCTTTCCGATGTTCACCTTCAGACCTTTTGTCTCCATACATTCCAGAACGATCCAGAACAAGAAGGGTCAAAATGCCGGCTCGCACGTTTTGCCGCTCGTCGTCTGACGTCACCGGCCCTCCCTCCCAGTCGTGTGATCTGCCCTTGAAACCCTTTTGACCAATCCATCGCGAGGTGGGCATGGCCTCAGCCTGCCTGAGCAACGTTTGTCTTCAAGTCGGGGTAATGCGTGGTCACTTCCTATCTGTTCTTCCGGTCAGTTTCCTTGTGGGGGGGAATTTGTTATTCGTGTATGCGCTAATGGGGATGGATTCCTAACTAGTGTCTAGTTGCGTTGCCATACGGGACAATGGAATGATCACAGGTTTGACACATAGGGGAATTAACATAATCCATACTCTATCGAACACAACGATCATCCTTGTATGATCACAAAGATACACTTACACGAACAAACCACCTGAACAGAACTTCTTACATGTGGGGTTCACTATCGCGACAGCCGGAGCATAATACCCATGCAGATCTACCTGGATCTATATATGTCACTATCCCACTGACATAATATAATCCGTGGTAAGTTTACCCAAGAAATGTTTTTGAATAAACGAATAAGTTGTTAAACTAATTTTACTCTCTTTTTTTTTCTTTAAGTGGGAGGTGCATATAACATACCTTATTGAACCTCCCAGTTTTGAGCTCTTTCAACCAGCACAAGAATAAACGGCTTCCTTTTTTTCATCATGGTATTTCTACCATGTTAGCTTCTGTTAGTCCACCATGTAGTGTCAAATACAACAGGTTGGAGTAGTTTATTCGACGGTGCAGCCTCATGAGTTTGCCAAAGTCTGAAGCCTCGGCCTAGTGTCAGGTTTGCTTATATCCTCTTTATTTATTAGACATCCTACAGACCTAAATGAACACTCGTTTTACTCTGCGCGTGTTGTACATCACGTGTAGTGAATTTCACCTCCCTGCTCCTTCTATTTATTGTTTTTTTTAAAAACGCTTCTGTACACCGCCCTTGAGGCTCGGTTTGCGAGCCACTATCTACCATTCCAATAGAAGAGACATAATTACTCTTTTATGGAAAATATTTTTCGAGTTTGTTTTATCCTCAAAGATGGACCATATTGAACACACATTCGTGTAAAAAGATTTGCCTTTAAAATCTACACTTAAGAAGGGGGACAAACTGACATTGTGTTTTATATGGTAGATGATTGTTTATGGGGATTTTTAAGTGGAGTCTCTTCAGTGGAGTCGGGATTCGGGCAATAACTTCACCTTTCTTACGTCAAAGGCTCATCTTAGAAAGGATTTTTAAGTGGAGTCTCGGTGAAGCAATTATCCCAATGATGACTTCGGGCTTTGGGCAATAATTACACCTTTCTTACGTCAAAGGCTCATCTTAAAATAGTTCTGCAAACACTGTCGTGTATGTCTCATCCTTGTGCTGCACAAATGTCAAGCAATAAAATTATGTACAAGTGTTTACCTGTCTCACCACAACTCTAACAACTTATCAGAAGTAATTTATTTCAAATCTTCCGAGTCTCTGGAATGCCAGACAGACATTAGATTATTGTCGTAACAGGGAGAGAGAAAGAGAAAGAGAAAGAGAGGGAGAGGGAGAGGGAGAGGGAGAGGGAGAGGGGAGAGGGAGAGAGAGGGAGAGGGAGAGGGAGAGGGAGAGGGAGAGAAAGAGCGAGAGAGAGAGAGAGAGAGAGAGAGAGAGAGAGAGAGAGAGAGAGAGAGAGAGAGAGAGAAAGAGAAAGAGAAAGAGAAAGAGAAAGAGAAAGAGAAAGAGAAAGAGAAAGAGAAAGAGAAAGAGAAAGAGAAAGAGAAAGAGAAAAAGAGAAAGAGAGAGAGAGAGAGAGAGAGAGAGAGAGAGGGGGAGAGAAAGAGAGAGAGAGAGAGAGAGAGAGAGAGAGAGAGAGAGAGAGACTTTGACTTTTGACGTCCTTTTATTCCAAAAAATATAAAGTGCATGGATGTACAGTGTATAAAATCAACAAAGCCAAAAACAAGAGAAAACGATGAAGCGAGGAAACAATACAGATACATGCGCTGATCAGTTCAAATTTTACCGAAAACAAATGCAATCTTCTGCAGCAATACTACGAAGTGTAGAAATTATGAACAATCAAGAGAAAAATAATACCAACTCGTTTTGGCGGACTTCACAGACACTTTTCAAACACCATTTTTCTACAAATCCATCAATTTCACCCATGATCTTGGAAAACTCAAACTCATGTTTTAGCCTTGCAGCACACAGTGCATTGAAAAACGTCATGACATTGCATTGATGAATGGGCTTACCATTCCGCTTCTCCTTTCTGGACAGGTAAGTAGCAAGCTTTGCTGTAGCTACAAAAAAGCACAACAGTTCATATTCTTTGTTGTGTTGCCGTCTCTTTTTGAGCCCAAAAATAAAGGATCGAAAAGTAAATCTGAAATTCATTTTGAACGACACAAAGTCTAACCATTCAAATAAAGGAAAAAGTCTTTCACAACCAATAAAAAAATGAAAAACATCCTCATTTACAGAACAAAAGGGGCAACATGCAGATATTGGGGCAAAATTCCATACATATGTATTGCATGGGATGATCCAGTGGGCAAGGCGCCACTGAAGATCACCTGTTCTTTTGTTAATCAGCTTACAATACATTGATTCCCATACAGGTTCATTGGGGGGCCCGGCAGGGAGTAGCCTCTTCCATCGTGCTACTCCATTTAGCGGAGGAATACCAAGAACTTGAGATAACCACCACCTATACAGGCTCTTGCTGCTCTCAGCGTGCAATACACTTGTCCCTGTGCTAACAGGTGGAAGTTCCTTGGGAAAGCAGTCAAAAATCTGTTTCGGAAACGGGGACTCGTTGGGGTGTCCAAAAGTATTCCAAGTCCAAAGTTTCTGTAGCTGATGACGTTTTTGAACAACTTTCCTCAAAATCGTTCCAATTGTCCTCTTGGACCGAATCGCCGTCAAGGTTGAAATTTCCTCCACATTCCTCCACCCGACAGCGGAGTTTGGCCGAAGGTGCCATACTTTGTTTATGCCTGCCTCAATAAAGCGTTGGCACAAATGACGACTCTTGAGAACATCAGGGAAGAGAGGATTGAAGAACAGGGGTTCAACCTCGAACATCCCTGGGGAGTAAGTGTCCGCTTTACGGCTCACGGAAAGTCTTTCCCAGGCACTGAGAAGGCTCTGGTAAAATATGGGGAGCGTTGATGTATTCACGTACTTAAGGTGAGTCAGGAATACTTCGAGACCATAGCCGAGTCTACCCGCCTGCTGTAAAATATGGCAAGCCAAGGCATGGTTTGGCAGGTTTTCACCAAATAGGAGGCGTTGAATGGAGCACAGGCGAAAAGCCATGAGACGGGATCTCACGTGAACAAGGCTCTGACCACCTTCAGATGAAGTATGGCATATTACGCTTGGCCGCAGCCAATGATGGCCTCCCCAAAAAAAGTCCACAAGTTTGGCCTGTATCCTGTCCAGCAGCACTTCTGGTGGTTGCAGGCAAATAAAGCGATGCCACAACGTTGTAGCAACCAAGTTGTTTGCCACTAAGACTCGGCCCTTAAATGAGAGGTGCGGTAGGGCTCTTTTCCACAGGTTCAGCCTCCTGTCTATTTCTCCAGTCACACCTTCCCAATTCCTTTTCTCAAATTGTGTAGAGCCCAGGGACACACCAAGGTAATCAACACCATCTGCTTTCCACTCCAAGTTTTCTGGAAGAGCAGGCAGATGTGTTGAGACAGGTAGGCAACTATTAAGGTATGGCACCCAAAGAGCTTTGCTTTTCGTCCAATTAACCTTCAGAGATGAAGCCATGAAAAAGGTTCTTAAGGACTTTACAAGAGCAACAATGTCTTGGTGGTTTTTTATAATGACGCAAACATCATCTGCATAGGCCGATATAGTCATTGGTGGGCTTCCAGGAAAACAGGTCAGGCCAGAGATATTCTTTCTCAGTGTGCAAAGTAATGGCTCCATTGCTAACGCAAAAAGCAAACCTGAGACTGGGCAACCCTGCCGTACCCCCCTCTGAACCTTTATGGGGGGAACCAGTTCATTGTTCACCTTAATTACACTGGAGATGTCAGTGTACAATAGAGTTATAAAGGCCCTGAAAATTACCCCAAACCCACATGCTTCAAGAACATGGCACAAGAAAACATGGTCAATGCTGTCAAAGGCTTTTTCAAAGTCTAGAAAACATATTCCAAAATCATTTTGGTCATGGCGAGCATACATTAAATCCCGCACGAAAAAAATGTTGTCGTAAATCGAACGACTGGGGATGCAGAATGTCTGATCAGGTAAAACCAGATCACCAATGACTTTTTTCAAACGATTTGCCATTGCTTTCGAAACCATTTTATAGTCAGTGCACATTATTGAAACCGGTCTCCAATTCTCCATCCGCCGGAGATCTCCTGACTTTGGGAGAAGACTCACCACTGCTCTCCTTAGACTTAGTGGCATTACACCTTTTCGCAAGGATTCTTGGAATACAATCAATAGTTCCGGGCCCAAAATTCCATGTAAAACTCAGCTGGCAGGCCATCAATTCCCAGAGCCTTTACAGATTCCATTCCAACCAGGGCACGCTGTAACTCATCAAGGCTTAAAGGCACATCCAGCTCCAGGCGTTGAGTCTCAGTTAGGGTTGGGAGATGGGAGGTAAAACATTTTATTTTATCCTCATATATATCTTTTTTAGCAAATAGTTCAGAATAATACTTTCTAATAGTGATTTTTACCCCATCAGAACTTGTAATTTCATTCCCACTGGGGTCCTTAACTGATAAAATAAGCTGGGGAGGCTTCGTTTCAGCTTCTAAGTGAAAGAAGGCTTTGCTAGGACTATCCGATACTTTAATGCTTTTTACTCTCAGTCTAACTAGTAGTCCTGCAGCCTTCTCCTGTAATAGTTCCCGGAGTTGGGTCCTTTTTTCAAGGAGCAATTTATAATTTGTCTCATTTTCTTGCTCTGCCATTTTGTTTTGCAGTTTTAGAATTTCGGTTTCCAACCGTGCCAATGTGATTTGACTTTCATGAGTGATGTGGGAATTAAACTGTTGACAAAACAGTCGTATATGAGTTTTTATATTATCCCACCAAAGGTTAGTGGAAGCAAAGAGGGGCTTTTTTCCAACTATAGCTATCCATAGGATGCGAAAGGCTTCCTTAAACAGGGTATCATCCAAAAGACTTGTATTGAATTTCCAATAGGCGCTCCTCCGTTTGAATTGAGGGAAAGATAGGCCCATCGTAACCATGTGGTGTCAGAGAAGATGGAAGGGGTAATAGTTGAGGAGGTTACAATATTCCTAATCGTGGGGTGATGTACCAGCGGTCAGCCTCGCTAAGGATACTTGGCATTGGAGCATCGACACCATGTAAACTGCCGGTCATTTGGGTGCATCAATCGCCATACATCCAAAAAAGCCCCACCTGAAAGAAACTGGGAGAGGTCACCATGGACTCGGGATGTGGTTCCGGTGAATTTCTGTCTATTTTGGCTCTAGCGTACAATTGAAATCTCCCCCCATGCATATGCACTGATTTGGGTCAAACAAATTTAAATGGTTTATCACTTCAGTAAAGAAGGCTTTACGGTCAGTACTCTCACTTGGTGCATATTACATTAAAAATAATAAGCTTCAGGCTATTGATCACCAATTCTAGGGATGCAAAACGTCCCCGAATCACCTCCTGAAAGAGGCAAGATTCAGGTACAAGTCTGGTTTTAACAAAAACCCCACTCCAGCAGATACAGATGACATATTACTGAAGAAACATTTACCTTTGAACATGCTGCACCAGTCATGTTCAACCTTCTCAATAATATGAGTTCTTGCAGTAATATTACATCAACTTGTTCCGTTTGAATAAACTATTCACTTGGATCTGGCGGACGTGACTGGCCCCCACCGCCATTTATATTGAGTGTTGCAAGATTAAGCGTCTTCATCACTCATTAGTAAATTTTGTCTGCCACTGGTGAGTACTCACTCTTTGCCTTTGTTATGATTTTCTTTAGTCGATGAAACTGCGATTTTGTTAGTTTAGTTCCTCAGATTTTTTATGACTAGTTTTGCAGCCTGAATAAAGGGAGCAAATCAGGGAAATGATCCCCAATGATGACATTTCGCTGTCTATACGTTTCATTGAGGAATGAGAGAACAATATGGGAGGGGTTGGGGGTTGATCTGCCATTAATTGTGATAATGCTGTTACCTCCACCTCCTCTTCCGATTCTGATAAATCAGAAAGTGGTCCAATGGGGTCTGGGTCAATACCGTTTTCTTCTCCTGCTATGCACCTAGCCTTCCCTTGTCTGGGGGGTCCACGCAGTGCTGTGTTTGGGAAACATCAGCACATTGATTACTGATTTCCTCAATTGGCATGAAATCATTATTCCCACATTCCTGTGGATTTATGTTTCCACCCTTATCTGCTATATTGGCAGATTTTATTATGGATGTCAGCTGTTCGCGACATCGCTGGATCAATGATGCACCATTCACGTATCGTGGCCTGAATTATTTACATCATTAACGTCGTCTGTGTGAGTAATGGAAGCGCGTTGTTTTAGCGGCTGAACCCTGATGCTCTTTTCTGCGTTTTCCTCTTTATTTATTTGGGTCCACGCTTTGCAGAGAGATTCCAGGTGCATCCTGAAGAGTTTTTCCACCAACAGCATGCAAATCGAGCACAACCTTTTTACCTGCTCCAGATGAGTCACTATCATCCGGAGCCCTTCGTTACTCGTCCCCACTTTACTATCAGTGTCATTTCAACATATTGCTGAGGAGGAATAAATACGTTCACGCTTGGAACACTGGATTCACCCTCATTAGGAATTTTAAGCGGTGGCAATGCGTTAACCTCCCCCCCCCCACTGGGAATCTCAATTAGTGGAGCAACGTTAACCTCCCTCCCACTGGGAGTATTCATTAGTGGAGCAGCGTTAACCTCCCTCCCACTGGGCGTATTCATTAGCAGAGCAACCTCCTCCTTACAAACTATGGCAGTGTGACCTGTCTTGCCACACCTGACACACGAGGCTTTGGGACAAGAACGTTTTAAATGTCCATACGCTCCACACTGAAAGCATGTTAAGGTGGTGGACGATGCGTATAGCTGGAAATTTGCCTCTTCAAAATTAATTTTGAAAGTGATGTTGAGGCCTGTGGTCGTCCCCACGGTCTGGAAGGACCATATACACACTGTCTGCGGAAGCTCATACGTGCTTAACATGTTCATTCCGACACCCAAGAGGGATTGTTGAAATCCTCGATACCATTTTACCGTACCGTGATAGCACGGTCATTAACTTGTCATTTGGTATAAATGGTGGTACGTTAGAAATAACCACTCTCGTCGCGGCAGTTAATAGCGGCGACGCCATCATAAAGTGACCGCTTT